>NW_020897747.1:4030239-4427739 GCF_003984885.1 Neopelma chrysocephalum | reverse complement strand
GCGGGTTTTTTTAATTGACTTCAACTTTTCAGTTGGTATTTTCGAAATGTTTTTACTAAGTTTTAGCAATTTATAATGAATTTTTCTAAACGAGCAATAGTTAAGCCTTCAAAGTCTAATCCACTTAAATAAAGCTTGTGAAAGTTGAAAAAACTTTCAGAAAATTTATATTTGAGCCATGAAGTTATTTTCTAGCAGAGAGTCCCAATTAATTGATATATTCCAGTGTATTTTTTAGAATTCAAGCCTTATAAGAGCTAAATTGAGTTGAACCCTTATACAGTTAAATATGGCTGTGTTAAGTGAATGGTATTACCAAAGTGTCTGCGTTTTAATTATTCTGGGCTTAGTGCTGTGCACAATAATAAAATGGGTGTATGAAATACAGTGCAGAATTTGGAGGGGACAAAGAGAATTAACTCTCTTATGCCAGAGGTTGGCACATTAGTATAGGTCGATATATGATAGCAATTAAGTTTGCTTTCCTGCAGATTTTCAGGTCTGTTCTATCAATGGTCAATAACTTGTCTTTAGGACTATTTTAAACTTGTCAAAAATAGTTGCTGATCTGCTTCAGTTGAGCCTGGATCTTTTGCAAAGAAACAGCATATAAAAATTCAGACTGATCCTTTTGGGGAAGAGATATCTTATATCCTTTTTTACTCCATGTGGAATTTGTTTTATGGAGATGATGATCATATTAACTTCAGTTGCATATCTCCATGGTGATTTCTGAGAAATATGGTTGGAGTGCAAATGTATATTTATACAGAAATGGTGTCTTTCAGTATCAAAACCAGGTGAAACTGCATTGAATTCCATAGAGTCACACTAATTCACCCCATCTTTGTATCTGTCTTTACTTTTCATCTTATGCAGTGATATATATAAACTCTGTGAAGACTAGGAGTGTAGTGACATTACATGACTTCTTAATATTAAATAATTTGGAGATGATGACTTTGGAAATATTGTCATCATTGGAATGCAGATTTTTTTCCCAGGATTTTTGACAAAACTGATTAATTATATTAATCCTTGCACAGATCACAATGATTTTAGGTATGAGTGAATTTAGATAAATTCAGTGCAATGAAGAAACTTACTTTTGGGATTACTGTGTGATCACTCTGTGTTGAGGTGTCATAATAAAACATTTTCAATTCATCTTTGAGTTGACTCCTCAGACCATGTCTTACCTTGATTATCACTTTTACTGCATAAAGAGCTTCTCTACACAGCACTGCTGAGGCCACTTCTGGAGTGCTGTTTCTAGGTCTGGGCTCTCTTGTGCAAGAAAGACATTGAATTACTGGAGTGAGTCCAGCGAAGGGCCATGAAGAGAATTAAGACACTGGAGCAACTTTCAAATGAGGAGAGGCTGAGAAAGCAGACAGTGTTCAGTCTGGAGAAGTTTCAGTGTTGTAAATAGCTGATGGGTTGGAATGGAGAAACAGGAGCCAGATTCCTCTCGGTAATGCCCAGTGACGGGATGAGAGGCAATGGGCAAAAAATAAAACCTGTGAAATTACACCAGAACATGAGAAAATAACTTTTTACTGTGGGAATGGTCAAACACTGAAATAGATAGTCCACAGCAAGGTGAAGTCTCCCATCTCTGAAGATACTCAAAATCCAGGTGGGCACAGACCTGACTCTAGATGACCCTAGAGCAGGGTGTTGGACTAGATGATCTCAAGGTGTCCCTTCCCACTTCGGCCATTCTGTGATTGTCTGATGTGGAGGTGACAACCCTTAAGTATCTCTTCTGCTTTATTTAGGTGGTATCTTTTCACAATTATGGATATGTATGTTGCATATTGTAATGAAGCTGGAAGATTTTCACCTCGTGAATAAGTCACATTTGGGTCTTTTTTATTACCTTAATCAGCAAAAATACATATACTATTTTAACCTGCCCCTGTGATCATCTCAGGATTAATCTGACATCACATAACTAATTTTATGCAATTTCACATTACCATTCCTGAAACTTACCATGATAAATTGGAAGCTTTTTTCCTGTTTGCATCTCTAAATTGATAAGCCCTTTCATCTTATGTACAGTTGTTCTTACAAGCTGAGATCTGTTGGAAGGTCTGACTTCCTTCTTTGAGCAGTGTCATTGATTCATGGGCTTCAGTGGTGTCTGAACAGGATGCCACTTATGTCACCATCTCTAAGACACAATCCAACACTGACTGTCAGGCTTTCATAGTTTGTATGCTGTCATTTGTTGATAGTGAGGATCCTTAAATCTATGCAGAAACCTCCTGAAGGACTAAGCAGAGGCAACCAGTTCTGGAGTACTCTAGGCTTACTGTAAGCAGAAGAATGTCATTCTAAATATTTGTAAAGGTATGTTGCAAATTTAACAGGCATTTGATAAGCAATTTGGTACACCAGTGAATTTGTCAGAGCATTTGCTTTTAAATTGCCTGAATTTTATGGCAAAAACACACTCAAGATATACAAGGAAACCATGGGTTGTTTGAATCTCAAAGATCTCTATTATCCTAAGGAGGAGAAGTTTTTAGTAAAGGCTGATAACACTGCAAAGTGCACTCATCTGCTTTTTTTAGTTTAAAATACTGTTTTAAAAAATATTTCTTGCTGTTTTTCTGGTTTTATGTTATAATCTGCTGTGGTTGTGAGGAAGTTCACAGCTGTGTAAGTAGGCATTTCCAACACCACTCATTACTTGCAATTGTAGAACTCAGTATGTCTAATTTCAGGCCATTTAGTCTGATCATATAGTCTCAGAATGTGAGAAATATTTTAAGAATGCATGAAAATTGATATTTTGAGCCAAAGGAGAGTTCATTGAATTAATCCTGCTGAATCACAAAAATCTTCCCATTTTGGAGGGAGAGATTTCCTAATTCTTTTACCCATGCTCAGATTTCCATAGCCTGAAAATGAATTCTAGAACCTCCTTATTTTGTCTGTAGAATATAGCATAATAAGGTGTATACACTTCTTTGTCATGTCTTAGATATGTTTGCCCAGGCAGGAGTATTTTGAATGAGGAATAGTTCAAAATGCTTCATTCGTCTTCAGAGATAAAATTGGCATGGAAGTGTAAAACACTGTCAAGGAGAAGAAGAGCACACCTAGTTGTAGAGGACCATTGTACACTGCAGTTGAATTGCTTTTTGCTGAGTTCTTCTCAAAAGCCAGGTACTTTCTAGGGAAAAAAAAAATCCTGGTGTTTCTATAACGTAGGCTTCCTCTTGTTTCATGACTGTAAAAGAGAGATCCAACCACTGAATGCTGTCCCGAAATTCATGGCAAAACTATGTTGCAGGTATTTCCTTATTTTCCTACATCAATCTTACATATTTCTATAGCTTTCAGTACATATAATTTGAGAAGAAGTGTGGAGCTTGCCTCTGTGAGTAATGATTATTGGATATTATGCTGTGGCTCTGACTGTCTGAAGTATCTGTGCTACTAGAAGAGTTTGTAGTTTGTGGGTAATAGATCTTTGCACTGAATCTTAAAATTTTCTATTTGCTTCTGTTTTTATACCCTTTTGTAGTATGTAAACATAGTGTTTTAAAGTAAAGAAATCAAAGGAAGTCTCTTGTTCCATTTACAGAAAATTGTTCTGAATCTTGAGATTGCTTAAGATGATTTTTTTTTCCATCCTCCTTGTTTTTTGGGAATCTCAGGAACATGTAACTGAAGCAGTTAAAGGAGATATATCTCTCAGCAAGAGACACAGCAGCTTATTTCTCACTCTTGTGTTACATGAATAATTCTTGTTACTAAGGGATCCAAGCGAATTTCAGTGGCTTTCACCTGTTGTAATGAACTACAGTCAAAACTCCCTTTCTGGACTGAGCCATAAATATATAATGCAATGTAGTGGTAGCCTACAGGCTTATGGTCAGACCCATCTCAAAGTATTGGCAGCTCACCTGTTGGAAAGCAAATAGGAATCCCTTTAGACAAAGTTGTATCTTTGCTTCTTTATGAAATAATGGTAGTTATTGTCTTATCCAGATGCAGAATGGAGTGAAAGTACAGTGAACAGATCAGTGAAAGTATGTTAGTAAATGTTTATAAGGAGCTCCTGAAGGCAGGCGTCTTCAAGTTCAGTGACTTTAGTATGAAACGGGAACTGTTTTAAAACAAGTCCAGGAGGTGTCTTGCCAGATGTGAGTAATGGAATTTGAGGTACTAACACATTGTCCACAGCAGCATGTCACAGATTTGGATTTCTGACTCCTTTACTGATGGAACAACCTGAACCCCAAGCAGCTGTCCTGAAGGACCTTCTCCCTCCATATTTCATGGGGTTGTTGTGCTGGTCAGGTGTCATAAATGAGATGCACACCAGAGCTAGCATAAAATATGTGAAACCATAAAAATTACAGTAAGTAGATCCACTAAAGTGTTTCCATTTCATTATGGTTGCAAGAGCTGGAGTTTGACTTTTCAGGTACGATCAAACTAAAAAGTGTTTGCTCAGCTTATAAAAGATTTTAATGGCTCTAACATCCACTGTTAATTTAACAAAATAACAAACCCTAACGTTCGTATGTGTAGGGCTACGTTAGACTAGTGGAAAGCATGTTGTTTCTTCTATGTTGTAATTTTGTATGCTTAGTAATTTGCTTGCATTAGTTAATATCACTTGGGCCTTCATGCTCCTGTTCTGTCTTCAGGTGCATGCATATTCTGATTACATTTGAGCTCCAAATAACTAAGAGTATGGAAATGAAAACCAAGTTTTGAAAATCAGGGCCTTGCTTCTAGTGCCCCTTGCTTTAAATAAAAAGAAGGCTATTCCTGTCCCAGATATTTACACTTAATATCTACCTATTTCATCTCTAATGAATTATTCATACATGTATATGTGAATACTGTATGTAAAACCTTTCATTAGAGAAAGAGGGCTTCTGAGTTTTGGAGCATATACCAATATCTCTTCCTCAGGTGTTTCTTTGATATGCCAGAACATCTTTCTACTGAAATCTTAATCCAAAGTTTCTACAGTGAAATGAGTTTTTATGCAGTTTCCAGTCACCATCAGAGAGAGCTTTTTCATGATCCCTGTTTCTTGTGCTAGCAATGGTATTTCATGTTTCATATATAATTTTTTTTCTTTTCTGGCTGATTTCTATTAAAATCTGTTTATTGTTTCAGAAATTCATTTTGAAGTGGCATATTGCATTCCTACATCTCTAAGCCCTCTGCCCTTCTTCGTAGTCTGGGCTTTAAAGTGGTGAGGAGGAAGAAATAGGGAGAGATTTTTGTTCCTGAGGATGTCAGGCCTCAGGAGTGTCCCAGCTGCACGATCGTGGAGAGGAATCGTGTTTGGGTAGTGCTGCTGCCTTGTAACAGTCAGAAGCAGCATTGAGAGGGCATGGAGAGACCAAACTACTCAGTTTCCATTCTTTAGTGTTTTACTATGCAGTTGTTGATACCAGCAAAGGGCTTTTTACACCTTCAGTTTGAATATTGCTTGCTGGTTCCTTGCTTGTCCAGTCACCGAACTGCTCCCTACAGCTTCCTATCTGCCACCTCCTCCCTCCTGGCCCTCCAATTGTCCTTTCCTTCCTCTCACCAGCCTTCCCAGCTCTGACCTTCCCAGTTCTAGCTGTTAGACTCTGTCTGTATTCAGATACTCCTGTGCATATTAATTTGAATTCTAGCACCATCCCAATTTTCCTTAGCTCTGTGCTTCCTCTTAAAGATTGGATTCAGCAGCAGTATGGGCCTTGCACCTTTGTGGTCGTGAAAATTTTGCCCAGTAACCCACCCAAGCTTGTCCAGCAATGTTCAAAGTCTGGTCCGTGGCACTCTGCATTTGCATGTGTTGTTTTAAATGCAGCATATCAACTTTTTTAGTATATTCGTAGATTTACAAGTACATAAAGTGCTTACCATAAAGTAAGGAAATTGTGAATTTTCATTATTTAAGTACTGTCCTCTAGCTGCTTGAGGGTACCAAAAAACCCTTTTCCAACTACTTTTTTCAAAGAGACCAGGAAAAACTTATTTTGTAGAGTTGTAAGAGCATTTCTGTTAAAAGATTATCTTTTGGGTACTCAGCATCTTTCAACTGGATTTCCAATAAAATGAGGGCTTATCTTTCATTTCAGTAGGTTTGGGATTATACCATTAATGCAGCAAATAAGGAATGTCAAATCTGTTCAGTAGTACAGATTTGCTAAGGTGTAATAGGAAAAATAGTGATCCAAATGTGACCATTTTGTCCCCTCTTCTGGAAGAAGTCCCAGGTTATTTTACATGTGCAGGAATTCGTCATTGTACCACACATAATGGGACAACTCTACTTCAGTTTTGTTAGGAATTCACATGCAGTTGAAGTAAGATTGTTTAAGACTGGTTTTTGGATGGGCAAAACCATTGCAATAACTTCTTAAAGGTGCTTTATTATATGTAATAGGAATGTAGTTTCCTGGGATTTTATTCCGTGCTAGAATGATGGAAACATTTTGTTTCAGATATCAGAAACTTTAAGTACTTCCTGTGTACATTCCAGACAAAAAATCATACAGGCTAAAATGTGTATGTGTTTTCACAAACACCTTTCATTTTTCATAGAATACCAGTGACTAATAGTAATATCTGAATTATAAACTGAACTCAGAAGATAAAATTAAAGCATTATTTTACAGGCTCTGTATTGGACCACCTCTACCGTGTAGACTGTTCTATGGGAAAATAAGCTCTTAGTGAATCACTGTAATTTTCAGCATAATTTTCTTTGATGCTGACCCTCTTTCTTTAGTGTGTTTATTGGTATAAGATGTTGTCATTGTAGTTTATTCTTAAGTCTGTAGCAAAGCTTTTGAAGACTTTTTGTCCTAATAAAAATGTGAGGATTTCAAGTTGAGGTATATGATTATATTTTTTGGTCTGAACTTACACTACCTGTTTCTTTCAATTTTGAAATTATTTAGCCTCAGGGAGCTTTCCCTTCTGTGATAACATTTCAGAGTTTGTTGTCTGGTTCTGAGCAGGTAAGACAAATAAAAAAAAAGAAGGATAAAAATAAAAAGATAAATGAACAGTATCTGTTATTTCTAGCAGTCCGAGTAAACTCTCCAAACTACTTTGGTTTGACAAAGAGAAAATGGACAAAGTCACCAGATTGTCTGACCTCCATATATATATTCTCTTTCCTCATCTGCACAACACTCTCAGCCACCATGCTTAGGTGTCTCCAAGAGATGTCAGAATTTTATCTAACATAGGTTGTCCAGATAACCCACTGCAACAGGTGGACAAAAGATGTGAAGTCATGCCTATTGCAAGTAAATATTCAACTTGTGTAGGCTTGAGAAGCTCTCTTGATCAGGTTGCACACTCTCCCTGAGGCAAACAAGTTGTAGAGAACTTGTCCAAAAAGTTTCAGATAGTTGGGAACTGCTAGTTAGTTTTTAATGGGCAGAATTAAAATTCTGATATATTGTCCCTAAACACTCTTCCCATTTACTCATGATTTCTTCCCTTCCTCCCATCCTACACCAAAACCATGTCTTTTGAACTTTCACCAAGTGTAAGGAATTGATTCCAAGTGATCCTGACTTGGCAATGGCAACCAGTCTCTTGCAACTTTAGAAAGAGCACAGCTGAATGGAATTACAAGTCCAACTTTTGACCTTCAAATATATTAATACGCTGCTAATTTAATGATTTCATTTGGTGATTTCATTCTCCTCAGAACATAAGCTGTATATTTCATTAAAATAGCAGGCTTTGGCGAGTTATTATTTTGGGTGTCTAAGTAAACAATTTTCAATAGTTTTTATCAGATTTTTCACTACATGGGCATGGCTGAATTTGCACAGCATGAGGTCTTGCTTGGCAAAGACTTTTTGTATTACGACTTACATCAAGAAGAAAAGTTGATGAGCTTAGACTTGACAAAGCTCACCTGTGTTTTGGGGATTTTTTTTATATATTTCATGTTTGAAGCTTTCTACCTCTGCTTCCTGACAGGCTAACAGTGTTTTCCTCCAAATGCACTAAAGAATGAAGTTTAACATTAAAAAATATATCTGTAGTGAACTTGCTTTTCAATATCAAAAGGTTTTTCATGGTAGATAATCTTTCAAGTGCAGTATTTTCCCCTCTTACACCTTTGGACTGAAGAGCTATAGTTGCACAAATACTTTTTTTTTTTAGACATTTTGGGGTGGGTGTGGGGTGTTATGGAAGGCCCAAACTTCTGTCCTGAAGCGAGACATAGAAGCACAGAATTTAAAAGCATCATTTTCATCTGAGTATGGGATGATTGAAGAGCACCTTATCTAGATATTTCTTCATATAGTTCAAGTCATACCGTACTATTTTATGATAATGATTTTGTCATGCTGTTTATAGAGTCTCTTTTCTCCTGTAATTACTGACATTTGTGGTCCAAAAATTCATCCAAGTGTTGCATGAGCAAGCATGCAGGTTTCAGAACTACTTAAAATTATGGAAACTTAGTCCTGTTACAGTTGAAATGTCTGCTTGTGTAATGTGTGTCAGGTGAAGACAAACTCTGATTTTTGCAAGTAATGCTGGCCATCCAAGTCTCTACTTTTAAATCAGAACATTTTTTTTCAGTCGGATTTCGTTTGTTCTGTCTTGCTTTTGAGCAATTAGACTTATCTTGGCCTAATAGCCCATAATATGGGTTTTACTTGATTACTAAGTAAATGTATTCATTGAAAAAATGAGATTATTGTCATTCTTATAGAAAGACTCAGTAGTTCCATGTTGGGTGTTGTTTATTGACTGGCTTAATTTCATGTTGGAGTGAGTTCAACTGTTGCTCTGCAGTACCAGCCATCTTTCTGAAGTAGCAATGTGAACAGCACTGTGATTTTTTTTTTGAGCTGTTACAGTTTTGTTTTGAGAAACTACTGCTAGTTATTGTCTACTAGCTGTTTTAAAGAACTATAGACCCACAAAGTTGTTGTTCATGGCTTTGAAAACTATGGTTTTACAATTTTACATCAGTCTGTTATAGGCTACTTATGCACATCTGTCCATTCTTGTTTCTCTATGTCTTTTCTTGGCTCAAGAGTGCCTTTTTGTTTTCTTCTGTGATACTGCATTCCTTCCATATTTTGCAGACTCTTGCTTTGCTCCTAATTCCCAATATCAGCTGTCTGTCACATTGTGGTTATTCTTCTGCCATTTGTTGTTTAACTCATCATATTTCACTAGCTCCAGAAACGTAAATATAGATTTTGATATGGAATTTTATACTCTTGGCTTAATCCTAACAAGCATAATAAATGTTCACAGTCATAAATATGCTTAGTTATTGACAGAGCATAAATATTTACATATCGAATTGCAAATGTGTGTGTGCACTTGCACTTATGTGCGTGCTGGGGAAGAATCATAGAACCATAGAATATCCCAAGTTGGAAGGGACCCAAAAGAATCATCAGGTCCAACTCCTGGCACTGCACAGGACACCCCAAGAGTCTCACTATGTGTCTGAGAGTGTTGTCCAAATGCTCCTTGAACTCTGTCAGGCTTGGAGCTGTGCCCACTGCCCTGGGGAGCCTGCTCAGTACCCAACCACTTTCTGGGGGAAGAACCTTTTCCTGATATCCAACCTGAACCTCCCCTGACACAACTTCAGGCCATTCTCAAGGGACCTATTGCTGGTCACCAAGGAGAGGTTTTCTGTTTTGCTTAGTATATTTCCAAAAAGGTTTGCAAGGTAAGAACTTGTTTCCATGAGGGAGGTCAAGCTTAGCTCTCTAGGGATCAGGAGTAGCTAATTGTTGTGGTTTGCATTTGTGTGAAATAAATTCATCAATTTACACTGTGTGTCCTGTAAAGATAAACATTGGTGCAAAGGTAATCTCTTACATCTGCTTGGCTGGTCTCCTCTGAGATGAATTTTTCCGTATTTTATGGTGTCTGTGACTATAAATGTGAAGATTTTTAAGCGTTCATGTATTTGGGGATTTGATTCCTGTTTAGCTCTCTTGTAGGATCTAGAGAGCCAACATGGAAAACAGTTGGATGAAGAGGATTCTTCAGACATTACTTTTTTCATTATTCTTGTAGATGCAATGATTCTATGTTTTCATTACACGTGTCTTGAAAGTATTAGTCTGATTTTTATAACTAAGTGTTGTAAGATTTCCGTATTTTGAACGTTTTGGCACTTGACTGCTGCAATAATATTGGCTGGAATGCCATCTTGAGAAATTTTGTGAAAATTATTATATTTACCTTACTTTGTATGTAAGCTATTTTTCTGTTCTAGTGCCCTGTTTTTCAGTTATGAAATATGAAGTAGAGAAGAATTAAGAATGAAACATAGAGACCACAATATTTTTTTTATTATTTCTTTTCTTTTTTAAACTAAATGCTTTCAATTTTACGGTAAAGATGTTTTTTAAATCCAGTCTAGAAACAATGATATTTTCTTAAGCAAGTTTAAAATGATGAGTCAGAGTATTGCTCAAATGTTAATGAGTCAAATGGAGGGTTTTTTATTGCATAGACCATAAAATGTTCAACACAACAAGAATTTTAGCATCAGCATAATCTTTATAAATATGTCATGAACGAGATTAAGTATTTACCATATTTATAACAAAATAAATGTTAATTTTAACACTCTAAGATTAATTTAATCTTTGCAGAAAACATTTATAAATACTTTTCAAAACCTGGCCACAGAAATGAAAATGACATTAAATTTGTGGAAGAAATTAATCATTTGTAAAATATGCTTGGATAACCTTTACTGTTTTCCCCATGTTGATGACATTTTTTAGTTATTTTATTCAGCTACTAAAACAACAAAATAATGTTTTTAATCTCCTTTTTCTAAGAGAGTTTCTTAAAATTCAAAATTAAAATAAGTCATATAACAAATTAGAATATGTCAAAACCTATGTAGCCCATAAAGAAATATGGCATGATCTCCTGACTACCCAGAGAGTACAAAACTGAGTTTGAGAAGTTTTCATTGAATTTCCTTTGGTGGAAATTGCCATGTTTTAGCAGCTATGCAGAGTGAATGTTTAATTAAGAAAATAATTTTAAGTAATGGTTCAAAATAAGGTTGACGTCAGTTATTTAACTGCAGGTTTTTAATTCTATATTAAATAAGTTCTGTATTTCTGTATGTTTGTAAAGAGCAATGTTTACTATTTTACTCCATTTTCCTGTGTGTTACATAGATAGTTATTTGCATAATCATATTTCTTAAAACATTTAAAAAACTTAGACCATTCATTACAGTATCTTTTATTCTTCTATAATGCTCTGCATAGCATACTTGCACCATTATGTATACATTTTGTCTGGAAACTTCCATGTTTTTGTAACAAATGAGTGTTTTAAATATTTGCCTTGTAAATATATGGAATTTAAAGCAAAATTTTGATACAGGAAGGTAAAATATTGAATTAACACTGGGAATAGTTTTATATCATCTCCCGTTGCATTGAATCTTTGCTCGCTCAAATAATCAAAGAAAAGTCCTGTTGCCAAAAAGCAGATGACCCATGTTTTCACTCATATGTACAACACAGGTCTGGAGTCAGAGCATTAAGAGCTTTGTACAATAGTTCTGTACAGTTTATGGACTATCAGTTTTTCTGTTACATCTTATTCATGCATAAAATACATTTTCTGCTTTGCATAATGATAAAAAGTTCCTGAATTGTAAAGTTCTGCAAATGTGCTGAATATTATTAAAGTTTTGTAGCCAATTTAAATGCTTGCCAGTCACGTGCACACTGTGCCCAGTTTGTGCTGCAAGTTTAACAATATCTCTTCACACAAATACAGTTCTTTACAAATCTAATGTGTAACTTCCATATTTTGAGTTGTTATGCTATTGACCATTTGTTGCAATGGAGTACCTAGCTGCAAAAATACCTGTATGGGCTTGGCATTCCTGAAATTTATTACCTTCCCGGCCTTTTTCCAAGAGCATGCTACAGCTTTGTTGATATTTGTCTGTGTAAATTATCAGGAGACCAATTACCCACTTCTAATTTTTCTTTCAACATATTAATGCTTGAGTAACAAACTACAAATCAGAAGAAAACTTTGTGTGTTTTTACAAGGGCCCAACCCAGAGTTCACTGGAGGTGGTAGGAAAGGTTCTCTTGATTTTCCTAGAGATCACATTGGAAATAATGAATAATCAAAATCAAAAAGACTACATCTGTTATTCAGTTATTTCTTTTTGATGAGTTTTATTTTATTTTGGAAAAATATGTTAATGTCCAGTTGATATTGAGTAGCCTCTAAAATAGGTTCATTTTTGGTGTGGGGAAATAGCACAATGAATGACCATTCTGTACTTGGGAGATGTTAAGTTCAGAACTGAAGATATAGTTCATGAAGGCAGTGCTTCTAGATTATAAGGTTTTAAGTGTTTGAGAACTATTTGAAAATGATCCAAGTAGATTCTGTTTATAACTTCTAATGTTTTGGGGAGTTTTTATTGTGTCAAATACAGAGCTTTCTTATCTCTAGAGATGAAATTTGCCCATTTTGCCTATATGATATTTATATATGGACAGGAAAGAGAAGTCAGAATCCAGATTTGTTGACCCCTGAGATATAATATTGACCTCAGTGAGTATTAACTTCTCAGATCAATAAATGCTGTTATTGACCTCAAAGAAAGATCAATAGCAGCTTGTTAATTTGCAAACTATGACTGCAAGAAAATGGTACACATTTTGTTCTTCATTATCACCTATTTATATCTATATTTTAATGCCTTCACTATTGCCACCTAGAGATCATCATGTCAAAACATTTCAATCCCAGCTTTTAGAAGGTTGGAGAGGTAGACATTATACATTATGGAATAATTGATGAGCAGTACGTGTTATTTCCCATATCTCATGAAAACAATACACTGAACAGTTGTATTTCACCTGTGTTGTTTTTCTTTTTTCAGTAGTCCAGTTCATTTCATTTTCTCTGGTGCACTTCATCAAAACATCACATAAAAGTACTATATTTTACCTGCCAGGAAACATTTCTACATGAATAATAAGGGGGATGAAAACCTGACTCCTGGAAACAAGGAGACTGAAAGTGATCACTATAAAAAATCATAATTAATATACAGCAGATTTTTTCTCATTTACATAAGGATGACAGGTTTCTAGGCAAGAATCTGTTCTGCAGCAGGCTGAAATGTTACTCTGTGACTATATAACAAAGAAGAAAGTTTTAAATGACAAAGTATTGTGGAGAGGTGTTTTGTATCATAGCAGGTTTTGTATATAAACACTGAAATGTCAAGTTTTACAGAGTTTGAAATGCCTAAAAATTGCCTATTGCTGAAATCCAAATGTCAACAACAGTTCTTCTGCATATACACCACTTTGATATTTAAACTCTAAAACCTCATCAATGATTTAATATTACTTTGGCCTTGTTATGATCTGACTGCCAAAAAATGCACAGGCTGATTTTTATGTGGTCTGGAGAGTAGTGTCTTCGTTCGCAGAAGACAAAGCACAAGTCTGTCAGCCTTTTACAGTCATCAATTCTGTCTGATACATCTGCAGTGATCTTGGCAAACTGATGGCTGTGTTTAGAAAACTTTTCTGTGATTAAGTGACAGCATGAGAGGTATTCAAATGCAAAAATAAGGCAATACTTTAATTTTTTATCAACTGACGATGCTGCAAGTTTTTTTACCAGTTTCATGGCTGTGTGTTTTTGTCCTTTAATATCATGGGTTCCCAGAGCTTCATTTGTGCATCCTAAGATAACCCATGTTATCCTCTTGAGAGACAGAGTCAATGATATTATAGTCATTCTGTAGGTAAACAGACCACAGAATAATGACATTAAATTATAAAAAAAAAAGGCAGGACCAAGCTAGATTCATCTCTGAGGTTCAGAAAAATTAGGTCTGTGCAAATCTGTAAAGATGTTTGTGGTGATTATGCAGCATCTTTTCTGTCTTACAGAAGTCCTGAATGATCAGGAAGGATGGTATCTGTAAGCCTGTATAGACATCCTAAATAATAGGAGGAGTTTCCTTGATTCTCTGTATTGTTTTGAGTCACCTTTGTTTAACTAAGGAGCTTGGATCCTTCTACAAGAGACCAAAACAGAAGTGATGCAGGAAGGTGGCAGATTTGGGGAGGATGGAAGGTTCATAGTCACACTGCAGGAGTAGAGACATCATCTCAATTTTACAGTTTAGGTTTATCTCTTTTCAGCTTACACAGACCTCAGAGCACCACCCATGTATTCAAAGTGTCAGATTGTCCATGCCATCAGATTTTTGTAATAGAACTGGGAACAAAGTCTGGGGCAACCAGATAAACAGTTGATTGTGAGCCAGATGTGGCTCCTTGACTCTGCAGAGCACTTACTTTTCAACATGGAAGTTACCTAGTCTGCTCAGGAATACTGTGGTGCAGTGGTTGGATCTCAACATGATCCCGGGTCTCAGGATTAGAGAAGGTGGTGCCCATGATATTTCTCATGATGTATTAATGGCTGGTTGGTACCTGGGGAATTTTCTGCTCTGGAAACATTTTCTTTAAGGTGTACTGTAGTTCAAGAAAAAGCCTTTTGAGTTCAAGATCCCAGTCCTCTACTGTGAACATTTAATGCTTTATTTTGTCTTTCAGTATCTTGCATAATCACTAGAACTGTTTGCTTAACTGATGAGAAGCCCTTAGGACTGATACCAGGTCTAACTTACCCAGAGGAGAAGGAAATATAATACAATCCACAGTGTTTTAATTTTTAAAACGTCTTATTCAGAATCCAGCTTATGCAGTACATAAGAAGGAGTTCAGTTTGAAACTGTAAATCACTGAATTTAACTTCTTAATAGATGTCACTGATGGCAGACTTACTGATTTCCATAACTGAAATGTTTTGAAATTTTGCACTAATGGTCAGTGGGGCACCAGCTAGTAATGTTATGAGATGAGACGTTCTGCTTAGCTTCTTTGTGAATGACTTTTACTCTCCATGTTTTGCTTTATTAAGGGAATTTTCCATTTACTTCCTATTTTGGGAAAAAGTCTCTACATTATTAAAGTATATAAAATATTTGATGCCATAAAATGGATCTATTTTAGTTTGATAAACTAGAAATATCCTGCACTGTGAGGGTCATAGCTTATAATACATACTGTTAGTACTTTTTCATTTTTCTATATTAGGAGATTAGTGAAAAATAAGCTCTATCAATTAAGTTTTATTGCAAAATTATCTTCAGATGTACAGCAGTGAAGATGATATTGAGTGATAACACTAGAGTGGATTTTATATAAAGCAATTACAACTTGAAAACCGCAATCTGAATGAAAATATTGCTTAGGGTTTTTTTGTAATCTAGCATTAATACAAAAAACTCTTCCTTTGGAAAGTGCTTAAATTACCTCTATTAAACACGAGACATTCCTAAGGTGTTCATGTGGGCTATTGACTGAAAAATACTTTACTGATATCTGGTTTCACTGCTCATGCTTTGGCAAGTCTGTAAAGTACATATAAGTGTATAGTTCCACCTCTTAGGATGATGGTTAATAGTAATACCATGTTTTCCTAATAATATTAATTTTATATGAATAAAACAGTTCTTAGTTCAGAAATTATTTTATGTAGATGCACTTTGATGCTGTGGAATTTTTGCATTCTTAAACGCAATAATTTACCCTGAGAGAAGCAGCAAGCCTTTTTCACAGTGTAATGTAATATGTAATAAAAGCCACATATGTTTCCTTGACATGTTATTCTGGAGTTGAAAGCAGGTTGAGCTTTGCAAAATGAATTTTAAGAACTTCAGAAGTGAATTGATTAATTCTGCTCATAATGAATGAAATCTATCTGAATGCTCAAATCATTCCTTTTGTAGTATTCCATTCTGACATCCCACCCTTGGTGGGACAGGCAGTCCCTCAAAACACATAAACTATTCTATTTATTTAGAAAATTTAATTCTGTTAATTAGAAAAACAAAGCAAATTGTTCAAGAAGCTATAAAATAGTTCAGCCCCTTTTTGTGGCATGGGGAATTTTGCATTTGGCATTTACTGCTTGTTTTGAAACAGCATTCTTCAAAATGTTTTATTGAGTGCGTGCACAAGAGAAGTATCTCTGTAAAGCACCCACATTTGTAATAAACTGAACAGTACCTTAAGGAGAATAAAGTAATTTCAGAAGTGTATCGGTTGTATTCCATTGTTTCATTGTAGATAAATAGTTTGTGTCTCTGACCAAATCTCCAGTGATACCAGCACAAATCAAGACAATTGAGTCAAGTGGTTACAGGTTTCCATCCTTTCAAATTGATCAAATTGAAATAGCCCATTAGGAATTGATTTAAATCAGTTTAGATAAGCTCAGTCTTAGTCCTGGCCCTTGAGGCTTTGGCTACTGAAAGTTCACTTGAAGCTGGACATATACCAGCTCCACAGGCCATCAACTTTATTAGTGTGGAGATAAGCTGATTAGATCTTGTCAATCAAAGGTGCCAATATCTCAATTGAGTGTCTCTCCCAGTCTTTCTCTCCTTCTTTGTTGCCCGCTTCAATGCCTTAAAAAAAAAAAAAAAAGAGAGAGCAAGCAAGCGAGAGATGTGTGTGTGCATCCCCCTGGTTGTCACCAAGCAGGGTGCAAGGCTACTGTGATGATGTGATGACTATATTAAAGAGGACATCAATTTGTTTTAAAGTGTTTTGATTTTTTATGGTGGCATTAAGAGAGAGAACATTGTGGTTGCAGCTTTACTAGAAAGCAAAGAGTTCCAGAAGGAAAAAAAAAAAAAGAAGTGTTTCTTTGAAACCTACCGGGTCTTTGAGTCTTGCTGTGCCAATGGGCGCTTAAGTGCTCCTGTAACTGGCATACTCTGATTCACCACCAGCTTAGGTACTATCCTTTCCTCCAAATTATTCACTTATATAAAATTATAAAATTGTGTGTGGATGTTTAATCCTTGCAGAAATAATTTTAAGTATTTGTTAAATGTAGCCTGTTAGGGAAATGTTTGGTTATGCCAATAATGAGCATGATGTAACAGTCAGGGAAATTACTGCATGAATTAAGGTCAGGTTAGAACATATACAGTGACCCTCTCTCTGAAAATGAAGCTATGTATGCACTGAAAGTACATGCAGGTATTTGCATCTCTGCTTTGTAGAAGGAAAAACAGATAAAGAGAAGATCAGCTGTAAAAATGTAATAGCACAGTGTTTCGGCTTTAGGCTTTATCATATAGTTAAAGATGGGATAGAGGAAAAACAGGCTTTTGTTCTTCACATCTGAAGTTGGCTCACACCATGCCTCCCTCATACTTCAAATGCAAACAACAGAAGCCCGTCCTTTTCTTCCATCACCCTACGCTCACCACCCAATGAAGGCTGGAGCTACAGCGCTGCAGAACTACGTTACCACACTGGATTATCTCTTTATCAGTTATTCTTCACTCCACTGTATCAATTTTCTGCTAACCAATCAGACACTCCACTTAGGAAAGACTGTTTGACTATTTCTTCTAGATAAATGTATTTATAGCTACACTGATCCACACAGGCAACTCACGTGCTACATGTCTTGGGGACAGAAAGGGAATTACTTGTTCCTTCCAGGAGACTTCAAGTGTGTCCCCTCTAGTTAAGACTGCTATTTGAGGATATTCCAGGAAAAAAAGAAATCTAGTAATTGTGTGAAGACCTTAATTATTCACTTGGGTACTGGAGTTCAGATATAACTCTGGTTTATGTTGCAAATTGCAACACCATGTATTTACAGAGAACAGAAACAGAAAGATGCTCTTTCTCTAATCTCACCCTTGTTTCCTGACAGTCATTCTCACCAGCTCCCTGTTCAGTTTGCACGTGGAGAGGAACAGCCAACTTTAGCACAAAGAGAATATCATAACACTAAGCTGTTTGAATTATTTGAGTAGGAGTTTTCTTTTGCCCCACTCCCAGAGAAGATAGTAAGTTGCAAGAAGGTTTAAAGACATTTACACGGAAGAAATTGTAGGAGAGAACAACCTTATTGCCTTGTTGTAGCTTGTTAGAATTCTTCTGTGTTTAGATGGCGTTGCGGAACTGTATTTTTTTTTTCATGTTTAATACACTGTTAACAGCTCTTATGCTGCAGCCACAGTCAATCGGAAGCAAATGTTCTTTTAAGAAGTTATTGAAGGAAATCTATCTAACAGACCACTAATCAAATGGTGAACCTTCTTTCCTCCAGCTACTTCCCATACTGAAACCACTAACTCATTGTTTAAAATCTTTCTTTGAAGGCTAAAAAGAAATGTGCTGGAGTTCCAACTCACCTTTTGATTGATCTGCCTTACCTTCATTAGTCATATTTTTTCAGACTGATGTTTGTTTCCAATGCAGTCATCTTTGAAAACCCATCTTTTTTGCTGGTTGTGTGGAACTGCACAGCACAGAACTGAATCAGCAGTCAAAAAAACATGGTGATAATATTTAATAGAATCTAGTATTTCACAGTAAGACTGGATAGTGTGATCATGACTTCCAAAATAATTTATACATTATTAAAAATATGGTGTGCTAACACAAATTATAGATAGATGGAACATATGTTTTGTCTTGAGTATTCCGAGAGTGTTAAATAACAAATTTATCTGTTCTTTCAGTCAAGTTGCAAGTGGAGGAGTTGAGCTCTGTCCTGATGGCTGAGTCTAATGTAGTTTTATAGAATCATAGAATTTATTGCTCTGTTTATTTCAGCAGACCCTTCAGTTAATACTTATATTCAGCTTAATATAAGGCCACAGATGTCAGTAAATACAATTTCTAGAAAGATGCATTAGCCAAACAAACAGGGATTTTTGGCAAGCTTTTACTTCAGGGCTACAGCTGCTACTGAAGTTATTAAAGTTTGCATCCTATGTGTACTGTATTTGGGTTGATTGTGCCTAATGAAAATTATATATGCTTGTAAACATCCTCCCATTGTTATTTAATAAAAGCAAATCTAGAACATTGCTGAAAGGACTTGTATGTTAAGGCTTTCTTTGACAGCAGATTTGTAATGTTCTAATTAAAAGTGCTTAAAAGTCATTTAAGGAGCATCTGTAACTTTGAGGCCACCATCTTGAGGGAATGGTTTCAATGTAGTGACTCTGGTTTGGACATAAATAAAAAAACACTGGTAGTGCTTGAGGTTTTTTTCCTTTGGAAGTTTTACTGTTGAGCAACCAAGACAATAATTTGGTTCATGTCATTGTTACAGCTTAGTTTTGAAAGCTTGAAAAAATCATCAGTACACTCTTTTCCATTGTTTGTTTGGTAAGTTTTGGTTGGTTGGTTTGGTTTGATTTGGTTTTTTGTTTTGGTTTTGGTTTTGGTTTTTAAAAATACTTTTTAGCACTGTTTATTTCCTATTCAGGTAATGAATGTTTTTCAGCCAGGTAATGTAAAGCAAGAAAATAAGAACTGAAACGAATTACTCTTTGTACCTGTACTCCATGGACTCCATTCTCCATGTTCCCCAAGTCATCTTCTGGAGATAATATTTACTGACTACCTTTGTGCTGATTACTGTACAGAAGTATGTTACATATATGACACTAGATGCCTAGTTAAAGGTATCCTCTGTGAGCTATCAAATACAGAAGCAAAGATGTATTAGTATTAAAAAAACGAGAAATCAATATTTCTTTTATGTTCTTCTTTGGAGGTTAGTCCATCTTCAAGCATTAGAGGGCCACAAGCATCCATTTTCCCTGTTTACCCTGCAGCTTGCTGGTTTTCTAACCAGGGAGAAATGTAAGTGAATATTGGAAAGTAAAATTATATTTGCCTAAGCTTCCTTTTCAGAAGACTTCGATTTTAATGAATTTGTCAGAAAACGTAATTCAGAAAAAGTCCTCACTTTTTACTTTTTTAAATCATATTCTTGAATTGTGAGGTAACGCAACTCTTCTTCTTTTAGAACAACATTCATGTGTCTTTGATCTCTACATTTGGGGAATTCTTATTAGCTTAAACACATTCACTTTCAGGAAAAGGCCTACAAGGAGGGAGGATTTTTCTTAAATGGAGGGGGGGAAGGAAAACAAAAAAGAGAGAGAGAGAGTGAGAGGAAAAATCTTTTCCTGTTTCTTCCCTGAGGCTGAACTGTTTATCACTCCATCCTTGTTCGATAGAAGTGAATTTTATAATAAAATTTTCCCTAATCGGGCTCTGTCAGTGAGGTGTCTTATCATGGGGAGGAAAATGACACCGATCCTATCGAAAAACAGAGACGATGTCACAGTGTCCGCAATCACAGCTACTCAGCTTCCATATCTACCTTCTCCACAAACACCAAGCACTGCTTTTTCATAAGAACATCAAAACCTAGCAAAGTCATTAAAATTGCACCCGCGTAGAGTTGCAGGGATCAGCCGCACTAGCGCAAAATGGGATGTGGGAAAACAGACTCTCTAAATGTGCTAATTCTATTGTCACGTGTTTACGGCTTAATTTTAATCAGTTAAAAAAGCCACACATTGCAATAAATTGGCATTATCTTCTGTGACACCAGAGGACACAGTTGGTTCAAGGATTTAGAGGGTCGCTGGCAACAGTATATAGTGTTACAGACAAAGTATTTTTACGCTTGAACTACGGTAGCTAAGGTGCAATCCCCAGTTAAGACTGCAAACAAAGACTATAACCCACACAGTACTAAGTTCAACATGCAGACCACCTTCAGCCTGGAGACAGTGTAGAATGCTAAACTGAATAGTGCTGAAGAACATTTTCTAATTTAATGGTTAAAGGTAATTTGCTGGCCAGTATAATTGAGGTTGCAGTTCAGTAGCGTTCTCTTATGTGTCCTGTACCATAATGAAGAAAGATGTATTGGAAAAATCCCTTTGCTGTATTTGCATTCAGTTTCTAAACTGATGGTGCTTGTTTACGTTGTGCCATTAGATTTCTTCCTCAAAACTGTGCGTTGTATTTTCTGTTCTTCTGCTCACGGAAATGTAGGTAAATGAGCCAACATGAAGTGAAATGTAATAGTAGTAATACTGCAGCTTCCAATGAAAGGTTTATGGAAACTTTAAGTTTTCTAATTAGGTAGTACCACAGGTCACATGAGAATTGTACATGGTATCCGTCTCTACTCCTCCCATTTTCTTTCTTTTCCTTTCCCCCTCCCCCTTAGACTCGTTCTTTCACTTGAATATGGCTGGTGAAAATGTTTATAGACGGCAGGAGAATTATTTTCTGTAGAGCAGTGTGATCTAACTAATAAACATCCATTTCAATAAAACCATGTCTATAAAAGTTGTCTAATTTTATTTCTGTGGATCAAACATGAAAAATATGTGTGACCAGTTTAATTCCAGAATGAGCAAACTGCAAGCAAAGGAACAGTTGGAGTAGGAATTTAACTTTTACGGAATAAACATCTCTTTTCAGGACACGAGCACATCCATAGCCAAACACAAATGTCTATTTGAATCAGCACTAAAGACCACTGCTAAATAAATACACAGAGCCATTACTGCAAAAACAAGATGTGTTTAGTGTAGGCTGTATGTTATCACTCTGCCGTTTCCCACATTAGATATTTTGGCTTGGACAATTTAGTGCCAAGTATGTAGCATATCATTTCCATGCATTCTAAGCACCACAAGCTCTTCAAAAATAAACATGAAAATGACCAAACTATTAACAGTCAGCAATGAACAGCATTAGGAAATAAAGTGAAATTAGTATATGGATATCTTTTGCATATAACGAAATAGGAGCATTTGACCTATTTGGAAAGAAACCTGCAAAACTGTTTCAGGTAGAAAACAAAGGGAAAACATTATCCAAGCCTGAGTTAAATCCAGGATTTTTTTCATTAGTTACATGTTTACAAAAAATAAGAGATGCTACCAATGAAAAAAACCAAATTCCTTAAATATATGAAAGAGGTTTTGCACTCCTCAAATTAAGTAATGCATAAGTTTTTCTGAATTTAAACATATTTTTGTTTATGTATTGTAATTTTCTGGTTTTTCTGAATTTAATATATATTTCTGTGCTTGCAGCTTTCTTACTGATTTGAGTTTGTAACATGACGCAAGCTATGTTATTTGCACTTCTTACCTGTTTAAGCAGCTTGAGTAAATATGTGGGGTCATTTTATTAGAATAATAGGAAAAAAAAGAATTGAGTGTAAATGTAAAACACTGTTCTTTTCTATATCTGGATTAGCAGCGGACTCTGCATGACAAAAAAAGACTTCTTTATGTCAGTATACTTGGCTTTATAGAACCATTATGACTTTGTTCTCTAAAACAAAATACAAACATCTAATGATTAAAAATATTTTATTTGAGAGTTTTGCCTCTACATTTCTATGGATATGTGCTTATATTCTGTTAGGAAGAAAGTGACATACTATTTTTTTTAAAAAATGCTTTTTAGTTTGGTTTAAAATCTGTCAAATGAACTAGGGGAGTGTTTCTTTAGCTAAAGAAACTGCACTGGCTGCAGGTCTCCCCAGTTGAGATCCCCTAAGATTGTTCAGCTCACTTACAACAAGTGCTACAGGTCATGACACGTCATAGCCAGGTATCGGACATCCCCTTTGAATGAACAAACTGGTATTTTAACCAGTCTGAAAATTATTATCCAGTTTTTTAGAGGCGTGAGCAGATTAGCCTCTGTCTCTTTCTCTCCTTCTCTTTCCCCGATTTTTACAATCCACTCTTACATCTGGTGCTGTAACTGTGATCATATTTAAGTGGAATTACTGAATTTGGTTGCTTTGAACTGAGTGAGGGCTGTGGTGGGGAAGTGGGAGAGTAGTTCATGTTAGGTACATATATAAGAGTAGAGTATTTGTGCTTGCATTGGCATGCCTCTGTGCTTCAGTCCTTAGCTTATAGCTATAAGCTAAGAATTTACTCGTTAATTGTAGCAGAGTAGTAAAATACTTTACACTGGATATATCCCTTTGAAAACGAAATCATAGATCTAAGTATTTTGTCTCTGAAAAGAAGAACACAAACCAAGCAATATTAATGTACCCAAATGTGCATTTTAAGGGTGGTGAGGTGAAATTGTATTTTATAAATATATTTACATTCTGCAGTATCTTTTTAATAAACATGAGTGAAAATCGGTGTTTCACATCCAGTCTTACAGAGAAATATCCAAATAAACGTAACTTATTTTTTTAATTCTGCACAGAATCAATTGAATTTCATGTTTTATGTTGTCAGTAATTTCATTAATTTAGATCTGTAAGTATGCATATTGTATTAAAATAGTCTTTCATTTATGCAGCTCATCACTTTTGGAAATTGTAGGTGTGTTTGCTTATCTAAATGCAACAAAACCAGAGGACTGGCACTCATTTCTGTAACTAGAAACTTGCTGTGTTATACTTTTGCACACATAGGCTGCGCCATTGAGCCACCAGTCAGATAAAACTGCTTCCTGACTTGATATTGTGTAATGGGTGGAACTAAAGATGTACTTAACAGAACTGGGTATCAGCATCTTTTTGTGTTTGTTACCATAATGGAATTGGGGGAAAATACGGCATGTTTCTAAGTACCTACTTGTAACATTAGTCAGTGTCTTATAAGTTTGACCCTATTAGGATTTTTTGGATCCATAAATATGCCATAGTTACTTTTTAATACAGTGCTTATAACATAGTTATTTGTTCTTTTGAAATGTATATCAATTTCCTATTAAACATTTATCTGCATACCAGAGATATTAATAATAAATTTACCAAAAAAAGCATCTGACTATATTTGAGTAAGAGTTAAAAATACCATGTTAATAATATGCAAGTAGTAAAAGATGTTTTTTTCCTGAACAGAATTTGAACTTAATTAATTTCAAAAAGGTGTCTATGACTCTAATTAAAATAACTTTTTCCAAAAGTGTAAAGATACTTTTAAATATGTATGTATGTATATACATATATATACTTTTATATATATATATACACACACACGCACACTCACATATTTTTATATATATATATATGCATTTAATTTAGGTATTGAATTTTATCCATACTGTAAGATCAACCAATTAACCTCTCTATCTGTGAAAGGGATTTTAGAACTCAAAGTGAATATTGTTGCTGCTCATCTAATTGAAGATGTAAAATGTCCTGTAAGTCTAGGCAAAAGATTATTCTGTTCTGCTTAATTTGTAATACACATTAGTAATACATTTGCATAAAGACTAACCACATCTAATGGGGGGGGAGTGGGCAGCATCTCCTAGCAGCGTGTTTAGTATTTTTAGTTTCCTGGGGTTTGTTTTCCTTCAGTGCTAGATATTTGGTATTTTTACTTTCTTAATCAGGGTACAATATATGAAGTATGTAAGCACATTTCTATGAAATTAGCAGTCACTTAATGATATGAAGGCATTAGAAAAAGAGGGAATTACCTTCCCTCATGGAACTATTAAATCTTCACTTAATAACTGATTAGTGACATAAACTTCATACTGTGTAGATCTGTGATGCACTGTTACAGATACTACATCTTTTTTATAAAGCCTCCTTTTTAGAAATGTGTGTGGTTTATTTTTGAGTGCCAGTTTGTTTTATGTAGATAGTCCCTATTTTTTCTGTCTGTTGTTGTTACAGCTGATTTTGCACGTGGCTGTGTGTCTCTCCGTGTCTGTGTGTATGTTCTGTTAATGAAGCTTTGTGCAGAAAATAGGTTTTATGGGGGATACATATGATCTTAAATAATTATTTACATCTTTGAAATCCTATTTTATATTCCTGTGGCTGTTTTTTCTTTCTTGCGTTTCCGGATCCAGGATCCAACTTCCCTGAAACACAAATTCCGTACATGGTCTTTATAAGATCACTTCTTATGAAACAGAATACACTTTTAAATGGCCATTTTCAAAACTCTTTAATATTAATTTCAAATGCTATAAAAATATAGTGTAATTTTATTTTAATGTGATACTATCATGGTATTATTCTGCCATTTTTATAAGTTCATGTGCAGTGATGTTGTAGTGTTTTATTACCAACATATAATGATGTATTCTGAAAATGTGCTGTCACTTAAGTGTGTATGTACTTAATTTGGTTAGGAGACATATGTCTGTGATCACTAAAAGAGCATAGCAGAGATTACAGTATAAAGAGCAACTGACAGAGTCATTAAGTTTGAAGTATACCTACCTTGTATATACAAAATAATTACAAAGTAATCAGAAATTCTTCCTTATTTTCTAGTATATTAAAAGTATATTTTATAAATTTGGTGTGGTGTCATGGGACAAGGTTTATTTTATGCTAGTGCAGCTGTGGTTAGAAAATCTGCAGTATCTGCAGCTTGTATGTATGTATAATGCAGTCCAACAGAACTCTGGCCTTGTAATTCTTGCTATATATTACCTTGCAACTTCTAATACCACAATACTAAGGATCTGTGTCTTGGATGAAGACCCTGTTGTATTATTTGCTGTGGAAACGCGGGGAAGAAAATTACTTCCTATTCCAAAAACCTGGCAATCATACACAGGAAGATGGATGAGGATTAGCAGGTTGAAAAGGAAAAGAAGAGCAGTGATGATCAGCATCTTGGGCAGGGATCTTGCTGCATCAGTGGCCTGCATGTGATAAGATTTGGGCTGGGTTTTTTTTCTTCTCACAAACTATATAGCGATAGAGTTTAACAGAGGGAATTAGAAAGTTCATAAGGAGAAAGATAATTTTAGGTGGGCCTAAAAATCCTCCCAGATGTGATGGGTGGTGAGAGAGAGGGAGAAGGGGTATTTTCTTGCAGATTTTACTGGTGAAAAGTTGGTCATATTGGCCAGTCAAACATACTTGCTAAGAGGTTGAATGATATACTGAATAAAAATTGATAAAGTGCAATTGGCCCGGCCTTTAAGAATGGCAACTGAAATTTGAGATGGGAAAGGAATGGAAACTGGAGGCAGGAGTGAAGGCAGTAGAGGGAAGGGAAGCACTGCAAAGAGAGAGATAAGTTGCCCAAACCACTGGCTAGAAAAGGAATGATTTTATCAAAGCCAGGGAAGAGATTATTTGAATAATCAATGCAAAAGCTGATGAAAGCTGGACAGTAGATTTACATATCAGTTGATAGAGAAGTCTGTATTTCAGTGTTACCTGGAAAGATTCTACAAGATTATAGACCTAGTCTGGTAAAAAGAACATGAAAATTATGCTTAAATAATGCAGAAAGAGCAGAGAAAAGAGAAAGGAGGTAACAAGGAGAGTTGGGGACAGTAGAAAGTTAAAGAACTCGTTTCTAGTCAAGTTGAGCTTGAAACAAAGGCTGGATATATTCAGGTATGTCCCTATAAGAGACTACTCTTCCTCGATCATCTCTTTTTTCATTAAAACTAGATTCTACTGTCGATAGCCTAATTTAATTCTGATGTCAGATAAGTACTTAGCATAATAAATCAGGAGGCTAGAACAAAATTTACTGTAAAAACCTTCATCTGTCTTATGCAGTATGCTAAGTAGTGTGTTAGGATAGATAAAGTAGACAGGAAAGGTCACGATAAAATAACATATTTATTCTCCAAATTCTCGTCAAAACTCATGGAAGGAATTTTCCCCAGTTTTTATTTAGGGAAATGGCTGCACATTCTAATAGATGTGCACACAACTTTTTTCAATAATTTGATTCTAACAGCACAGTTCTTGAATATTTAAAAGTGTGACAGATCTAAGGCTTGGTTGTTGAACTTGCAGAAGCGATGATGGAATGTATTAAAACCAATTGTTTAGTTCAATACTAGTGATGGACTGAGAGATGCAAGGGTAACGTAACTATCTGCTGTCATGGAAAACATTTGAAATAACTCCTACAGCCCCACAAGGCACTGTGAGATTTTATGTGTGTATCTTTTGTATGTACATCTAGATGCATACAATTTCTCCCTCCCTCTTTTTTTTCTCTCTGTTAATATATGTACACATACCAATATACAATTCTTAAGTAATGCTTGGGTAATAGTAAAGAAATCCCTCCTAGTTTGTGAATATGTAAATAGGGGATGGCTGATTCTAAGGAAATCATCATAAAATGAGGCACCCCCTCTTTCAGACCTGAGAATGGGCCTGTGTTCCAAATCCGGAGGGTGATAGTTTAGTACTATGCCAGTAACCTGTTCAGTTGTGGCATTCTTATGGTAGATGGTATATAATGATTGAATTTGGAGTTGCCCAGACTTTGTAAAATAAAGAAAAAAAGTCCAGTAAGACTTTCACAGGGCATTTAATAGTCTTTTGTTTTCTAAAAGTGGATCACTATTGCAATGATGTGTAAACGCTGCACAGAGATACATAGCAAGTGGTGTCATTTCTTAAGAATTTTAATCTTGGGTTCTGTGAATGAAGAGGCTTGCTTGCACCACTCTGTTCCCACTTAAACTCTTGTTCCAGATATCTTCATATTTACATGCTATTCCTAAGGGCCTTATTGAAAAGGTTGGATCTGTGCTGTATAGATTCAGATTCAGTGTTATCTATTCAGAGTTTTCTACGGCCGTTGTCTTGCATGTGCCCCAGGCAGGGAGAGTAATTTGATAAATCTGTATTTAAACTTATCTCTAAAGTGAAGAGAGACACTGCTGTCATACCTGATGGAGGAAAATGATTAGACATTGACACAGTTCACAAATTCATAGATTTTAAAGATGGAGGACTATTAAATCATTATCTCACTTACTGTATAAAAGAAAGCCAGCAAATCTCACCTAATTATTTCAGCATTTAACTCAGTAAGTTGTATGCATGAAGATATCTTGTCCAGAAAAACATCCACCATGAGTTTGAAGGTATCAAGAGATGGGGAGGTCACTTCTGTCCTTAGTAGTCATTCCAATGGTGAATCAGTCTGCATTTAAAGGACTAGGAGATTATGTTTCTAATCTGTGTTTGCTAGGCTTCAACATTCAATCCTGAATTCTTCATATTCCCTTTCCTGGCAGATTAGGGACTGTATTGGCAAAGTGGAACCTTCTGCCATGAAAATATTTGGAACCATAAACTAAACTTCTTTTCAGTTTTATTGTGTTAAATGATTTCCTTCAATCCCTTGTTGTAAAATAGGGTTCTTTGCTCCAAATTTGTACATCTTTTCTCTGGCCCTTGACTCTACTCTTCAATTATTCAACACCCTTTCTAAAATATGGAGAGGAGAAGTAAAGCATTTCAATTCAGTCTAGTGGTGTATTTCAGGGGAGTATGATTCACAAGTGATTCACAAAGATGATGCAAGACATGAGGCAGCTTCTGTGTTGCTTTTATGTTTCATGTCTGCCACATTATGACAATGTGTCATACCAACTCTGGTTTACTTTCTTTGTCTAAGTGTAGAAAGTGTGATAAAGAATCAAGAGTAAGAGAAAGTCTCCTGAGCACCCATTTTTTATGTTTTCCTCCTCCTAAATATCCAATTCCCAGAACTGAGATCTACAGAAGTGTAATTACAGGTATTATAGAAACTTCTGTAGACTATAAAAGTTGGTACCATGAGGGATAACACAGGTTCTCCACTTCACTCTTGTGCTGGTGACATTCATTACAGATCTTAGTGGAGACTAAAGAGGGTAAAACCCTCACCTTGTTCATACCTTTTCCATCCTCTTTCTTCTGCCACAAATCCGTACTGTAATCACGGGGTCTGTCAAATGACTGCAGCTCTGTGTCTGATGTGGGGTCATGTTTTTTCCTGCCTATGGATAGCACTGATCCTTTCAAGCTTTTTGCATTATGATTTGAGGTGATATTAGAGTTTTAAAATGGGATGTGGCCTAGAGGGTGTGTGCTTCAAAGTGGCTCACCTGCTTTCTCGGAGTGTTACAGTGTGTCCCTCCAGCAGAAGAAATGTCGGAATCCAAAGTTTTTTTCACCTATCTGAGAGGTTGACTTCAGTGCTGCATGCTGTAAGTTATATTTGTTGTTTTTCAAAGCAGGAGCATCCTGAAGCATGTCCTGTTTGGAAACATAGTTAAGTGCTGTGTGCAAGGTGGAAGAATGGGGTGATGGGGTAGGGCACAATATATTTCCTCTCATCTGCATTTAATTTTTGTCATGTTGAGAAATGGCTGAATAAGGAG
Organism: Neopelma chrysocephalum; assembly: GCF_003984885.1. Lineage (NCBI taxonomy): Eukaryota > Metazoa > Chordata > Aves > Passeriformes > Pipridae > Neopelma > Neopelma chrysocephalum. Next base: position 4,398,661 of record NW_020897747.1, on the reverse strand, counting down.
ATGCCAAACTTGTAGCAGTACAACTGTGTAGAGGGATTCCTGCACTTAGTTGTAGCAATTCCAAAGGGTGTTGTATGTCCAGAAATGGTGGTCTACTTGTCAAAAAATGGGCAGGTAGGTAACACTGCCTTAATTAGAAGGATCGTTTCACATAGGCAATAGGTTAACAAAAATAGTGCTGGAGAAGATTTGTTCTAGTTCTTCCACTGCAATGCATGAAGAGTCAAGTTATTTTTCTCTCTATTCATTTATTTTCTCCTTTGTCTCTCTACTGCTGTCAAAGTCAAAAGCCCTTACTGAGAAGAGGCCAGCTGATTTCAGCCAGTGCCTTGCTTCACCAGCCCACATTTTTAGGGAGCAGAGACTTGATATTTTTTCATGGATCTTAATCCACAACATCTAAAAGAAAAATAGTTTTACTTGTAGATTCATAAGTGTGCAAATGTGAGGTAGCTATCCTGGATCAAACTGCTTCCATCTCCTTCAGTTTGCTTTCTTCAAACATGTGCAACATCACATGAAAGGCAAGAAGGTATGAAAAGCTCTGTCTGGGTTATCACTATCTGCCCCACATGGAAATCGTATGCCAGGTATTTAATAGGTCAGAATTTACTTCAACTCTGAAATATGGTGTTTCAGAAAGAGAAGAACCATCATTCTTACTGTTATTACCATCTAAACTAGCACTATATCATAATGGTCATCTCTTCTTGTGTTTCTCTCAAGCTAGTAGAACAATTTTGTTCTTACAATACCCTTTAAAGCTAAAAAGGGCTTAGCTATGGATTTTAATTTTTAAACAAAGCAAAAAGAAAACAGTTTCATCCATCAGGACTTGTTTCAATTACTTTCTGTTTATCCAGAGCTTCTTGGCAATATGAGTTAAAGAAGGGAGATTCTCAACTAAGTGATGAGAGTGTTCTCAACTAAGTGTTGAGGCACAGTGTCTTTTTTTTTTTTTTTTTGTATTCCAGGTATTACATTGCCAGTGTGTGAAGTTTTGTTGTTTTGTTTGTATCTGTGTATTTCACTGAGGAAATCCAAACTGTGTTGATAGGGCTGTCAATGCCATCATCATCAGGTTGGGTTTTGGAACCCCTTTTGTTACTATGTGACCTTTTATTCCAGTCAATAAAGTCAGTGGATTTGTGCTGGTATATAACTGAAATAACACAGTAATGAATAAGGCCCCAGAAAACAGCAGACAGCGATATATCGGTATATTTATCACTTTTCAAAGGTTATGCCAGCTTCCATTGGCCTAATAAAGAAGTTTTTTATTGGTTCAGTTAAATCTTGCTTAAACATTTGATTTTGTGAATCATACAACTCATTATATTTTTATATTATATTTATACTGAAAAACTGCTTTAAATTGCTGCATTCATAGACTTTAAAACCTGCAATGCTTGCTTATGCTTTCCTCTCCTGCTGGGGTTTCGCAAGGGATGTCAAGAGAGCATCTCCTGGTGTACCCCTCACGTGCAGTGCCATAGTTCAGCCAGGTGAGCAAGGGCAGGGGAGCAGCCTCAGCTCAGAAAAGCCTCCTATCACTCTTTTTTCAGATGAATATGTTTTCCACAACCACATATATTGGTATTACTATTACTATTTTAATGTATCCGTGTACGTGCATGTGTTCACAGTATCGGGGATGTGGTAGCATTCGGGTTTGTTGTCCTAAATGCTGCTGTTTGTGACTGCAGTTCATGCGGTTCAATCTTTCAGTCCTGTACATTTACCAACCATTCAGGCTCTGTGCAGTATTCACACATATATTATGTAAAATAAAATAGTAATAATAAAAAAACATTATTAAGAGTGGGGGAGTCTGTGAATGGGTTATTACAATTTGCCTATCATGGTAATGACACCTGTTAGAGGTGTGATACAAAAGGCAGTGACAGGGAGTGTAATTTAGTAATTGTAGCTATTGTGCTGTATAGCTGGTCAGTTCACCAGGCAAGTACAAAGAAACCAGTGTTAAGGCTAAGCAGGGGTGGGTAAGCTTAATAGACAGAGCTAGTGCTTTACTGAAAGAAACTTTTGGTGGAGGGCTAACTCCCAGGGGGAAGGAGTTAGAATGGATTGAAAAGAATGAACAAAAGTATAAAAATGGTACAGGTTTTCTCGTTTCAGGTCTTAAAGTGACAGGGGACTTGTGGTGATGAGCATGACTTGCTCCACTGGCCAAAGGAGGGCGAGGGGGAGAGGGAAGCTTTTTGAAATACTTGATGGGTGCTGATTTACTGCAGCTGCAGAACTGAGGTACACCCAGGCCAGCAGCTTTCTCTTTCTTGCTAAACACCACGGTTAGCTTTGGCAAATTTCACCTATCAAGGTAGTGATAAAGAGGTAACAGGGTCAGAAGGTAAGTTTGAGAGGTTGCAGGAAGCTGCTGCTAGCAGGTCATAAACTTGTGCCCTGGTCAAATCTGCATATGCATATATGATCTGAGAGTTCATTTGGATGGCAAGCCTGCCAACTGCAAGTATCTGAAGACTTTAACTAGAGTCTGAAAAGTTAAATAAGGTCTGCAGTGGCTTCTTTCCTTGTATATAGAAGCAATAATGTTCACGGAGGTTTTTTATGTTAGAAGTAAATGAACTCAAGATACAAGGATAATTTGTTACTAGTTCCTTTGGATATGGATTTGGTTTGTAAGCTGTTTGGAGCACAGACCTCATCTTCCATACCTTGGACACAGAGTAGTGAATACTCTTTCTTAATCCCAAATATCATTGTTTTCGATCATATTGTGAACTGAAGAACGACACAAAGACTACACAAATTAATCTTTTCCCTGGTGCAGTGTCCCTGCAGACACCTAACAGACTAGGTAAAATGCATAGCCATTAATTAATTTTCTGTTTCTGTAATTATGAGAATGCTAAAGCACTTACAGACTTCTTATACTAGACCTATCTTTTTTTTTTTAAAAAGTAATTTGAGATTGTCTTTATCTCTCCTCCCTCCAACCCCATCTGTATATTTGATTTTCCACACAGTATATTGGTCTTTCTTCATGTGAACCTGTAATTATTGAACAAATTGTTGTCACAATAGAGAACCTCTTAGACGATTATGAGGATGCGTTAGAAAACAATAGGCTTGAGAGATAAGTAGTGAACACAGCACTGAAACATATTAAGGCCAGATTGAGTCATTTAACAGCTTTAAGAGAACAAGGAAGTAGCCTCAAGTTAACAAAGGTCTGCACAGCAGGGCGTTTATGCCAGCAAATACTAATTCACATTTGCTAAACAGTATAAACAGATTTGCAGGCAACACCAGGCATCCCATTTAAGGGGATTAGGTGTGCCACTTCCCTATTGTCTGGGCTGAGGAATGTGGGGTGCTCAATCTGCTCCTTGCAATTAGCAGACACGCCCTTGGTGCAAAGCCAGTGGCAGGGCACTTAATCCATTGATTGGAAAGGTAATATTTCTTCTTTGGATTTAGAAGCTCGTCCTGTGGTGTAACTTGCATCCTTGCTGACCCCACACCTAAGCGTTAAAGTGACCTCACTGTCAGCAGCCGGTTGATAGAGTGTATTTGGTTTTTATAAACTACTCAAACTGGAATATTGACTTAGTTGCAGTCAGCTGTTGGAGTGCTGCAAGAGGAAGGGAATACCTACTAGCTTTGTAATCAGAGCTAAACCAACTGTTAATAAATGGGCCATCCCCATGGTCTAGTGGTAAGTGCAGGGTGTTGCTTGTTTATGATCAAAGTGCACAACCCTTACTAGTAACTTTTTTTTTCTCATCAACGGTTAAACACACAGCAGAGGATTCATGTGATATGCATGCTGTTATCACTGATTTCTGTAGAAAGTAATTCATGTTACACCGGAGCTGCAGAAACCCCTGCATTGCTTGTGTCCTGCCTGTCATTCAGGTGGTAAAGGCCATTTCCATGCTCCTTCAACTGCCTAGAGGGTCAGTACAGCAGAGATCCTCCGAGCCTTAGAAGGAAGTTAAAGAACTGTCTCAAAGAAACCTTCCTAGAAAATATTTAGAAAATAAGGTTGTGTAAAAACAGGAGAAGAATGAGCTGGTATTCAGCCGAGTACTTACGCATTGTCTACAGGCATCTGAATTAATTGCAGATTATATGCCAAAAGAGAATCGAGTTTTGTGCCAATAAAAAGGAGCTGAAGCAGTGTGTGTGTGTCACCCTGCCGTCTCTCCTGGCCTTCTGTTGGCTGGAGAGGGATCTGGTCACGGTGCTGAGCTGCTGTGGGGAGTAAGGGTTGGTGCATGGTGTGTGCACACTCTAAGAATCACTGGAATCCACAGAATCCTGGAGGGATCTGGAGTTTTTGCAAACCTCACAGCTGGCTGTTGTGAGCCATTTTAAACACGGACCCTAGGGGGTCACTGCAATAGATTAGGCTGATACAGGCTAATTCCTCAAATACTGGTGGTAAAAGCCTTGCCTGATGCACCCCGAGCTTCAAATCTGCCTGCACCCCCTCTGTCATCCTCAGTACCTCTTTTACCAGTGACAGAATTTCAGAAATCCACCTCTAGCTATATATGGATGTCTTCCTTCAAAGAAGCTTCTCAGATTTGTAAAAAGATCTTCCTGGAGGTAGAAATATGAAGTTCACAGAGCACAGACAGAAGAGATTTGTCACTGGGCTCCATTTTCTAAGGAAGGTAGAATACCCAGTCTATGAAACCAAAGTGGGTCATTCCACTCCTGTCTTTTAGGTTAAAGAATTGGGCATAAAATTATCATCTAAGGTGTAAAAGAATGCTTCTTTCCAACAGACAGGGAGTTGGATCAAAGGCAACACACCTTTTGTCAAGTACAGCCCTTACTTCTCATGAAATCACTGGGGCTCCTTGGTGAGTTGAAGGCAAGGATGTGGCTACAGCCCTGCTTGTGGCCACATTCAGCCTTCCTGGAGTCAGACTCAGTGTTTGTGTACAGTGTTTAAAAGGTAATAGCACTAAACACTGCCCTCACAAACCACGGTAATTACTTCTACTGCTGAAAAAACCCAGAACATGAACAAAAATATCATAGAAAAGCTATTTCTAACACTAGTGCTGCTCTTTATGGCTAAGTGGCAGCCATCGTTTTTTTCCTAAATTATGTGTTCTTTTTTCAAGCATTTAGATGATGCAAACCAGATTTTTGTGGCAGCATTATTGCTTATAGCCAAAAGAGCATTCAAGGAAACACTGTATTTCTGCTAAATTACCATTTATTCAGAACACTTTGAATTGTTTATCTTTTTTCATTCTCCTGACAAATCAAGTAGCCATTGAGCCTGTATTTCTGAGCATAAGTTCAGTGATAATTTTAGTAAAAATAATAGCTACCATCCACTTTTTGGGGATGAGAGTGTGCAAAGTTGTAGGTTTTATTTTTAAAAGGAAAACTCCCCAGGAAAATTGTTTTTCCTGTTTGACAGTAAAACTTTCTGTTTGTTTTGGAAATTTTTTTCTGACATTTAGTATCATAGTAGAAATTTTGTTGATGTAATTGCATTCTAGGTAGTGTTCTACAGCTATTTTTTGTTTACCTATTCTCTGGACTGATGCTTTTAGTTTTTTTTAAAAAAAAGATTGTGAGCATTCATTAGAAGAATACTGTGAATGCCTTTTAGTTTTTCATGTTGCTTTTTATTCATTTCAAATGTTCCTAATAGTAAGTGTTTAATGGAGGGAATGTTCCAGAGAAAAGAAGTAGTAACAGATAATCATGCACAGGTATGTAATTTGAATATTTGTCTCAGGCATGTGAATATGAAAGTTCTTTGGGGTTCATCCAGTCTGCAAGTAAGAACAATAACATGAGGTGGAGGCGATTAATCAAGTATTGCAGAGAGAAAAATATGAATTACAAGTAATCAAAACAGTATCTAGGACAAATAGTTCACAGGCAATCCACAGGCCACACATGTTCACAGGAACAAATTATTGAATTGTTTCAAGGTGAGGACATTTGTATACATGAAAATCTTTGTATGCAGTCATGAATAAGAAAAATGTACTAATACAGTTGCATAAATCATTTACTTTATAAATGCTGTCCAATTCCTTTTTCATAAGAGAACATTTCTGTTTCTCCTGTGGAAAGTACAGTCTTTACCTTAGAACTGACCTAAGCCTTCTGCATGAAATAAAGCAAGCTGACAGTCAGCTCTACTCAATGCATAGCATACCCCTGAAAAATACTGTATCATTCACCTTTGAACATAATAATATGACTTATTTTAAAACACTAAAACCTAGACTGAAGGATCAAAATAAATATATTTTTCTTTGTGGCATTTTCTGATTTTTGTAATTTCTACAGCACACGTCCTCTTATTCTGCTGCTTGGCATAACTGCTAGTTCCCTGCTTGCAGAGAGGTTTTATAGGGATATTTTTTATCCTTGCTAGGCATTGTAACTTTTAGCTTAATAGTTTTTAATTCAATTAGAATGAATTAGGTTTACCTTAGGATCTTTGGAGCCCCTTAGAGGGCTGATCTGATTAATTACTGTGCAAAACAGATTGTTAAAATAACTAGGTTTTATGCAGTTTCTCTTTGTTCTTTCCCTTAGCTTCTGTAATTCATAGACATTGGTATTGGACGAGTGAGGTTAATGTGGCAGACGTTCTCACAAGCTCACTGATTCTCTGACTTTCCTCCCCAGTCAGACACAGGCTCCTGTGGGCGGGGACCATGTGGGACCCCTTCCAGGGGTGTGAGGTGTGCTCTCCAATGTGGTGAATTTTCTCTGTCAGTCCCAAATGGATGACCAGCAGAGGAATCAGAATGGCCTTGTGTGCATGTCCTTATGAATTTAGTAGCCAATGAACTTTGTAATGCGGAGTACAGGCTGAAGTTAATTTTATTTATGTTTTTATTTGTAGCAACCTTTAATAGCCAAAGCTAGAAAATGTATCCTACTCATCATCCACGTTCCTGATCTGTGTCATGTCTGGGACAGTAGAGAGCAGCAGGGTGAAGAGTCATCTGAGCTCCAAACATTGCTTTGCTTCTCTATGGGTTCACACAGGTCAGGAGTTTAGTGGTTTGTTTAAGTGGCTGTGGTCCTGCTCCTGAGCCAAACCAGACGGGCCTTAGTAGAGACATGGCATCTAGTTATACACTTCCTTATATGACAAATTAAAGTGGCTTATACCATGCTTGGGCAGATTTATCCCATCCCTCTGCAACCTTGGCAGGCTCACGACAACATGGTTTTGAGCCAGGCAGTGCAACAGAGTGTAAGGGTCACTTTAAAGAGAAGGGAAACCACCTGTGTTGGGCATGGCTTATAATTTTACTGGATGCAACTGCACAGCAGGAATTAGAAAGGGGAAGACATCATGTGCTAAGAGGGCCTTCGTGTGTCCCTGTGTGGCTGGAAGTTGTATCTGTGCCCGTAGCCCAAGGGGTGGTAACGGAGGAGGTCTCAGCCCAGCGCAGGCAATTCACTGGAGTTCATCCTCAATCACTTCCTCCTCTCAGTCTCCAACATAAGCAGAGTGAATAAAACCCATCCTTTTCTGTGGAGAAGGAAGCTGGCTAATACAGGCTGGTCAGTCTTTGTATCCTGGAGTGGGGATTTCCAAAGGTAATTCAGGTCTGTAGGGGTGAAGTTCTCTATCAGTCACTTCAAAGAGACTGGGGATTTCCAAACCGAAATCAGGTTTGTAGGGATAAAGTCCACTGTTACTCTTCAAACAGACCTTGCGGCCACCAGTTTGTGAAAGCTGTGTTAATGGGACCCTGTGTGTGTATAAGCTCTATTCATTTATAGGTTTTCTGTGATTTTTTTTTTTAATCTACCATTTAAGCTCTGCCATTTGTAATTTTTCTTTAACAGCCGGCGAGGTGGTGAGAAGGGAGGAGAGCTGAGATGTTACTTACTTTCTCCTTCTGGGGTGTAGGCCTTATTTTATGAAACTATTGAAAGTTCTCAGTAGTTTAGTCTCTTTTTGAAGCACAACAGAAAGTCACTGCTGCACTGATGTCATCAAAGAAAAATGAGCTGGTATTGAGCTGAAAAGTGCATAAAAAGTTTATGGGTCTTTTAAAAAAGTTCTACTGTGAACTGCAGCAGTGGATTTTAACTTGAACAAAACCAAATCAAGTGTTAAACCCTTCCACATTGAGATGTTGTAATGGTAAGTGAAACTTTAAAGACAGTGTTGAGAGAGGCGAAGTGCTCAGCAAAGGGCCCTGGCAATGTGCACTGCAGGGGGATCCAGAGCAGGAGCGGGGCTGGGCCTGCTGGAAATCCATGATAAAACTCAGTTAAACAGGACTGTTGCCAAGAATTTATCACACATCTGTTTTGCCTTGATTTTATATTTAATTATCACCTGCAAAAAGTCTGATTTCTAAGCATTTATTATGAAATTAATAAAAGAGTTTACAAGGCAGTGCTGTAATGCACTCCAGGGTGTGTCCTGCTGGAGCTGGGCCATTTCCGAAGTTGTTGAAGTTGTTCCTCGTAAAGTTTGTGCTTCAGTTTGTGGTCAGAACAGAACAATATCCCAGAAAAATACTGCATAGTTCTGATAGTGCTACCTGGCAAAAACCTAGTTGCCTTCTATGGCCCAAAAATGCGTATGGGCTGTGCATATACCAGGTTTTATAATGAGCTGTAGGTGACACGGCACCAAAGTTATAAAGGCTTCCTGATAATCACTGCTTTGCTATTTGCTATTGTCTTTTCTGGGAAATTGACACAGAAGATATTCTGATATGTTAAATATATTCAGGTTAAGATCCATCTTTATATAAATGTATGTGCATGCATATGTGTTTGAGACAGTGAGGAGTTAATCCTAAAAAATGGAAAAAACCTCAAAATGAAGAACTCAAAACTAAATAAGTAGTTGAAGTGTTTCTTAATCTATTGCTGTCTTTTTCCAGTAATGTAGGCAACAAGTAGTATGAGATTAAGTAACATTTTGAGTGTTGTGGGTTTTTCTATCTTGTAGGATTCAAGTGTATTTTAGTACATATTGAGCATATCCATGTAGAAGCAACTCAGGGTTCTGTGCATGTCAGCAGTGTGTAGCCTCTGTTAAGCAGCTTTTTCATTTACTACTTCTTATTTTTCTTCACTCTTTTTTTTTTAATTTTCTTTTACTTTCCATAGTGCATCCAAACATATTTTCTCCCAAAAAATGAGGAATTTGATCCACTGAAAAATATAAGACACAGTTAAACGGTTTCTGTCAGTGCGTGGCCAGTGTATTTTTAACTTGCCCTTTTATCCCATTCTTCTCTCAAACTTCAAGTTAGTGCTTTTTTAAATTTCTGTTCAAAGGCAACGTTATTAGAAGTTCAAGCCTAGTACATTGAGAAAATGTAATTAAACATATCTTTGATACCTACAATTGCACTTATCAGTGAGATAATGGCAGGATGATGGGTGCAAAATGTATATGCTGAAGTTTCTTTAGAACTTCTGTTTCTTATTATTATAATTATTTTGTTATTCAATTAGTATAGTGCCTAAAGGCTGCAACTGTAATGAAGACTTCACTGTACTGAGTATTGTACAGGCACATGGTATGATTTAGGATGTGAATGGATGATTGTGATCAATTCAGTTGTGCTGGCTTCATGATTTGCTTCTCAGATGAGCAGCTGATTTTGTATTAATTACTACTTTGTTGCAGTCAATGCTGGCCTGCAAGGGTGGTTTAAAGTGATGTACTTTTCTCTTTAATTACAGTGGTTTAGAAGTACACAATGGGCTAAGAGTTGATTACTTCAGCTCATGCAATGAACGGATGGCCCTGGGCTTGTAGCAATATGGTCAACAACGAATAGCCAGAGTCTTGGGACTCTTGGGAACCTCTGAGAACAAGCTGCATGCAGCTTGAGAGAAAACGAAATGTTATAGGTTAAGTGTGAAAGGAGAAAATTTTCAACGTACAGTGCTATGTCCAATAATGCCCTTCCTGTGTAACTACTTGTGGTTTTCTGCTTACTCCACTAGTGCAGATCTTAGAAATCCCAAAAACCTTGCATCAAACCTTGTAGACTAAAACTGCTTCCTCCACTGCTCCTGTTGAAGAGTTATTTTGTGATATGGCCCGTTGCTCAAAGTGCTGTGGCAGCTTTTCCTTTTGTGGGAAGCTCCTTCCTCAAGTACCTCATACTGCCCAGAAATGCAGAAACGTCTCAAATATTTTAAGTCAGCACCAAATCATTCAGAAACTAGCTGGCAACTTACCTGCCTCTTTGGAGCATTGCTTTTCTGCATGGAAACTTCCTGAGTTGATGAGCACAGCCACCTATCAACTTAGAGACATGCTCTGCACTTATCTGCGCTTCCAAAATATGGAACTTACTCCCTTGAATAGCACATCAGTTGGAACAGAAGGCAACATTTATATGATTAAAGTTTATGAAGTCTGTGCCCAAATACACTGACAGAGTCAATATAAATCCCCCAAATGAAATAATATAGAAACAAATCTCTACAGAGATGTATGCACTCTGAAAACTTCAAAACCCATCACTGGTGGGTTTAGGCTGATTTTTTCAGGATGCTCTCCGCTTACTGGGAAGTCATTTAATGCCGTGTCTTATAGATAATTGATTCGAACTGCGATTTGATATGTACACATTTCCAGTTCTGCATTGATCATATGGGCTACTCTTGTACCTCTTCTCCCATGAAAATGAGCTGTTTCTATTTCAGCCAGGACCGACTGTGGTTTTCCTGTTGCTATAGTCAGCTCCAAAGGACACGGCTGGTGTTCATTCACAACTTGCATATATAGACAAGCACTAGTTCTGATCTGTTAGCCACTGAATTTAACGAGTGCCTGTTAGAGGTAACACTCTGCTCTCCTCCACTTGCGACCAAAAATTGTCTTAGCTTCTTCTGAACTTCTTCCTGCCAGAATTTAATTTTACAAAGACAGGACAAATATATGATGTGGATTTTTTTGTTGATGCACTTTATTAATTTCTTGCTTCATAGTGTGTTTATGAAAGTTAAACTGTGCAAGCTTTCTCATAACATAACAAGGATTAATAATGATGGGGTCTATTAATATTGTTAAATAATATATAATATTATTTATATACATATATTTCCTACCTAGATATTATAACCTAGGTAATAGTAGTTTTTTTAATTTCACTATGATAAACAGTTACCAACGACCATGTCCAGTTCCTTTTGTTCATCCACTTGGAAACAAATTCTCATTTTTTATTGAGAATAACAGTGTGTCCATTTTAAACAAATTATTTTAACTTTCGAGTTATAAATGTGCTATCAATTTTATTGTAGGTGTGAAGGCCAGCAGCAGAAATCAAGATTTCACTTGTTCTGTTATCCAGAGTGTAACCTTAAAGTGAGACTTAACATGACTGAGTTTGAAATGGACTGTTTCTGTAAAAGTGGTTCCTCCTTTTGCTCAGAACATCCATGTACTCCTTAACTGATCCTTTACTTTTTGATAAAAAGATGTTCCCCTTCTTTACTTCTTTAAAAAATGTTCCAGCAAGAACATTTTTTCAGTGAAACACTACTTTAAATTTGTTACCAATGGTTTAGAAAGGGTAGAGTGATGGGAATTCAGTGTTTGTACAGCACCTAGTGCATTTGGTTCCTACTCTCTTAGAAAGCAAATATTAATGCTCAGTTTTGCATACCATCAATGCAGTCTTTAAATGTTACATTTTTAGATTCTTAGAACATTAGTTCTAAAGATGTACAAAAAATTAATTGAATTAGAGCTTTCAATTCAGACTTCAATATGTACTATCACTAGTCAGAAAAAAATACTTCTGAACTCCAAAAGTTTTGATTTAAATTAGATAATAAACTGGCATTATCCTGTGATGTAACTTGATGCAGAGTCTGGTATAATTACAGACATATTGTTACGTTTAGATATCAAATCTAACTCCTACTGAGCATATCAATTGTGGAAGCTTTTCTTGCACTCTAGCCAAGGGTGGAAGTTGCAGCATGCTCCAGTGAGGTACTCAGATGCACATTAAGGCTGTTGATGAGCTGAAGATTCCTTAGTGGGGAATTTGAATGATCATCCTTTATGAAACCCCATATTCCTTTAGTTTTTACGTGAGAACACAGACATGTACTACCTTTTTTGATGGTAATGGGATTAAGATTTGGATGGAAAGTTATGATATAGGCACGTTGAATTTTGTAATGGAAAATAAGAGGTTTTCTCTTAACCATCAGGGAAGACCAAATTGGCAGTGTGAGTCCATTGGCCTTCAGAGGTTTACACTGATGGTATTAAGTTACATATTAAAGTTATCTTCATTTAGGTTATTGTTCCTATACAGAACAGTGTTTTGGCTGCTTATAGCTAGTCTGTTGAGTTTTTCAAACGTGATGTTACTGTCTTCCTCTCAAACACTGTAATTGTGGCTTTTCATTTTTAGGGCTTTTTTTAAAATTTCTTAAAGGATGCTGTGAGGAACTTCTGTTTGTGGTGTATGTTGGCTTGTAGGATAGAAGTTCTGTGACTGCTTCTGAGCTAGACATGTATTTGCACCATTTCTTTCTGTTGAACTCTATTCTGTTTTCCATTTTTTCATTCGTAGTAATATATTGGTTCTATCATTAGAAACACGCATCCAGCTCCAATTACTCATTCTTATGAACAGACCTTCCTCTAAGAATGTTCAGAGATACTGAGAAAGTTAGGAGGAAGTCCGTAAACACCTAAAATTCAACCTAAGAACTCAGCCAATGAAACGTGATTACAAGGCCATGGACATAGATCTCATCTTGCCAAGCTTACTTGTCACGGCACTTCAGAAGAGAGCAAGTGGGCAGACAAAAGGAGAAAAGGACACTGTGAAATGCCACAGTTGCAGCTTTTGTTGAGTTGCTTTCCTTCACATTCTGTTACTCCATTAAGCCTTAGGCAGCGTGTTCCAAGAAGTGCCGATTCTACACTGAGCTCCAATGAAGAAAAATAGGAGGCCACTTGCAAAACAACTCTAAGAGATTATGTACTGTTGTTGCTCCTCTAAGTCAGGCCATTTTAAGTTCATTTTTAAGGATAAAATGTCAAGCATTTGTTTTCTGGTTTAATGGAAATGATGCAGTACGAGCTTTCAAAATGATGATGATTTATATTTTTATTCCTTTTTCTAGACTTAATGGGTGCAGGGATTGAGAAGCAAACCCTTAATGTTAGGGTGCTATTTAAGTGCAGATTTCTAGTGTTCATGAAACACTATTTTTGTACACAGAGCAATGAATTCAGTTGCTGAACATTTTCATTCCACTTAGACACATTTATTGTATGTATTGTGTATCCACATGTCTCCAGACACGCAACCAAAATTTCCTTCATGGTATATTCCCAAACAGGAGATCGTAGTTCAGGTGCAATTAAGGGCCGTCACGTGGTTGTGTAGTTGAGGCAATAGATCAAAGGCACTTCTATGCAATTCTGCAGAGATCATTGTCTTGAGTGACAAAGCGTATGGAAACCATACATTTTTCTTCACCTGATCTGTATCATTTAAACTTATGTCTCCAGTCTTTGAAATCCAATAATAAAAACATCTATTTTCCTATCTCACGTGTAATTGCTAAGTTCTTGAATAGATGAAAAGATGTTCAGTGTAACAGAAGATCCTTAAACTGACCAAAGTAGTATGTTCCAGTTGAGGAACTTAGTTGGAAATTACTTGATCTTTGGTAGAAATATGTGGAAGAAGATGTTATTGAAGCCAACCTGCTAAAATCTGGCCCTTATGCTAAATCCTTCCTTCCAGCATAAGCAAGGCAATGAAAAGTTATTCAAACTTTGTAGGTAGTATTAGTAAAGACATGAATTGACCAAATATAGCATGATCACCTTGGAGAAGGATTTTGTGAAATATTAAACTACTTTGATGTTCCTAGATATAGATGGGTATTATGGGGCTAAGAAGGAATATAATTTTCATTTGGGCACTGGAAACTTGGTTAGATTTTGGAATTTCCAGAGGAGAAACACTGGTATGATGTCTAACAGATAGTGACAGAGGTGATGGCTACATTAAACATTCATGCTCCTTCATATGGCTGTTTGTTGAAATATTTATGTTGGGATATACTTCTTTCTTTTTATGATTTAAGTTAGCACAAAGAATGTGTGTTTGCTTATGCCTCATAGATTAGGGTCGGTGCTGTGATGTGAAAGGCAACTGATTAGATGCTACTTTGGTTTAACAATTATGTACTGATTTATTAATGAAGTTTCATGTAAGTTTATATTTTTTTAACATTCATAAAATAACAGGATAAGTATTAGAAGTAAAGAAAAACAAAGGATAACGGACTATTAAAAAGATAATCCTGTGTTACAGTTTGTAGTCAGAAATTGAAAACTAAATTATCAATTCTGTGAAGGTTAATAGTGGTAATTGGCAACTTTTGGGTATTGATGCTTTTATCATGGTAATTCTTTAGGTTTGATTAACATATCATTGTGATTAACCAACATGATTGAATTTTTGCAGAATTTTCCTGTGTACTTGTAAACAAAAAGCTTAAACCTTTTCACATATTTTTGGTCACCAGTGCTTCTGCCAACTGCTTCTCTCCCTTCAGTTACAGATACCAATTTCAGTTCTGATCTCTGTAGGTCCTAATATGAATAGAATCACATGGCACTCCTCAGATCTAGTGTTCCCCAAGTATCCACACATCCACAAATGCTTTCACTTATGAACAAAAACTTTTTTTTGTTTTATCATGTTTTTTCCCATTCTGAATGCTGCTGCAAATATTTTCCAAGTCAGTTGTCTCTTTGCATTACCTCTCCTTGTTTTATCATGCTTCCCACCTTCTAGCTCATCAGAAACAAGCTTTTTAAAGCACTTTCTGAGTTTTCCCCAACTCAGTGCTTGCCTCCGGTTCCTCATGAGGAGATTAGGCACACATTCGTTTAGCTAATGATGATTACTTCCATCAGCATAGAGTGGTTTTGGCTATTCTTCCGCACATAGTGCCTCAAAAAAATTAACCCTGCTTATGTATTGTGAGTGTGATTTCATGCTAGAACTAAACTAACTTAATGGTGAGCTGCCACTGAAAGGCACAGGTACAGACCTTCTCCTCATCTATACAATAATAGGTAATTTACTTAATACACACTGGGCAATTTGAGACCTCTTGATGTACTGCTACCTTTACATTTTGAGGTATTTACACTTACCAAGTTGAAAATTTAGCTTGCAGCGGAAATGGGAGGAGGCATAATGGAATGAAATTTTTTTTCTTAAGTTTATGATGTTGTCTTTCATTCCAAGTTGATTTATTTGTCTCTTTTTTGACCTCTATTTGTGGAAAGTCTTAATATTGCTGCTTGATTTGAGACTCAGTAGTGTTCATAAAATATAGATGTACATTTTAAACATCAGTTTTTATCACTCTTCACAATTAGTTTGACAAGCTATATTACAAATCCCAGTGTATTTATTCATTCCTATTATAGAGGCCAACTTCACTAATTAATTTTTCTTCATTGTTCCTTTGTCTGACATTTTGACTTGGAGACCCTGGTAACATTTGTATATTCCATTCACAGCTTGCTTGCTGTCAGTGTATCATGATGTTGTCCCACAAATTTCATATCCTTATTTGCCCTCCTCCTTTCTAACACTGTTTTGTACCCAACACAAGAGTCAATATTGAGATGCATCTAAATGAAAGAAATCATATAATTTCCGAGAGATTCTTTCAGGAAGATTGTCTGATTACTGAAAATTGGCTACCACAATTAAGGAACTCAAAATAACTCAAGACAAGATAACTTGAGTTTCAGCTCAAGTTTGTGGCTCAAGGTAAATCCCTCTCCTATAGGGTGAAGTTGCTACTATCCAGAGTTGAAACTTGGGTATTTTGTACAACTTTTTCTTTAACTTGAAGACTTTCTTTTGACATTGCAGACATGTCAAGGCTAAACTCAGTTCAATAATTTCATCATTAAACATTTATTTTAAGTTAGGTTCCTTCCTCTCCAGTGTCAGGAGACCAGTCTTCCTGGACTAGCACAGACATTTTTGAATATCCTCCTAAGTGAACATTAGCAAGGAGTGAATGAGAAATGAGACATTTTGATGTTTTGAAGAGACTGAAGGCAGACAAAATACAGTGTACTGAAGATTTTTATGAAGGAGCACCAGGGTCTCTGCTTGATAAACAAATCCAAATCACTGAGATGAAAGCTGAGTTCTGGAAATAAATGAGGGCTTTTTGTTTGGCAGGTTATATATTTTCTAGCCCGCTCATTGTGGGGACACATTGTTTTGAATTGGTTTAGGTAGAATTTGCTATTTCTTAAGCAGGGAGATTACCATGAACAGTTCTTAGTATTTGAGAAAATATTTCTTCCTATAAAGGAAGATTTTTTTCCAACACATCTCTGAAATGCTGTCATCTGTTACTTTCCCTAACACATATAAGAGGAATGAACAGCTAAAATGTACTGTTGGAAATCAAGCTAAAGAAGCCGAACCCTTTTTCCTCACACTGGCATTCATATTTCATATTAAGACCAGTTATCTTCCTGTAATTCCTACTAGCTTACTGAAGCTTCTGTAAAGAAGATTAAATTTTCTTACAATGGTGAGATGTTATGTGCTTTGATAAGGAAATGTTTCTTTTCTGTAAGTCAGTTGTTAGTAATACAACAATTATTTGATAATATTTCATTCACAATGGCATGCTTAAAATAGTTGCTGCCAATTCATTTTTAAGAAAATAATTACTTGTTTCTAACATCCCTGAAGAAATAATTATGTAATAAAAAATTACATGACTGACATATTCGTTACCTATAATAACGGCAAGTATTCCTTGAATTTTTAAGCAATTTTGTAGGGGTTTATATTTAAATATTGAAACCTATTAAAATTGCCCATGGAGATTTGTGGGAGAGGTTATCTATGGGCCTCTGCTAATTAATTATGATATATTTTACTTCCATGTGATTTGTCACTACTAGTCCTGTAAGGACTACAGGAAAAATCATTTGTTTAATCTGACTGGGACCTTGTGGCATTTAATTGTAAGCATAACTGTGATGCAATAAATCCAAATGAATTTGGACAGTGATTAACAGGAGCTCCTTGATATGGTAATGAGATTAAAAAACTGGTTCCTAAGTGTTTCTGTGGATTTCATTAACATTTTTGCAACTAAACACTTTTTAGGATAAGAGCAGTTGCTTGTTGTTGACCAGTATACATTATTGGTTGAATGTAACCTTCATGAAGATATTTCTTTGTGTCTGTGTATAAATATTTTTATATATGTATATATGCGTGTCAATGGAAAATGTACAAAGAAAATAAAATATGGAAGATTTATGCTGCATTTAATTATGATGGACCAAACAAAAATACACCACAGAGTTAACCTTATTACTACATATATTTCAAAAATTCTAGAGTAGACTAGTGAACTAATCACAGATATGTAGTTCCTGCTGTGAAAGCTTATTATCTAAGACACCTGCAAATATTTAGACATCTGCATAGCTTTACTACTGTGAGTAGTTCTACTGATTTTGTTTATCTGTTTTTGTCGAATTTATGCCCAAATTTGTCATTACATGGCACATTTACAACATGAAAAAGGAGGAATGAAAAAAAATCAGAAGTTTGATATGGTTATTCAGAAAGCATATAGATTGATCCTTTCAAATACTTTGTCATCAAATTGCTAGAAAGCTGAAATTTTGCAGAATATATGTATAATCTTGCTATTTAGCAGAATTACTGCAAAACTGTACAGAAGAAAAAGAATATTTCCATTAAAAGCACCAAACTGCTACTGAGCTTCAAGGCAAAGGAATTTTTTTGTTTGTTTATTCTTGCAACTCCCCTCCTGCTTATTTGAGTCTTTTTCCAAAACTTGGCTCATCTTCCTCTGTGCTGATCTTTAAATGGACTTGATAACCATCTCCAACAGTTTGATCATCTTTCTCTTCTTTACACTTTTAATACTTTTATTGCTGGAAAACAAAAAAGACATTGATTAATTTGAAGAGTGAAAGCCTCGTTCTTTGTAACCAGAATTCATGTAGCAATACTGCATTTTTCATATCCTGCCCTGGAAAAACACTTTTCTGTGCTCTAGAAGGAAAAATGGTTCAGTTCCTACAGCTTCTCTCTTCCTCGGCATTACGATTGCTAACCAGAGGTCACAGTCAGTTGTCACTGGAACTCTGTGTTTCACCAGTAGAAGTGATATTGTGCCACAAAATGGAGACCTAGCAGAGGTCAGTATTTTGTTCCATGAAATCCTTAGAGAAGGAGCTTTTTGTGTCTTAGGGCTGATGTGATGGCAGTCCTGTCACCAACATAATACAGGTTTCTTGTTTCCATTTGCTTGCAGAATTAGAGAAAGGGCTCTGAGGCATCTAACCCTCCCACAGCTCCAAGGCAGGACCCACGATGTGAGTGGTTTAGCTAGTTTTGTTTTGTTTTTAATCTGGATTGCTACTTCATACTCAGATTGATTTTTATCTTTGGGGAAGAAAATGTAGATTGTTTTACTAACAATGGGTAAACATTCATGCCACAAATGGTGATGTGACCTATATTTTGTTACTGTCCCCCATGCAGAGCTCTCTTTCCCTTTGGAAACCCAGATGTAGGAATGATGGTGAGAACTGGCTGCAGGCAAAGCTACATATGTCTTGTAGCGGGCTGGATTAGAATTTGCAGTGGTGTCCCCTGAGCTCCCATGGTACTGTGATGCAGCAGATTTATTCAAATCATTAAATAAGGAGTTTTACTCAATTAAACATCAGAAGGTATTGATTGTATAGGACAGTTACTGGTATGTGCTGTTATGTGAAGGTTACTGCAGCTGCCCAGCTCCAGCTCCCTGTTCGTTGCGTAGTTTGTGTTATGGAACTTCATCAGCAAAGCTTGGTGTATTAACAGTGCCCACCAGCTGAGGTTTTGGTGCCTGAAGAGGTGGGATTAAACACCCTGATGGTAATGATAGTGGTTAAACAGCCAGCAGTTCATTGTTTTGATTACAGCCATTAATTTGATGCAATCTTCTTTGACATCACCATCATTATTTCAGGCTGTTTGCAAACTCAAGAACGTAGTCTTGTCACTACAAATTGTTTTCATTTGGTGTCTATGAAGATTTTCCTTGAGACCACAAGAGTGAGAAACACATTTCTGAAGAAAGCTTAGATATTGCAGCCGAATATTGCAGCAGAGAGTGAACACTGCAACAAATTCTTCTTCTGTGTTATCATGGAATATGCAGAACCATGTTCAAAGGTTGCACAACAACTGTAGTCTAAATGTGGGGTTTTTTTCTTTTTTTTTCTGTTGAGAGACATACGATAAAAGGGTTGTGAGCTACCTAGACCTCAGAGTTGCTTAATAGCTTGTGGGAGCTCGCTACTTGCCAATTTTAGAGCATCGGTCTATCTGACTTAACCACATGTAGACTTACTGGCAGGTCTACTCAAATCAGTGGTGTAATTATTTACTTCTTAAAGAGAAAACAGGCTTACATTATAATGACCTTACAATAACTTTCAGTTTTATGTGGAGAAAAATAAACAGTTGTCATTTCCTTGTTATTTTGAGGTTTGAGCCTTTACCACAAAGGTTTTAAATATTTACTAACTACTATGTTCTCTGAAATTTCTCTGTTTAAAAATACAATGGATTTATTCAGGGAAATCTTTCTGCTGCACCAAGCTTCACAATCTTGATTATAGGACATTATAAATGAATGTCTTTCCCCACCATTTTTCTTGTTATTACTTGAGTTTGAATTCATTCAAACTGTTTACTGCTTTTAGTATTTTAGCTGCCAGCTAAAATTTCAAAATACAAAGGCTTTTTTTTTTTAATTTGTGATACAGCCATGTTTGTAGAAAAAAAGCATTTTTGGCATTGGAAGAAGAAATAAGTTTGCCATTTTTGTATCTGAAAAATAATTTCACATTAGAATGCTCCCCAAGGGTTTAGTTTTGTTGATATCAGAGATACTGAGTAATGAAGTGTCTTTTTTGTTAATACTATCTTTTTTTTTTTTAATGTGACCCCAAGTGAGGAGAGTGTTCTCATTTAACCAAATATTAATTGCTCTCTGCTTTTTCTGCTTTACCTGACATTGAAGTTTAGAAACTCCATTTTTCCTTTTACACCTTTTTGCGTATTTCTAGTAGTTACCCTGAGATCTTGAGGACTCAAAGGACACTAAAAAGAGGTGAAGCAGTAGTTTGGCTACTGTGAAGGAAGGCAGCAGTTCTAGGACAGTAGTAGGGCAATAATGGTCTGGTGGAGCTGGCCGTAGGAATTATTAACTTTGGAAGTATATTTGAAAAGCAAGAATTGCATCACTTCAATTTCTAGCTTCTTCTAAATGTGTGACTCCTGAAGCTTCTAAGTCGTTGTGGTTTTTCATGGGAAATGCGATGATTTCAACCGTTTTTATTTCAAATCAGGATGGAAAGTTGAAATATCCTTTTTTTTTTTCTTCACTGAAAAGGAAGCTCTGCAGAGTTTTGGTTTGTTTGGAAATCCTGAAATTAAGCTTTTCAGTGTTCCCAAACCATGTTGAACTATTTCATTCTGGTTAGACCTTAACCTTTCTTTCCTCAAATTGCTGCCTGGCTCTGTGGTAGTTGTAGGGCAAGCATGTAGTCTTGCTGCTGGTACAATGAAGGAGTTTGGCTTCCTGGAGGTGATGCATCTCCATGATCCATCATGTCAGCTGATCAGATGACAGAGTTTAAGATAAGACCTTGGATAAAGCCATTTTAGTTAGGTCTGGCAGAGAAAATGTCACTGTACACCAGTTTGAACATAATGTCTGAAGAGTCTAGACTGTGGGAAAGAAACTGTGAGCTCTTCCAAATGTCTCTGTGCCAGATGAGACAAGTTTCGGAGAGTTTATCTGATTCCTGCCTGTGGCAGATGAGGAATGCTCACTCCTGTTTTACCATCTCTGCTGTCATGATGATGATACCTCTAACAGGAAAGCAGGAGCCTTAGCAAGATACATGGTGCTGAAAGAAGGGTGAGAGTCTTGACAGTAGCATCTTAAATCACTTCAATTGTTTGCCATGTAGACCTATTGCAAGATATTGTTGGATAGAAATTCTCTTTTCTGCACTACTCCTCCCATATGAAAATGAGAGCTCAGTAGCTCAAGCCGAAGTACCTGAGTACCAAAATGAACTTTTTTGTTTTGCTTCAGTCTAGTGTGTTTTAGCCAGAGATTAAATTAGGACAAAATAAATTTCTAGCTGGCTGTTAACAATGTCACAGTATGTCACAATATTTGGAGTGGAGTGCTATAGATAAAATTTAAACTTGTATTCTAAATTATAGCATTAAAAAAAAAATCTTCAAACTTCAAAAAACCATATACCTTCCATTACTCCCCGACACTGCATAAGCAAAGGCTCCTCCCCATGAGGAATGGTGTGTGGGGAGATTTCCCTGCCCCAGCTAATGGGCTTCATCCACTGCTGCTTAGCCAGATTTCAGGTGGGTCTCCCAGAATCCCAACACTCCTTTCTATAGGATGAGCAGCAGCATGTTCATTTTATAAGTGAGTAAATGAACGCACTGAGGATGTCAAGAGATGTTTTCAGGATGTGTGGTATTTGCTTTCAAAGGATGGTTTTAGTAATGAAGAAAATGCTAAATGAGAAGGCTGGAACCTTTTTCCGTGAATGACTTTTTTCAAGTATGTAGATACAGACTTTTTTTTTCCTAGAAATTTTGAAGTTAAACCTAATATTTCTCATGTTCATGGGTAGAAAGAGCAAGCAGAACTCAGCCTGGCTTTTGAATTTTCAAAATCTTCCCCAAAATAGTGCAAAGGAGCTTGCCAAACACAGAAGAAATTATAAAGATTTATTTACACTGCTTGTTCTCCTTTTTGTCTGGCTAATCATCATACTGTTTATTCCTGAAGTGAGAGGTGATAAGTACGTAATTTTAAAAGCTGATGGGGAAAAAGATAGTAGCCCTCTTTGTGGTGATGTAGTATATTGGCAAGATGCAGCCCTTGTTCAGCTGTGGTTTGTTAACAGGTAATGCTCTTTTGGGGTGGAGATGGAGATTGAAAGGGGAAGTGGAAACTTCCTCCTTTGCTTTTGTCATCATACATCCATTATCCAGGATATGTGAATTGAGAGCCATATGCTTGGAGTCCAAATATCACTCTGTATGTTTAAGCGTCTCAGTATAGGTCAAGAACTATATGCGGCATACTAAACTGGGAACTGTGGGGTGGGTGGCTGTTTTGGTCTTGGTAATAGAAAATGCAAGTCATCTTGGGTGGAGAAAGTGGGTATATTTTTATGCAGAGCCCAATACTAACAAGTAAATATTTACCTTGGAGCAGTAACGTCATGTTACCGTGCTATTTCATTGTAAGAATAAGTAAGAGGTAAATGTTTGCTTTTAGTTACTGTCCCTGGAGCTTTTAATGTAATACTGTTTAAAATCGTTATTCATGTCATAAAAAGGCAGTTTTCTCTTCTTACAGAGGAAAGACCGCAAAGACAACAGCAATTCAAGCTGCCCTTAAGGCTCCACCGTGGTGCACTAACCCATCCTGCAGAAACAGCCTCTAACACTCCCCTTGTTAGTGTTTGTTATGTCCTCAGCCCGTCTGCCTCAGTGGCTGTCAGTGGGAAGGAATTTGGGTGGTCATTTTCCTGATAGGGACATCAATTCAATTGAAAGTGGATTTCTGCCTCAAAGACTTACCACTGAGCAGTGACTTGTGGCCATTATTGCCTTTCTTTGTTTCTGCTATTGTCTTGTAGGGGACTAATGCAGAATCCTACTGCTTATTCTGTAGATCCCTATCTGCCTTTTTAGTTACCTGGATTATAACAAATGACTGAACCAAGTTTGTCTTCAACAAAATTGAATTTGATACCTTTTAGACTTGCTCTACATATAGAAATGAGATGAATTTGGGGGTTGCCAGTCACAATTAGAAAAGATACTCCAAGTATATTACCTTACTAGACATACTTTTTTCCTACCCACAGAAGACAGGGAATGGTCAGTCATCTTTGCAGCTATTGCGAGTGATTTGCCATGTCTTTTGACAGAAGTGAAATTTTATTTCAGGTGACTTAATCATGGACTCTTCGTAGAAGTGGAAATAACGATAGAGTGTGGTCTGTGACCTTGTCAGTGCCAATAACCCAGGCTATACGTTCAGATTTCAAACAAATGAAAGTTTCTGTCAGTAATCCTGAGGGTGATTTCTACAACTTCCTTGACAGGAGTATTGAGACAAGAAAGCTTCTAAGAACTTCCCTTGGAACAATAATGAAAGATAAAGCTATCTGCAGGGGAGCAGGTTATAATGAGGGCGGATCCCAGCATGGTGAGGGCAGCAGATAGTGATCTACAAAAAGACCAACAACGGTATCACCAAAAGCAATGGTAGGAGGATGTTACTGTGTTTTAGCACACGATGTGGTAACTGGCAGCAAACCAGGAGTAGATTTTGTGTGCTGAGCTAGTCAGGAATTGTTACATTTGTGTACGATGTTTATTTGCTAAGCTTTATGGTCAACTTCATTACTCTTCATTTTATTCATTATTATGTCATTGAGCAGAAACTTGTTAAAAGATTAAAAGTTCCAATTGGTTGCTCATGCCTAAGGTATGTAAATGCTTTGGAGCTCCGACAGTAATTTACTGACATTCTGGCAATTTGCACTTAAATAGTTTATGCACACGCGTATACATGCACACAAGCACAGTGTAATCGAGTAAAATTAGCTCTTAGTATAAAGGACCTGATCCTACAGAAAATCTCTTTTGTTTCTTTGGAATTGACCAGTTTAAAGTGTCTATGGGAGAGGTTCTCAGAGAGGAGCTAAAATCAAACAAAGCTCCTGTAAAATCCGAGGTGCAACAGTTAGTACAGAGTTTCTTTTGATGCAGACATCACCAAAAATTTCATAGCTTTTCAAATAGGTCACCTGTGTTTATACAAGTGCACAAATGCACATACGTTGTGCACACACAATTGTAAGTGTAGAACATTGTGTGTGTCTCCATATATGTGATATATTCAGGCATATAATTTTAAATCACGTTTTACCCTTCTCACGCTCAACATTTTCTTCTAATTTGCATCCAGCTTTACAAATACTGCTTGTGAATAGTGATAATTCTTTTGTTACAAAATAGGGGTTTGATACCAGGCTGCCGTGTCCTCAAATCTAGTACAAATGCTCACATTTTGAATCTTTATAGGCAGAATTTTTGTGGGCACAAACTTACTAAACTCTGTCTTGAAGTCGAGAATGAGGTGTCAAACACTCAGAGTAACTATTCTTTCTTTAGAGAACAGATATTTCCTCAGCCAAACCTTCAAAATCATGCAGTACCACATGAATTCGAATAGCACAAGGCTGATAGGACACTGCAGCCTTTTCCTACAAATCTAAATTACAGATTTGGCCATAAAAACAGATTTTTCAAAATTGATGAAATGCTTTTATAAAGTTTACTGGCCTTCATTCAGGCACCAGGTGTTCCTCTCTTTTTTTCAATTATAAAAATTCCAAACCACTCTGTCATTTAAAACTAGACAGAGGTCAGATCTTTTAAGAGATTTTGGAGATTACTGTAAAAAAATCTATCTTTTAAAAAAACCCCAAAATTATTTACTTTTATTGAAAACTATGTAGTTTCATGACTTCGTGGTATTGGAAGTAGAAAGTATAACATATATGTAACAATGATTGTATGATCATGCACAGTACTCTTTATCTACAAATAAGTCATGTCGTATACATCCTGTAATGGAAGAATTAAGACGTGAAATTCAGTAAAGAAAAGTGAATTATACATATTTTTTGTCAAACACTGCAGACAATAGAAAATGCTTAAAGACTTTGAGAAAGAAAAAAAATTTAATAGTTAAAAGCTGAATTACAGAGAAGAGATGAAAAATAATGTAGTCTCTGTATACCACAAGTTATGGTGTTGTTAGAACAGTCTGTACTGGAAGAAGGGGGTTTCAAGTCATCAAATAGACAAGACTGCTCAATTATAAAAAGCTAATAACTGAATGAAGGTTTCTTTAAGTTTTCTTAAAAGGAAGGACAATGGTAAAATTTGAGAGAAAATTGAGAGAATTGTGGTATCCTACAAATAAGGTACATTTATCTCAAACATACAAAGGAAATATGGAGAGGGAATATATTCTTACTTGATACTTACTAATTCTTACACTGAATACCCAATTGAAAATATTTTACCACCTTTTATTAACACAAAATTTCTTACATGTAATAGGAACGATCTGTTTATAACCTAATGACCTGTGATAATTTAGCTTTAGAGGGGTGAATAATACCTTTTCAATTCACCACCCATTATTTTCCCCAAAGTTATCAGCTAATCTGATAAAAAAAGCATCCTCTCCAATACTGCTTTACACAAGGATAACATTCTGTCTAGAGGCACTTCTGGGGAGTGAAGCTGTGGTGTTGCATCAGAGCGAGGACAAGGTGCTTAATTTTGTAACTTCTGCTATTATTTTATGTTTCTGAAGTGTCTCTTCAATACACACATTTTCAATGAGCAAATGACTTTGCTCTGAGAGCCAAAGCTGTAATAAGTTTCTTGCATAGGTTTCTCAGAGTGTGTTACCTCTTTATGATCTGTTGTATTTACCCAGGTTAGGTTAACTTTTTCTTAGATTAACTGATAAACCTAAAAAATTAGCAGTTTTTATTTATCAGGTAAATGCAGCAGTTTGTGGTTTTCAAATGAGGAATTTGAATTTTGAATGAGGAAGTTTTTTGCTGCTTTTTTTCCTTTTTTTTTTTCCTCCTAAGTTTAGTATTTCAGGTGGTGTTTTTTTTCCCTTCAGTCTGCACAGTAATAGTTTGGAAAAGAAGGTATAAGTTGTAACACTTACAGCAGTAGCAAGGAGTAACAACATTATAACATCTTTTTTTTTCAGTTGTCAGAGTCTTTCTTTTTGGTGTACAGAGGCAGAAAAGATGGTCAGTTTCCCCGGGACATAAATCCTTTCTGTCTGATAAACTCAGGGACCATCCCACATAGGCTAATAGTGACTGGCAGGGGATAAGCCGTTCCAGGTTAGATGAGAACCAAGCACTTTCTCTTTACTGGCATGTAAAATAACTATTGAAATCCTGAAGTCAGTTGTGAAAATACCAGGGATTTTTTGGAACCAGGATAAAGCCCTCGGGGATTTGTGGCAAGAAATGATTCTGCACTGGTCAGTGAAATACCCTGAAAAGTCTCCTGGAGTCTTCTACATGTGGATTTTCCATTTGTCTATAAGCAGAATATTTCAGAAAAAGCTAAACCAGAAGTATCTCTGCCATTTATTACCATGCAAAATAACAGAAAGGAATGTGAAACCACCAGAGAATTCTGAAAACTGAGCATCCAACCAAGCTGTTACTTGTGATTTGAAGTTTGTAATCAGGTAGATTTCTCACATGGTCTTTTTTAACCTAATTCTGTTTTCCTACATTTAGTTCTTTATGCCTAAGAACTGGAGGGCAGAATTTCTCTCATTTTTGGGTAGTGATATAATTATTCATCTGCAAAATCAGTGGGCTAGATTCAGGACAAGAGAAAGCCTTTGTTGTTTGTAGGGAATAACTTATTTTTAGTAAACCTTTAAAAATGCACAATTTTTTGTTTTAAAAAGAGCTATAGAAGGCCGATGAAATGCAGTCAGATAAACTGGTGATACTCCCATGTCACCACTTTCTGTTGTTAGTAGCTGCAAAAATGCCTGTATTTCTATCCTCTCGATCTCTTCTTCTTTCTCTGCTGTATCTTTCCATCTGACACACACTCGTATCCACACTTTTTCTTTCTCTCACACAAACGTACTGGCTTTTAGTTTTCCAACTTTAAATTGATTAGAGCACATTAATTTTTAAATAAGTGTCACATATCCTTAACCAAGCACTAAAAGGTTGAGAAGGCTTCATGGTGTAAAGTCTGATCCAAAACTCAGTGAGAAGAATTTTAAAAATGTGGGCTGCCCTTCATTAGCCCTCATGATATCCCTTGGCAGGCAGTGTGTGCTAACTCTGCCATGCCAGGCCAGGGCAGGACCAGCTGCCATGCACCATTTACCCTCTGTCAGCAGCTTCACTCAGAGCCCGGGCAATACTGTACACACGAGTCTGTCATGCGTCAGCATCAATTAGGCTCAGTTTGCTGCGCTTGGGAAAAGCAACAGCCCTACTATTAACCATTTTATTTCTTTCCTCCCCCCCCAGTCATCATTTCACTCTCCAAGAAAACTGTTGGATTTGGCAGAAGTGTTTTCGTAGCCGTTCTTGCAAACAGCAAGTTTGTTTTGAAAGAGCTCGCTGATTCAGATGAGTTGGTTTCACTGCAAGGAATGTGCTTTATTGGTACTATTATTTAAGTGGGGAAGTTATATACAGCCTGTGCACTTACAACCTAGTCTGATTTTCCCTTTCACTTGCTATGAAGAATTGTTCATGTCTGTCTGTCTGTACATATATATATAGACTTATATATACACCCATGCACATGCAGTCACAGATTGTAATACCTATCATAAGGCTAGGATGATAAAATATATTACTAAAATTGTATCTTCTGACCTTCTTGTATTATATACTCCACAAGTTTTCAGTTTTTCAGTTGTAGATACACCCTCACATTGTTTTTTTCCTGGGTATTGTTGTTTGAATTGATTGTTGCTAAAATTTCCCCAACTTTGTGAGAAACCCGCATGTGTGGTCATGCCTAAATTTGACTCACTATTTTGAGGCTTTTCACCGCTATTATGAAGGGGGTGGGGAGCAAGACGACCACCCATGGTGTGTTCTTGTCAAGCAGTGTGGTGAGCAAATGGGTTCACCGATGTGCAATGAGTGTTAAGAGAACAACCTCTTCTGGCAGAGTTTTCAAGCACTTCCCTCCTTCCCCCCCTCCCCAAATTACAGCTTCTTCCTCCGTGTAAGTATAGAACACCCATGACTATTTATATAATAAAAGAGCTACTGTGTACTTTAATGGATAGTTAAAGACATTTTCACAGGTCTGTATCCACATGGGATTTATGGAGACTTATAGGCCTGGTCAGTTTGTAAAATCGTGATAGCCCAAGAGACTGTTGTCAGATGTTGGTAACAAGACAGTGTTTGAAAGGAATCAAAACAATATAAATCCTGTGAGATCTGTGGCAGCAGGATGGGTTCTAATGGAGAGGAAGACAGGGTCGACCACCACACAAGAGAACAAGGAGAAGAAAGTGTTTTTTCTCTTTCAAGCTTGCAGCACCAGCAGGGGTAAGCAGGTTTCTGAAAAGAATCTCATCAGTGGATCAATCCAGTGTAACAGATGGAGTGCACAGATATTGTCTATCAGATTTCCATCGCATGTGGCAAACAAATACATTGTTGCAACTGTTAGCAGCAAAACTTTCCCTTTTTTTAACTTCATAATTACCAAGAGTTGAAAAGAACTGTGGGTTAATGATTTCCTAACGATAACTATGGGGGACTTGGGGGATAGTAACTTCCCCAAGGAATACATTAGTAGGAGATATAAAGTCTCTGAGCATCTTGAATGGAAGGATTTGGATCTGCAGAAATAACTGCCTATAGCGTTGCATTTTAAAAAGTGGAAATTTTCCTAGGAAAGGGAGACTGGCCTGGATCTTCATCTCCTGTAACTGGCAGGTTTACACTGCTGACAGTGGAGACAAAGCAGTCCTTACCAGTACAAAGTTTTGGGCTTTGTTGCCATTGTAAAGCCATTAGCAAGAGCAAGATTTGGGATGTCTGAGAACAGTTCACTGTGAGTGCACAGTTACAGCAGTCGGAGGCAAGGTGTGAGGCTATGAATTAATTTCCCAGTGTTATTAATATTGTTGTTATTATTTAAAAGTTAATTTTATTAAGTGTTGACATGGATATCAAAGTCTGGATGCAAATATTATAGAATCATAGAATAGTTTAAGTTGAAGGGACCTTTAAAGATTATGTAGTCCAACCCCCAAGATGCCTCTAGGCATCTTCTTCAAGTAATAGCCCTGAAGATGGACTAATGACTGTATGGTACTCATGGTGATGGTGTGGATGCAATAGGTTTAGAAGTGATAGTTATCAGGGATTAAATGGTTAAGCTTGTAACAAGAGCATGTCAGAGTTAATTTTTGTAAATAACAGTTGTTGGGCCTAGTAAATATGTAGTTAGGAACTAAAAGACCATGGTTTATTTTAGAGACCATTAGTTATAGAAAGTATGGACAGATAATTTGAAAAGTTTCTCTAGGCTCAAACGAACCAAATGGGTAATAGGGTGGGTTAGTTCTGTGAAGTAAGTGGAAAAGGATTGTCCAGGGTTGAAGGCACAACTCAGTTACCCAGAGATACAGAACTGTGGCCATTTGAGATGACACAGGGCATCTCCCATCCTTTTGCTGATTCAAAGGAATGCAGGTCTCCCATAGATCCTTTATCCATAAAGCTGAACCCATTGAGAGTGTCTTGAGTAATATTCTCCCTCACATGACTGTAGGAATCAGGGAAAAAGAATCAAGCCCTGGATCTTGACGAAACAGATGTGTTTGGCTAACCAGAGACACTAACCATGTGTCTCCATCTATGGAGATATTCAGACTCCTGGGAAACCTGCTCTAGGTGACCGTGCTTGAGCAGAGAGGTTGGACCAGATGTTTTCAAGACATTCTTTCCAACCAATTCCAAGAAGTCTGTGATTCTGTGAAGAAAGATGAGTGTAATATCAAGGAAATGCAAAATCTAGGTTCACCTCAGGTGTGTGGAAACGGGAATTCCCAGATTCTCAGAACTTTAACACGCAGCAAAATGGGTTATATTCTTGGGAGCTGTGACAATTGGGATGTTGGGGTTTTTGCTACAGCAATTCATAGAATCTGTTCATCAGTTCTCTTAGTTTTGTTTTTTAAAACCTTTTGCAACATAGCATATAGAAAATGAGAAAAGATTTACTCCATGCTTAAGGCACATGGCTTGGATGGTGGTAAAGTGTTTTCAGTTCTAGATCTACCATGAAGCTTCTCATTATTGTGTGTAAAGCTTCTCAGTCTTTCTGAGCCTGTGTTTCCCAACTTGGCAAGGAAGCTGTTTAAGGCAGGGGCTAACTTTTTATCCATTGTATAAAGTATAGTTAACCTAGTGAGACTGAATGACTACCATTACACATCATTGATGAGGTTTGAGAGTGATTCTGGTCCAAAGAAACCAAATGTCCAAGCCAAGAGATAGCAGATCCACCTTGACCTTGAATATCATTGAGTTTCTGGCTAATATTATAATTCACAATGTTTCTGTTCTTAAAGGTTTAGCCACAAGAAAGAAGAATTTTGCAGAAGTAAAGTGTAAAGTGAAAATGTTTCCATAGCATCTAAAACAACAGAATAGTACCAGAATAGTTGCCTTTTTCAACATATATGACATTATTCAGTATTTTTTAACTCATGCTCTAAGCTTGCTGTTTTTCATCAGTACTTCAGCCACCTCAAATAAAACTTCCATTTGGAATTGACTCCCCACCTCTGATGCTTTTTTTTTTATTTTAGTCTCCTCTTTGGTTCCAAGAATTCTAAAACAAAAGCCAAAATAGCATTTACACCCTTGCTTCCTCCAAAATACCTCTCCTCCTTCTGGGCCTACTTTCTTTGCACACTAACCCTGTAATTCTAGCTCTGCAGGGGCCCTGGTGCCTTTATAGTATCATAACCAGGTTTACATGTCTGTCTAGATACTGAATAACCTCGCTTCTGGGAAGAAATAACTACACACCTAGCCATACCAGTCTTTATTTGCCTGTTAATTGAACCCTGCCTTCCTTTTGTCTCCCAAAAGAATGGAAATTATCAGTTCCTCTCTGAACACCTCTTGCCCCATGAAAAAAAATTTATGATTTGCCCTATTTCCTCACAAGATCCAAAGACCCTTTACTGTAGATCTTTAAAGTAGGAGAGGGATGTGGAGAAAGGTAGATATTCACCTAATACTCAACAGTTCTTATTGTATCATGCCACAGCCCTCAAAATAGAAATACGTGGTGTACAAAATGCATCTTGCACCCAAAAATATAGTTCTTTAGTCACAAAGGTACATAAAAATCACTCCTTTGGGTTGCATTATGGGGTGTTTGTCTTGCCTGTGAGTTCTGTGAATTCAGGCCCTGACATGCCCACTAACCTGTTAGGTGTGATGATGTCAGGACACCTGTGGTTTAGGTAAATACTAACAAAGAACTGTATTGAAGGCACAGGCAAACTTGCAACACATGCAAAGGAGGGCTGAGAAGGTCCTTCTTGAATTAACCATTCTTGTACGTTACTGACAGGTTTCGAGAGAGTTGTGCTTTTTCAGAAACTACCTTTATGGAAACATGAGAATTAGTAATGAGTGACTTCGGTGAGGATTCTTGTCCATCCACCTGACAGAGAAAAATTCCTTGCTAGAGGCAGCATGTTTGGAGGGCTTAGATAAAGCTTGATAAATTGGGCAACTAGATGACAACGTCATTAGGGACATAAATAAAAGAGTTCAAGAAAAACCAAGGTAATGATAACAAGAGTCATAAATTACACAGTCAGGTGTTGGCTGAAATTCACTAAAGGAAGTAAGTGAACTGTGTGTGGTATTTTATGGATTACATGTATATATGTAAATATGCGTTATGTTGTGAATAAAAGGAGAGCAAGTAGGCTTAGCATGAATGGGTTGTTTTTACCACTTTAAGTTGATTTTGGACATACTAATGTAAATATTTATTCTCAGATGACATGGAAAAAATGGGGATACAAATTTTGCAAATAGTCTTCTTTCTAGAGAAGCCAATGTGGTTATGGAGGTGACTTTGACTGAAGTTAACAGAAACAACTCTGGCCCTTTCAGGTAGACTATACTGTTTCTGAAGTAAATTTTGGTATATCATGGCCAGACATCTACCTCCTACACCTGCTTACCTCAAATCAGATATTTAGTTACCTAGTAATAGTGCATCTAATTATTCTCAAGGAAAAAAAATATATTTATGAAACAAAGGGGTATTTTGAGAATTAGTAAAGGTTTCACTTAATGAATAACTAAGGTACCATTATTTACGTACTTTGCTCTGAAATACCATTGAAATAGTAATATTAGGCTCCCTTTGTTTCATAATCTTTGGTTTAAAGTACAAATGGAATTTAAGATCAGTGGGTTTATTCAAGAAAATAAACCTTAAAGAAAGTTGTTCAGCAGTGCTGTAGTAGTACATTACCGTTGTAGATAAAGAGTATGTGAATTTTCCAAAGCCATTTTGGGTCTGAAGCAAAGCATGGCTCAGCTGGAATTTAAGAATGAGACTATATTAGGAAGTGTATGCCCCCAGCAGAATAGCTTTTTAACAATTTCCATCTTTGCGAACCTTAACCAGTTTACTTTCAGTTCAATTTTATAAAGTAGGAAGCTCATAGTTTTGCAAACAGTCAAAGTGAGATTTAGAAAGCCTAGGAAAATGTTTAAGATCTGAGAAAAGCAAGAGTCAACCGTGGAGTTCTGTAGCTTCTGATCTAGAGTACAGGAACTTCATGTTTAAAGCCTCCAAGTTCTAAAGTTGAAAGTGAAAAATATACAGTAGTAAGGCCAGGTCTGTATGAGCATCTTTACTTGTGTAATAACTGTAAACAGCAGGTTGTATTTGTGTGATGGGAATAAAAATCCCATGATAAATGAAGCTGCAAATAGCCTGAAATCTCACTGGAAGTGGTTGGGTGGAAAATTAATAACAATTAGAATTTGACAAAGTACAAGTGGCAAATGAGTTGCATTCCTTCTTCCTTAAGGAAGTTGAAGAGGAAGTATGAACACCTGATGTAGAAAAGTTTGCCAGGTCATTGAGTTCAAGAGAAGGATCAGGAGACCAGACCACTGAAAAATTAGTCTTGAATGCTTCATTATGTATATTTTAATGACCTCCACGTAGCTTAAACCTGTATTCAGAAGTGAAACAACCATATAAACAAAATGAGGGGGGCTTACTATGAGACAAGAAGACAAAAGGGAAAAGTGGACACAATTTATCTCTAGTGTAGAAGAACTTGTAAAAGGGAGCACGGTCCAGTGCAGGGTTTGGAGACAGGAGGGCTCCAATCTGTTCCAAGCCACCGGCACTGCCTGACCCGGGCAGGTCACTTGACTTGTTTGTGCCTCTGTCAATCCAGCTGGAAAATTGGGTAACAAAAGCAAGACCCTGCTGAAAAACAGATGCTCCATCAGAGTTGAGCTGTCCTGGATAAACAAATTACAAAGCATTGATAGATACCACAATAAAACTTAGATGGGTCTGTGGTTCCAGTAAGGAAAAATGAGCAATGTGGGAAAGATCCAGCTGACACTGCTGGGGGCTCACAGAAAGCGATTTGTCTCCGAGTTCACAGGTG
The DNA here is from genome assembly GCF_003984885.1 of Neopelma chrysocephalum. NCBI lineage: Eukaryota > Metazoa > Chordata > Aves > Passeriformes > Pipridae > Neopelma > Neopelma chrysocephalum. The sequence continues at coordinate 4,365,202 of NW_020897747.1, read as the reverse complement.
AAATGAGGAGCTCACAGGATGGACACAAAACTGGTTTGTGTTGGAAATCAGAAAATCAGAAAGACAATGGTGTTTGGAGTCCATCCTGTGTAAGATCTGGTTTCAAATTGCCCAAGGTAGGAAAACAATAGCAGTAATTTATTTCTTATGGTGAAAATTTAAGTACCAAAAGGCTATCTGGAAGATGAGCATCCTGTAATTCATGACCAAATGTGTAGATGCAAACATCAGAGACTTCACATAACTCACTGGTCTTGCTTTAGAGTTATATTTTAGACCTTTAAGGGGACCTCATTTGAAATCATATAACCTTTAATTTATTTTCTTAATTTTTTAATTTCCATGAATTTACATCTTGGTCTTGGATCCCGAGTCCTTCAGAAATATAGAAGGCCTTATAGAAGGCAACTGCTGAGGCTTTGAAATTAAACTAAATCCACAGGCTCAAATTTGGTTGACGATAGAGCACTGTGTTAGGAAAAAAGATAATAGAGCATAAATTCCAGATCCCTGGATTGCAAGAATGTGCCTTAGGGTGGTGTTTTGAAAATGTTTGGCAGAGTGCTATACAGAGGAATGTATTCATTTTACTATTTAAAATTACTTTTTCAGTATGTATAAAAATCCATAGTGTGTAAATTTTATATGAAAAATAATGTTGATATTTTTAAAGAAAAAATCTCTGGGTGTAGTGTAACAAACAGACCTCTGAAAATAGGATTCAGAAAATTGAAGTTAATTTCTTGACTCTGCTAATAGTAGTTGAGTGCTTTGGCATGCCATTTTGTGTCTTTTTACCTCCATTTCCCTATCTGAAAATTGGAGATAAAGATTCTTACCTCTTTGTACAGAGCTGATGATGAAGAACATCAGGTAAGAATTAGAGTGAAAGTAAAGCATGCATTCACATTTCATTGCAATGAGCTAAGAAGCAGCTTTGTGTTGTTATTTCATTGTGTTATTTGTATTTTTGTCCCACTGGTTGATGTGGATGTGACAGAAGGAAAAATGCTGCATGTATGTTCCTTAACTGGAAAAGGAAAGACATTGACTACCACACCAGCACACTTTTTCTGGCAAAGCAACACATTAAGTGCAGTTCTGACAGTCTTGAGACACTAGTTCAGCATGTGTTTTACCACATTTTAAGACTTACATAAAAACACAAAACCTGCTGTTCCATATTAGCTTGAGATGTATTGAAAATAGTTGTTTTTTGGCCTTTCTGATACTCTGGATGAGGCAAGGTTAGCTTGAAGACTCCAAGATGCTTAGAAGGGTCTTGAGCAGTATGAAGTACTGAGTTCACCCTAATCCCTAAGCCTTAGGGTGGCAGATCATTTGGCAGAAATATTGAAAAGTCACACTAATATTTAAGAGAAAAAATATTTCCAATAACCTGAAGTGTGGTTTTCTGAGAGATGTGTGCCAGAACCAAATCTCCATCAAGTCATTAGTTTCCTGTCCTCATACTTAGTCTTGGCAAGGAAACCTTTTGTTGGAAGATGTGTTATTATGGCAGCAATGGAATTGCTTTGAGACGCATCCAAAAACAATCTCAAAAGCTGTACAGAAAAATGCTAACTTCTCTGGACACAATGAGACTGGTGATTTCTAATTCTGCAACCATATTAAGACTTACCTGTCTTGTGGGCTGCTGTGTCGTGGTGCTGGGTGGACCCCTTTGTTCTGGTCACCCAAGGAAGTGTGTGTGTTTCCTGAGGATACACTGCACTGCCAGACAGGCCACAGGAGCAGAAAAGGAGTGAAAAGTCAGAGGCAATAACTGTACTGAGTTCTTAGATTTTAATATGTTTATATGATTTTTTCCTACCTTCAGTATTAAGTCTGTTCTTATTTCCTATCCTGTGAGTACACCGAGTTGTTAACTCTTTGTACACATGGGGGCAGCAGTTTTGGCTGGGATAAATTTAATTTTCTTTAGGCTGGTATGGGGCTGAAAATTGGATTTGTGCTGAAAATAGTCTTGGTAATAGGGGGATGTTTTAGTTATTGCGGAGCAGTGCTTATGCAGTGTCAAGGCCTTTTCTGCTCCTCACCCCACCCCACCAGTGAGCAGGATGGGGGTGCACAAAAACTTGGGGGCATAACCAGGAGAGCTGACCCCAACTGACCACAAGAATATTCCATGTCATATGGCATCATGCTCTGCATGTAATAATGGGGGAGGGAGAAGGAAGGGGAGACATGTAGAGTGATGGCATTTGTCTTCCTAAGTGGCCATTGCGCGTGACAGAGCCCCACTCTCCTGGAGATGGCTGAACACCTGTCTGCCCATAGAAAGAAGTGAATTAATTCCTTGTTTTGCTTTGTTTGTGTGTGTGGCTTTTGCTTTCTCTATTAAACTGTCTTTATTACAACCCATTAGTTTTCTCTCTTTTCGGATTCTCTCCCTCATTCCATCAGGAGGGAAGCAAGTGAGTGGCTGACTGGGGCTGAGTTGGGGTTGGCTGTGGTTAAACCATGACAGTCCTTTTTGGCACCCAGTGTGGGGCTCAAAGGGTTTGGGATAATAACAGATTGACCAGAGGATATTAGAAGGGATTTATATCTGTTAGTAGCTGTGGGTCATGATATTGATTCATCTGTTCTCAATATTAGTTTATCTGATCTGCACCATGTGCTTTTTTTTTGCTGTACGTGTTAAGGATTGGTGTTGGCTTTTGCAGTTTCCTGTACTCTGTAGTGATTAGTGATGTTTTGCCTGGGAGATTTGTTGTTAAAACACTGACCTCGGCTTCATCTGGTATTTGGGCTCTGTACTGAAGCCCCTGTATTTTGGATGCCATCTCATCCAGACAACTAAGGATTATAATTCTTCCTCTGAAAAGTTTTGTGGGGTTTTTTTGTGGAGGAATTACAGAATGGCACCTTTGCTACCTTCCTCTGTGATGTTTTCTCCCTCTTTACAAGACCTTCTCAGTATCTTGAACATCCTTGAATAGTTAAAATACTTTTATTGGTATTTCCTAGGAATACAGCTGTGATTTTGTCTAAGGTTCACAACCCATTTAGGAATATGATCTATGCTTTGTGAGGGTATGGCAATGGATGGCACAGCATGTGGGAGAATATCTAGGGAACTTCTTACATCCACTGGTCTGAAACTTCACTCCTGAACAATTACAGGATCCTGATGAAGTGATAGAATGCTTGGGGGAAAAAAATGCTGTGGCTATTCCAAAGAGACAAAACTTAGAATCATAGAATTGTTAACGTTGGAAAAGACCTCTAAAATCATAGAGTCCAACCATTAACCCAGCACTGCCCACATGTTCACTGCTAACCCATGTCCCCAAGTGTCACGCCCACACGTTTTCTGAACATTCCCAGGGATGGCAGAACTTCCTGCACTGTGCTGGACCCTGGCCAGCATCTACCAAACACTGCTCCATATTATGCAGTCCCTCCAAGGGTCTGCAATAACAAAAACATCTGTATTATCAACACTGTTTCCAGAACAAATCCAAAACACAGCCCCATACCAGCTACTATGAAGGAAATTAACCCTATCACAGCCAAAACCAGCACAGCATGATTAAGGGACTAAATATAGGCAGGCAGAAGGAGAAAGTGTTTTTGTAGTTACAAAGTAGAGAGCTGTATTCGGTCACAAAGAGCTGTGTTCAGTTAGCATCTCTGCCACAGGCATCCCAAGTGATCCTGGTCAAATCACTCTGAATCTTGCTTTTTCTTTATAAGGAATAGGATATCAGACAGTTTCTCAAAGAGATACTTGCAATCTCTTCATTGGTTTTCAGCTATTGAGGTCTGGAGTGGACTTTATTCAAGTATATCTTGTGATACCTAGTATTGCTCCTATTTTATTTAATGCTACCTTCTAAATCTTGTGGTAGTGTCATTAGAGGAAAATGTCCTCTACTGGGAGAAACGCTGCCTAAAGCAAGAGGCAAATACTGCCTTTGCCAGTGCACCTGGCAGTAACAATAGGCTGTGAACTACAAAGGATGACATACTGCAATTAATTTTTGAATGAGCCATTCAAGATACTCTCTAAGTGATTGGGGATGGTTTTGATATCTTTGTGTCTTTTAGTGTCAAATGGGATTGGTTTAAGATCGGACTTAGAACAGTTGAAGAGGCAATGACAGGGCTATGCTCCTGTTGGCAAAACTTACTCTTATTTGCAGTCATCTGTGTCCTGTCCTCCTCAAACCATCCGCAGGGACTCCTGTGCAGAGTACACTGGGCTTATTAGCATGTCACATGTTACCATGCCCTGAGTGACTGTCCATAAGCAGTCACAGCAGAGATGGGCAGTGTGCCACACAGACATCTCAGCACAGTCACGGGCTAGGGGTCTGTCTGTGCTGAGGAATCAAATAAATTACAATAACTAGAATTTTCAGCTTCATTCCTAAAAATCAGTTCTTGCATAACTAATTGTGTGCAGTGAGGAGCTGGCCCTTCTCCTTATTTCAGTCTGATAAATTGCCACAAGGTAAAATAAAATAGATTACTAACCAGGCATTGCTCTTCTAGGATGTCATGGGGATGTAATGCAGTTGCAAATGGAGAGGGCAGGTGGTCCAGACAACTGCAAATGGAAAGGTGCCAGCAAGGCAGTCTTCTATTAAGAAGTGATGCAATTATGAAATGGTTTGAGGACCTCTATATTAACCCATAAAACAACAGACACTCTCAGAGGGAATTGCCTTCTCCCTGACTTTTGCCTGCTGAGCTGCGTTTTCTACCCTCAATTGAAGCATCTCTCTTGTAATACATTTCTGTACGTTTCTGTCTGTGACAGTGAACCTTATCTGCTATCAGAAAAAATAGTAGAAAGTCTGAAATGGGGTGAAATTAAAAAAAAAGAAAAGGTTTGCTGTAATTTCAAGACACAATAGTGATAGGTAGAGACTGGGACTGGCAGTCATTAAACAAATCAGAGATGAGGACTCCTAGGCAAGTCTGGAAATATCAACTCGTGCTGAAATGTTTTCTCTCAGGTGTGGGCTTAGGGAGAGAAAGCTGGGTAAGTCCATTAGCATTGCCTTGCATGGTCCAGCTGCTGAGCTGCTGTGTGGCTTTTCCACAAGGACTTTGTTTTCCAGGACAGCATTTGTGGCTGCTGTAAGCATCCTGTGCTTGCCAGTGCAGAGAAGACAAAGCAAATACAGCAGAGCTTGAATCCTGATCGAGACAGCAGTGGTCTCATGGATGGGGAACCGTTTGGGGTTGATAAAGTTTCATCAGAAAAGATTTAATTCCTGGCTCTGGCACAGTGCTGGGGAGAGGATCTAAGCCGGCCAAACCCTGTGTCTCTGTTTCTCATCCAGCTGAACAAGACAGTGACACTTGTCTTCCCACGGGAAGGATATCGAGGCCTTTGGCTGGAAGTCATCCTGCAAAGCATGGGTGTGAAACTGCTCATGTGCTGATATGTGAAGTTGGCTGTTTGGCCCTTAGCCAGCTGTGCACATGAAGTCCCTTTGGAGGCAGCAGGACTTAAACATATGCTGGAGTTTAAGCATGTGCTGAAATGCTTTGTAAATGCAGGTCTTTGTGACTAATGATACTTATGTGCTAGGATGATTACGATCATGATCTTGGATATTTCTGAGAATGCTTTGTCTTTCCCATTTGAAAAAAAAAAAAGATTTCTGTGGCTCTACACTTATTACAATGCTGTTTTAATGAGGGGTTTTTTGTGTTTATAGTAAAGGCATGGCTTGCACGAGCTTAGGCTTTTATAGGTCTTCTTGAAGGGAGAATGGTAAAGCAGAAGAAGAAATCTAATTCAAACGCTGTCTCTTTGGGGGCTGAAAAGGAACTGTTGCATTGCATAATAAGGAAAACTCAAAAAAAAGAAGAAGTTAATGATATTACTAGAAGCAGGTTAAAAAGTTGATTATGGAAGCTGAGCTTTGTAAATAACTGTGAATTCTAAGCCGAGGTCTCTGAAATGCCAATTACAGTCACTTGAGTACATGGGGGCATGCTGGGCTTTTGCCGGGAGAGTTAATGAGCAATTTCATAACGTGCTATATATCACTTTAGGAAGACATGATAAATTGCCTCTAATGGTATTGTGTGTATAAATGGGAGCTGGTTTTGCTCTGTGTTCAGTTCTAGTGATTGGGTGGTACACCTGGAAAGACTTGTATTTTAATGGGCCCTTTTTAGCACTTTTGCACCTCGTATGTTCTGGATTATGTATGATTGATGGCCTTGAATGTATGGGAAGGAAAGATATGTAGATCTTAATGCTTTTAAACCATTTGTTTTCCAGTCTTTCTAAAAGGCCTCTCTGTTTTCTGGGTAATGGTTTATACTTCTCAAGTAAACAGAAGTACGGTTCTGGGACTTTGGCTTTTAGCACTATAAATCCAGTGGATTTTTATAGGATGGTCATTCAGTTTATAGTGCACTTAAGAAAAGATAGCTATTTTCGTACTAGTCATTAAAGACAAATAAGTAGGGAGTTTGGTAGATAATTTGATGCATGAAGTAGATTTGAAAAAATATAAAACCAGAGTTTGCTGGGCATTCGTCTAGCTTGCATTTCATATGGTGAGTAAAATCTCTTTTTACCTTGGGTCACACCAGTGTGTTCACAGTCACAACCTTTCTCACTGTCTTAAGCATTTCACGTACATGTTGTTCAGCAGCTGGACTGATATTCTTTAGAATAATAAAACACGTATTTCTCAGTTTCATGTCCCTATGTCTTTCATTGTCAGGTGGAAAGTTCAACTGGGGAAAGAGATTAGATGACTTTGTGATGTTTTTGCATTTTAAATGCTTGCTTGTTAAAATTAAATTTCTGACTAATTGCAATAAGGTAATTTGCACCTCCCTCCAGTAGCTTCTTATACTTAGTTTCCATTCTTTGCAGGTATTTAATAAAAAATTAATAAGATGAGGCTCCTGTGTGCCAGGTGCGATGGGTCAGGGTCATGGAGGCGGGTGGGTGTCCAGCGAGTGCCGTCAGGAGTTACGTGCCACTCCAGCATCGTGACCTGATTGTGCTGTGCAAACCCACCACGAGACTCAGTCCCTATTCCCAGTACTCAACAATGTCACCAGGCAAGAGAGAGAAATTACAAGCCCCACGTTATGAATGACATAATTAAATGAATTCTGAGGTGTGTGTCAGAGCAAGGAGCCAAACCCGGTTCTCCAAATTCAGATGCAGTGCTGTGAGCACAAGACGAGCTTTTCTGGTGTCAGAGGGAAGCTGGGTTTTCTGCCAACTTGTGAAATTATTTGTTGAAAACATATTTTAAGCTAGCATATGTGTAAACAGTCTGGATTAATTTGAAACTGAGGTTACTAAACCACTAGAGTAACATGAATAGAAATTAATGTGTGAGGAGGTGTGCTCCACCAATTTTTTGCTTTCCTGATATTTATATTTAAAGTGTGATTCTACTACCTGCCTGTGTTTAATTAAAAAGTATAGATGTCCAACTTAGTTTTCTACTGTAATATGAAGCAATTAAATGCTAGGAGAAATGCAAAAGAGAAAGAAAGTTAACTTCTGTAGCTTGATCGCTTACATTTAATAAAAAACAGTTATTATGGAAAATGCTTTGGAAATAAAAGGCAAATTTGCTACTTCAAAGTTGAAATATTCCTGTTGCATAGCACAGCACAGCTGGGTTTTCTCTAATATATCTTTTTTTTCATGTTGCTTAGTATGCTGATGCAAGGAAGGAATATTTTTCTGCGAATTATATGATATCAATATCACCCCAACTTAAAGGTAGTCACATCTAATAGAATACACTGGTATCCAGTTGTGGTTTTGGTTTTATTATATATGTGTTTGCTTCCTATAACTCCTGGCACAGAGAGTCTGTGTTTGTACTAATTGCATTTTTAATTGAATTTTTTTTCAAATGTTTTTAATACGTGAGAGTATGTTAGCATCACTTGTAAAAAATCATGTCCTGAAATCTCAGGAGCATGAATACTTTGGATCTGGACATAAGAAAAATAAAAATAAGCTAGATTTGTTGAGTGTCACAGAATCACAAAATGGTTGGGGTTGGAAGGCAGCTCTGGAGATCATCTAGTCCATCATCATCTGCAAATGCAGATATAAGTGTCTTCATTGTGCTTTCAGCTTCCTTAATCAGGCATCCAGTAGCTACCTGGTTTTCTTTGTAATATAGATAGGGATCTTTGCAAAAGTAAAAAATAAAAATAAAAAATTGCTACATTGCAAACTTGCTAAAAAAGTCTGCCAAGTACTCTCAACTGGGAAAAAAGTGTTTCCCATCACTCTTAGTGTGCAAAAAGATTCCCTTTCATGAAAAACAGTAGAGATTTGAAGAAGCCGATAGTGGAAGTGCATTTGAAATAGCAGTTATTGTCTCTTGGGCTGTTTTGGGGAATTTGTTTTGTTGGTTTTGAGGGGATTTGAGAGTGCACTGAATAACTATTACTTGTTTAATGAAAACAATTGCAAAAAGGTACAATAAATATTGTTCTTTCAATGTTTGTGTTGATTTTAGTTGGATGGAAAAGCTTTTGAACAATCTCAACTCTCTCAATATAAATGTCGTAAATGATCTGAAGTCATATTCAACTGTATGGCCCAGTGATGTGATACCTGGCACTTAAATCCTCTTTGTGGCCTTTTTAGTGCAAAACTTCTCCAATAACCTATCCCAAAGTATTTTGAGACAAATGTGCTTGCTTTTTTTTCAAAGTAATGTATCTAATCTATCTAATATTTAGGTAGAATGTCTTATCTGCTTTTGACAATTTATCCTCAACACTCTTGTGTTCAGAATTATTGTTATTTTTTGTCTCAGATAGGGTTTGAGCACAGTTTGGATGTTGCCTGTCCCGGATTTCATAGGTACACTTGAGCATCCTCTGCCTGCACAAAAATCTTCATCTGGAAAATAGGATAATGGTTGTCTGTATGATGTTGAACCTCAACCTTGTGAGTCCAGAAGAGACTGACAGTGTGTAAGGAGAGCTGTGAAACATCAGACTGATGTGGGCTTGATGTTTGCTCAGAGCACAGCAGCGTGGGCTGTTGAAGATCATGTAAAAGAAATACAGTGACCTTCCCAGTGTCAGGCTGCACCTTGTCTCCAGAGACAGGAACTGAGCTCAGGTCTCGTAAGTGTCTCAACTGCCTGAGTAAATCTGTTATTTTTTCCATAATATGTTTAAACACGTACTCTGTATCACAGTTAAGCACAATGAGAAATCTTACCTCTTTAGAAAAAAAAAGAAAAAGAGCCTAGGAGTTAGGTTAGGAAGGGTAAAGAAGCAAGACAGGCAACTTGCAATCCAGCCCTCATATGAAAGTTGCCCCAGGCAATTTTGTTATGTCCAGGGAAGCATATGATATTCATTGCAAGGGCCCATCATTAATGCTGACTCTCTGGGAACCTGTCTTATGTTGTTTCCACTTGGGACAGGTTAGCTAGAAAATTGATCTGATTTTATTAAAGAGTCGTTTTCTTTGCTGTCTGGCAGTGGCCTCTGAAAAGATGTTTTGTCTTTTTAACACTTGGTGATTGCTCTAATAGGATCTCAGAAGTCCAATGCCCAAATTGAGTCTCATACACAAAACTACTTTGTTTTTGACTCACTGCATGGACAGTTTAAAGTAGAGCTCAAAGGATCAGTTCCTGTTTATGCTGCAGGTTTTTTTATTCATTGTTTTTTTACTCATTCTTATATGCATTGTTTTTATTCACATCCCTCTAATTAAAAATAAAATACATTTACAGAGGGTTAATTAGCCAGCTTTTTTTTATATACATTTATCTATAAACAAATGGTGATTTTTAGTGTATGGTTCATGATTTCTCACTGTTGACCATTTTGTTGAGCCTTTGGTGCAATCATCTTTTTCAGTGGCAGTAAATACTCTCCTATTCTCAGAGCTTACTCTGCCTGGATGAGATCTATCTTGCATCCAGACTAACAAGTTTTAACCAAAAAAAAAAAAAGAAATCCCACCTCTCTTCCTGTCTTCTAGTTTGCAGGAGTGAGGCCTGTGTGTAATAAAGAAGCAACTTTATTTTGCTTAAAGGTTTTTTTGAAAATTCCCACTTAGCTGCCTATTGATCAAAGGATAGTGGTTTAGTCAGTCTGATGGCTTAGAGGGATAAGATCTGTGAGAAAGAATCTTGCCTCTGACTGACTTTATTGTGTAGGCAGTAGGGGATTCCTTCTAGTGGTTTAAAAAAAACAAAACCATATAAAATCTGTCTTTTGGAGAAGTGATAGTGAGAAACAGATTTTAGGACAGAACAGGTAGAGGTGGAGATTGTAAAAACATTCTCAGAACATGTTTCTTTAAAATTATCTGCCAACAAACCTTTGTAACAGCAACCTGATATTCCCCACAGCCCAGCAGCTGAGGCCAGATGTTTGACAGTGGTGTGAGGCTACCATCCACTAGGGTGATGTCAGGATGGATCCCGTGTGAGAACTGTGTTGGGATGTGGGGTGGGTTCCTGTGAAAGCTCTGGTCCATGAGGAAAACTGGCAACCTGTAGCTGTTGGTCTTGGTGGTATAGCAGGATGGGGGGAACTGCCCAGGATACAGGGTAAAGGGAATTGTCAGGATGTTCTGTGCCTGTATCGGATGTGCTGAGCAGAGGAAGGGGGTCATGTGCTGAGGAAGGAGCCTTGACATGTTCTTGCACTCATCTGTGCGACCCACAGTAGACTGAGCAAAAACCAAGGCAGGGGAAAAGTAAGGATGCTGTTCCTTAACACAAGTGCCCTTCCCCACTGACTGCTCATTTAGGTTGACTTAGTTTAATGCAAGAATTCAGGGCTCAGACCCCTGTTGCAAAGCATTGTGCTGAGCTGTGGCTTATAATCTACCTTAAAGGCAGACTAAAGGTTTTTGGTTTGTTTATTTTTTATTCTTTTTTTTAATGTTGGTTAACTAGGTAAATAAATTTAAACAAGATTCAAACAGATTTCACTTTTCTAGCTTCAAATTTTCACCAGTTGAACTTGGAATTAATTGTTGGTAGCTAAAGGCATCTTGATTTTCTGAAACTTCCTTGGGAATGGTCTTAGAACTGTCTTTTTTGCCCTAAGTCCCTCTCAGGTTGCATGGACATTTGGCAAAGATCCTGCACATGTGTGAGGTTTGATTCCTTTTCAAAAATTCTTATCTTTTTCACTCTTAATTTGAGATTGGCTCTAGAGGAAATTGAAGTCAATTTTTAATACACAGTACTTGAGACATGGCAAAGATTTTATATAACGTAAAGTGTCAAATCAGGTGCTACACTCCTTTCTCCCAGACTTAAGTTTCTACACAGCATATCTGAACAAATGAATTTGTGAAGGTGATGGGCCAGAACTTTGAGCCCATGTACCTCCCTGAGTCCTGCCTCTTTGTACTGGGGAGGTGGCATTTGAGCAGGGCATAGAGTTGCATGGAGACAGACGGTGCTCAACCTAAGCAAGCCAGGCTTAGTGGAAACTCTGGCTGCAGCTTCCGAAGAGACTGTGCTGAAGTTATTCTGACGTGTAAAATTATACTAGAATCTTCTTTATAATAATCATGTCCTGAAATAATTTGAACTGGCACTGTTTTAAAGAGTTGAGCATTATAATTTGTATTTACCATGGAAGTTTTCTTCCTCTTACAAATTATTCTAAATGTTTCCCAGGCTGCAGGACACATTGGTGGTGTTATTTTCTTGTTTTGTTTTGTTTGCTGTCTGAAAGCATTGAACATGCATGTCACCTTCCATAATTCAAGATCTGTCATAAGCAGGTCTTTAGCTACTAAATTTCCATCTTTGGTTGGTTGACATTTTATGGTTTGTTCTGTTTTTAAGGATAAGGAAAGCTATACTGTATGTGGGTATTATATTCACTGTCTTTGTCCTTTCTGTCTACCATCTTCCTTCAACCCTTTGAATAATTTTAATCTATTTTATGAAAGAGTCGAGCACTTTACTTGCCCTTGAGCGTGTAGCATACGTTCACAGTGAAGGCATCTGAATGACCCTGTGGAGATACTTTTTTTGTCTTGTCTTTTGCAATCCCATCTGCACTGTCACAGAATATGGCCTGAAATGGAAAATTGCAGCAGTGCAGTGGTGACCTGCAGCTTCTGTGTGGTACTGAGCTGGCTACAGTGGGCTGTACAACATGAACATGGTGTTTCAGATGGTCCTCCCTCCCCCTTTTTCTTTTGTCAGTTTACTTGTAAATATGAATTTATGTGCATCAAGACAATGCAATACTATAGATAGGGCTTCCAGTCAGTCTTATGCGCCAGTCAGCACCAGAATTTTAGCTTTATATTCCTCTAGGCATGCAGCTCACTGTGCAGCACTATTTTCCCACTGTAGTTATCCATTGGCTTAAGACTTTCATAACCCAGGAGGACACTTAAATCTCTCTTCAATCATTATGCCTCTGAACACTTTCCCCTTATGTCTTGGCTTTCTTTTGGAATCTTTTGTCTTACAATTTTTATCCTGCATTTACCTGCATTGAATCGCATTTGCCATTGTACAAGAATTTTCCTGAATTACTCTAACCCTGTCTATTCTTGCTGTTTAAGGTGATGCTCCGTGGGGAGATAGAAAGGTGTGTGCTATACACCTCAGCCATCTGGCAGATGCAGAGGATGCTGGGTGTGGTGCACCCCAGCTTTCTGACTGTCCCTGTGTACCTCTCAATACAAGGCATGTGGAGATCACCAAAGCTCTGGTCCCTAAATGCTGCTGAGCCACACTCGCCTTCATTTTTGCGTCCTGCCACCATGGGCTGTCTCACTCCTTAGCAAGGGAGTGGATTGCTGTGGCAGGAACCAGCCTGGACCATGCTGACAGGTCCAACAGGAAAGGAACCCAGGGAGGGCAGTGCCAGCGGGGCACTGAGTACAGCTGCACCACGGGGCTCTGCTCTGGCTCTTGAGCACAGATGTTGACCTGAAAACAGTTTCAGAAATTGTCATTAAAGTCATGTGGATTTGCTTATGCATATTCTTTTTTTAAAATAACAAAACAGTTTGTGCTGTCTCCAGGACTCATAGGAGCCAGCTATTTCAGAGTGTTATTTACTTTTGTAATGTTTATCTTTCGCCCACTGGTGGGTGTGAACATCACTGGTTTTACAGTGTCCAAAGCAACAACCTAAGACTATTTTTACATCAGACTTTTTTTTTTCCATTTTAGTTTACACAAGCTTGTCTTTTAAGGATCCCTCAGAGCTATAAAAACAATGTAGCATAATCTGATGCTTTACAGTTAGGAAGAGGAAATTAAAACACCCTATGTTTTTCATTTTAGAATTAAGTAGTATGGGAAGTAACCACTGAATGTAGCTATTTAAAGCACAAAGTATGAATGATTTCAAGTCTTTCATGCCAATCGCTTTTCTCTCCCATTTTTGATTAATGAGGCAATGTAAAAATGGAATAAACCTGGCATTTTATAGCAGGGATGTATTAAATGAAAACCTAACGATTCATAGTAGCTTACTCATCTCTCTGTAAATATGGATATTACTTGACATATTGTATATATGTATCATCCTTTTCCTATAATTTATTTTTAATTATTTGACTTGAAATGATTTTCTGCTTTCTCTCCCCTCAGCCAGGTGACAGTTCCTATTCAGTGTAATTCACTGATAAAGGTGCTTTACTCAGTTAATACCTAAAATTCTTGTGCAGCCAAACTTTATCTTCTTAGAAGAATAGGATTTTCTTTGTGTTTATTTTTTTTATTAAAAAGTAAAACGATATTCATTAAAGGTTATTTACTTCCTGACCCTTTATTTGAAGGGCATATGACTGAGATAGTTAAATATAGAAGTGTCCTAAGAAACTGAAATTCTGTGCTTAAGAATAAAGATGTCTTTAGCTAATGTGACTTCACCTCTGACCTGCAGAGCAGAAAGTCAGAATCAAGTTCTTTGTCTAGTGGAGCATTAGCAGCCATCCTTGAGATTGGAAAGATGTGCTTGCTGAGGGAAAGTTCCTTGTGGATTGTGCTGTTTACCTAAGGGTTATATCCAAGGCACTCTCTGAACAACTTGGCTGATTATTGAAAAATGCCTTATAGTAACTTCCAGCCTAAGTTGATCGATATTAGTGCACAGGTTTACATGGGAAGGAGGGAGCTATTTAAACATTGAGAGCCTCCGGGATAACTGCGAATGAAAAAATAATGCAGAACAAATATGTTGAAGGGTTCAAGAGAGAAGACTGTCTTGTCTCTGTACAGGGGAAAAAAAGTTGTTAAATTGCAGCAGAAAAACCATTTGAATTCACTATTAATAAAGTGAAGGTGGATTTTTCCCTAGGCCAAAAAGAGGGGAGAAAAAAAATCAAACCCAACAAAATGTAGTGCTCTTTAATGTAGAGAGAAGTTAAGAGTCATCTAAACACATCCTTCCATAGAAAGCTCACCTTCACTGCAAGTCTCCGAGCTGTTCTTGGTCTGTGGTCTGTACTAAGCTCCTGCCTCTGCAGCTCTGGGACCCAGCTCGGGGTTGTTCCCCCTCCCCAAGCAGGCAAAATTCAGATAATGATTTCTGTACCAGGAACACTAGAAAAGGAAAACTTAACGTCTTTCAACATCTCTAGAAGAATGTGTAAGAATGTGGAGTGGAAGGGTCCTAGCACGTGAAAATGATGCTTTTTTTCCCCCTCTTGAATATGTAGTAATTACAAGCTAAATGTTCTAGTGTTCTTGTGCTAAGAAATTGGAAGTCAGGAGATATAGCTTTGTCATGAATTCTTTTTTACTTTTGCAAGAGCCATAACTGTCCCGTGTCTCCAGCTTTGTCAGTTCATAATGAAACCATCAGGCTCCAGTGTCACATTCATATGATGGTTGACGGGATAGAGGAGGACACAAGAGGAGCTGGTGGGAAAAGCCTGACAGGAAGACAATGGGGGAAGTGAGGAAATGGATTTGTATCATGGAAAATGGGAAATAGGTTGATCTCTTTCACAGAGCAAGAAGGAAGATGAAAACTTATTTTCTAATGAAGGGACATGGGAAACAGACTGGCTTGATGAAAGATCTTTGGACACTTGGAGTGAAAAGTGTGATGTGCCTGTAAAGCCTTGTGGTGAAAAATCCATTCTGGTGTGTGGTTAAAATGATGTAGGCAGAGGAGGCTTCAAGTACAGAGCCAAACAGGATGGAAACCGGATAGATTCCTTTAGTAGGTCAATTGGTGTTAGCTTTCAAAATTTAAGAAGTTTGGAGTACTTGGCATCCTTTTTTATCAGTTGTTTGGCATGTGTGTATTAAGGAGCAGACTGAACTTCCATCTGTGCTGAGGGTGAGACGGAAAAGTCATCAGTGTGTAACTCACTGTTGCTTTAACTGTTTTCTGCTCTGTTTTGGCTGTGTTTGTGGCTGATGGGAGATCACTGGGAAAGAAGTGAATGCTTCACATGCATGCTTTTAAAATAAACTCCGCTGCTGTGCAGAAACTCTACACTTTTGTAGGAAAGGTGGAGCTCTAAGAACAGTCATGGAACATGCCTGGCTGTTGTACCACGATACAGAAGGGGCTCTGCGGGGCCCGGGAAGGGGTAGATCCAGTTCCTGACTGCACTAACCAACAACACCGACTGCTGCCCCTGACTTGGGAAACATATTTTAGGAAGTCTCACAACTGCAGCACAGAACTGTAATTTTGCTTTGTGACTCATGCTGAGATATAGTCCTTGCGTGTCTTTTTGTCTGGGCACCTAATAAAGCTCAGGCCACACCTGTTTATGGATGCAGCAAAATGGCAGGGAGCTTATTTTTATACCATTGAT
The DNA here is from genome assembly GCF_003984885.1 of Neopelma chrysocephalum. Lineage (NCBI taxonomy): Eukaryota > Metazoa > Chordata > Aves > Passeriformes > Pipridae > Neopelma > Neopelma chrysocephalum. The sequence goes on along the minus strand of NW_020897747.1, from coordinate 4,349,418 downwards.
TCTGATGAATGCCACTTATAATCAACACCTCCACGAGGAACTGGCTTGTGTGCAGAAATGCTCTTTAATTGAAGGGTACACAACAGAAGCACAATGTGGTCCCAGCGTGTTTATCTCATGAAACTAGAACTATTACAGTTATAGAATATAAAATGCTTTGAATAGGTCATATCTATTTTATGATTTCTATGATCATATAGATATATTGATGATTTTTAAGATCATTCTTGTTTGTAAAAAGTGAAATGTGGTCACTTTAGAATGAGAGAATTAATTCTGTGTAGGGACCATATGACAATTTTGGGAGGTATTGCTGTCCTACATAACATACAGGTCACCAGGCTTTTCTGATGAGACAGAAAAATGACTTGCAAGAAGCTGTTAGGTTAATTACTATTTAGAAAAGGGGATTAAATTCTAAGAAGTGTGCAGCACTCTGTGGACAGAATGATGGTTGCTGACAGATTAAACCAACAAAAATAGTTTGGAAATGATCCCTCTCCCCTTTTTTAACATAACACAGCAAATTGGACCTGTGAATTTTGACAAAGGCTTTTGAGCTGGCAAGATTCAAATGTGCATCGCATGAAACTGCATTTTAATGCATCAGTTTGAATTGAAAATTAACAATTTTTAAAATCAGTGATAAGAAATCTGTGGGATGATCACTTCTTTTTTTTTTCCACAGTCTGTGACATGGAGCTGAGAGGGTGCTCACAGTCTGTTTTGCCCAGAGTACTTCATTTCGAAGTGAGCTGTATTCAATTAGATCAGAATCCCTGCCTGTTTTTACTGCCCAGTGCTAACGAATTCGTATTCAGACCTCTATTTACTCAATTATTGTTGTCAGCATTTTTGTTTAAACATTTTGGTTTGGGTTTTTTTTTGGCAGAACACAGTTTTCCCCCCAGCCACCCCATAGCAGTAGAGGTACGTGTAGTGCTTGCAGAACACGCTGTATGTTCATGCAGCACATCATGGCCAACATAGAGCTTATGGTCATCAATCATTTGATTGTTCTTTAAACACTGTTTTAACAGGCATTCGTTGTATAAATGGATCAGGTTATTGACCTTTGCCAGCAATTGCTTGCTACATGTCATCATGGCTTAATGACATTATCAAGGAACATATTCTGTATTGTAGATACTTTGAAGGGCTCATGCATTGTCTCTCACTAGGACACATGGCTGGCTAAAGTATCTTGAATTAGGAAGTTATTTGATGTCATTATTAAAATATGCAGAGTATTTCCAACTACTTATGGAATAGGAGGGTGAAATATTTCTCTTTTCTACAAAAGCAAAGCCCAGGAAGAACAGTTATTTGTCGTATTGGAATACTTGTTTTGAAATCCTGCTTCATTTTTCCTTTACAATTTAATCTTCTACCTAGAATAGAGTGGTGCAGACCTCTGAATATCCTTTGAAAATTGTTTGACTGGTCTGCAGAGCTCCAGCTGCAACTCCTCCATTTCTAGGAATACTATAGATCTAATTGGCACTATTAAATCATTACAGCACATAATAGATGGAACTTCTGACTAAATCAACTATGTTTTTAATGACTATAAGAGTTTTTAAATTAGAATGGATACAGCATTCTTTATTTATTTCTATGGTGTGGGAAGGTTGTTAACTGTAATGGCTGATCAATTTAAATGAGGGAAAGTAGCCAGTATTCTATAAATTTTCTCTTCTGGTTAAAATTTAAGGTGGTACTGACTTTTCAAATCCCAAACTGTGAAACTGAACTGTTCAACTGACTATTAGTAAGTTTTTCTAGGACTTAGACCTACAGTGGTTTTTGTAGCTCCTCATGTCCCAGTCTTAAAGTTGATTTTCTCTTCGACAGAAAACATACACATATGACATAAATTAGACAGTCTTGTAATCCTATGTTTTCCTCGACTGTTGTATTAAAATTCATACTCTACATGAATCAGAGGATTCTTAAAAGCTTAAAAATTGGTATTAATCAGTAAATCTTCATACCATTGCTAGAAAATAATTAACTAGCATTACTTTCATTTTATAGTGGAAAGAGACCTTGGACATTTGGTAGTCTGGATATGGCCAAAATGCAGATATTACCCTCCTGTTCTGTAGTCATTCCTCTTTGGAATGGCTTTTTTGTACATTGTAAAGATCTTGCTGTTGTAATAATTAGTCCAATACACAGTCTTAATCTTTGGTTTTCTCCCACCAATTGAGACCCTGTTCTTCAATATCCCAGATTCACTCCCTACATTGTGCTCATATTCCAGTCAATTCCTTAACTATTGTATTGTTTTCCTTTCTATTGCCATAGCAAAATATCTTCTCGTGTCTTTTAATTTTAATGGTGCTTATTATCAAGTTTTCCCGATGTTTATTAACAACTTTCCAGTGAAAAGCCGGAATATAAAGCACAACGATGGTCTTGTAGAAAAGTAGGATTAAGGTCAGAAGTAGTGAACTCTTACCCTTCCTTCTGATTTTAAGTTAGTTACATCCTTCTTTTGTCAGCTTCTGAGCTGAAAAAAACTGGAAATAAGAATTTTTACTCCTGAGCATATTGTGGAGATGTATATATTAATAGCTACCCCACATTTTCATAGATTTTAAGATTTAGAAGGAGAACAATAATTATTTGTCCAGGTGTTCTGCGCTGGGGCTGTAGAAATTCAATAGTTAATACTGGAATAGAGAAGGTATTCCTACCACAGACTGTAAACCAGGTGTAACTTCAAGGAAGTGGGGGGCACAACAAGCAGGTAAAAACCGGTGCAGGGGAGGAGAATCAGGACATAAAAGCACTATTTGAGAGTTTCTTCTAAGTAAATCTCCTCACAGCAGTCTCCATTCTTTTTTGCCAGGGTTACATTTGATTGCTGGCTTTGACAGCTCACTGTTGGCAGTAGGTTTCAAAAATGTCTAATCCAGCTGGATTGTTCTGTCTTCACATTTCCTTCCTACATCAAGAGTGTATACTATTACCAAAAAAGAAAAAAAAAAAAAGGAAAGAAAGAAACAAGGAAACAAGGAGAGAGAGAAAAAGCAGGTTGTTTCCATTATGGGATTCAAGATAAAATGGAAAATATAAACTTAATAATTAAAGCCATGAAGCCTGTGGTGGTGTTTTGTTTTGTTTGGGGGGGCAGAAGGAGAGAAAGCAAAAGCTCACAACGCATCCTTAACATCTTCAAGATAGATTGAGAGCTGTGATTTCAGCCCCAAGACCTAACAAACATTGCATACAAAGTGCAGTAAATGCAGTATTCATAAATGTATATGCTCTTTGTGACTTCATGTCAGCGGGGTTCTGTAGACCCTCATTTGTATCAAATAAACTTCAAATGGTAAAGAATACGTGCCAGCCAGGGACGAGCATCAATTTGAATTGTTCCTTATGTATCGTAGCTGAAATGAGAAACATGGCTGGCTTCCTGTTTGTCAGGAGCGAAAAACAGGCACATCTTCTGTAATTATTAGTAATAGTATCAATTTAATAAATTATTCACTCATGACAACAAGATTTACATTCTATTTGCTGATAGCTTGTGAGGGTTAGTGTTTGCTGTAGGAAGGTAAAATATGACAATAATGCAGTGTACATTGTAAATCCCTATGTCACACCTGCACTGAAACAGTGAAGACAAGTAGTGCTAACTTATTTCTTACAGTGCCTTCCTCCTCCCTTGTGGATGGTACCTACATGTGCTCACATTTTGTGCTATCGCTTTTCCATTCTGGGACTAGACATCTAGAAATTCAGCTAACACAAAGGTTCATGGTTGTGCCTGAGATTTCCATGGACTGTGAAGAAATTATTGTTACTAGTGTATCGATGGACAAGAGAAGCCAGATCAGAGATTGCCAGAGTGGGATGAGGTGATGAGTTGTTTATGCTCAGCTCCTTTCAGTCGTGGCAACGTGGGAGAAAGCGCAGAAATGCTTGAGTAAAAATTTAACAAGTGAAAGATAGATCTGAGCTGAGAGAGGAATTAATATGCTGATAGCAAATGGGAGAAGTCAGACCATGAAGGGATTGGCTACAGAAGGAATGTAGCTATTGTTTAACGTGCTGAACTGAGGAGAGGCAGTGGCGTGAAAGAAAAAGACAGTATGATGCTAAAAAACCAGTGTTTTGTAGCAGCATTTCTACATTACTGTAGGTGGTATGTAGATTTTTTGCCACACTAAAAAAAAAGTATGTGATAATATAAAGAAAGGGTGAAGCTTAGAAGAGAGTTTTAGGAAGGGGAATGGCTAGGACCAGTCAGTTTCCTATTGATGTCATGTAGAAAGAATTGGACAGCTTGCCTAAAAATGAGAACTGAATAAAAAAAAAGAACTGAGTAAAAAAAGATGTTGAGGGTGGGTGGAAAAGAAGATGATTGTGTTGCCTGTCATGAGAATAGATGCTGTGGAGACATGTTGGGGGACAAGGAACTGCTGTGTTGTGTTGAATTTGAGTTGAAGGCTAAGCAATGAGAGAGATGGGAGAGGAAATGGCAGTGTACCAGAGAGGGAAATCTGTCACTTATTACATAGTAACTGAGTTGGTGCATGAGATTTTCCAGCCGTAAATCAACTGCAGATCTATAGGGAGGAAAGGAACCAAAGCCAGAGCTTTACACAGCCCTCACAGAGAGGACAGGATCCTGGGTGCAGAGGGAGGAGGAGATTTCAAGAGGGAAAGCATGACCAGTTTTGTCAAAGGCAGATGTGAGCTCTTTATTTGGGAAGTTTCCCTATCCCTCCATCCATCCTTGTGTGGGGCTGGAGGAGCTGGCTCTCACCAGGTCAGTAGAAGCAAGCCTACACTCAGGTTTGGGCTGGGATAGTTTTCAAAACACTATTTATCTCCTAAATTGTCTTCTGGTTAATGGATTTCTAAGAGGAACCCCCAAATGCACCCAAGGTTGTTGTGATATTTTGAAGTTGCATGAGAGGCACCAAAAAATTCTGATCATTTGCTGTAAAATGCCCTGATAACAGAAGCTAAGCAGTATGTGGGCATTTGCTTGTTTCAGTGGAATTCTAGTAGAAACATTATTTACCCCTGTTTTACAGACAGAGTAAATAGGATAAAAGAAATAAGGTGACTTGCCAAAAAATTAAACAAGAGATCTGTGATCAGCTCATAGTCCCTTGCATGTAAGTACTCTGATTTATTTATTTGTAATTCAAAAGCAATTAAAGCAATGAAAAGAAATAAAATAGAAATTAAATAAAATAAACCCCAGCACATCTTCAGCAATTCCTTTGCTAAAACTTGTGATATGATGTGAAAGAGGTTGAAGCTTTCCTCCTTGATAATACATTAAATAATTATTAAATTTTTATTTTACCTTAAGTGGGAATAATATTTGATTGTCACTTAAACTAGTTCTTTAGAATCTCATAGATTTACCCACAATAATCCAAGAACATTTAATAAGTCTTAAAATATTCATAACACACGGAGATCATTACTCTTGAGACCTTTGTACAAAGCAGTGAAGTGTGTTAGACATATGGCAGAAACCTCTTAATTTCTTATTTCTTGCTATGATTGTATGAAAGAAAGGAAAATTCTCTGTTCTTTTCCCCATTGCAATCTGCATGCCATTGTTATATCTATTGTGGGCCAAAGTCATCTCATACACATGAGATGAAGAGCATGGAGTTAATCAGGCTTGAATTTAGCTCAGTAAATATAAGCACAATAATAGTAAATTGTTTCAGTTTTCTGTAAAGTATTTCAGATAACAAAAATGAGGAAATAATTTATTTCTATATCCAGCATGACGTTAACAGCCCAAACTGTGCTGCATGACAGATGCTGGTATCTACCTTTTATATTATTGGTAATTATCTAAAGTTGTTAATTGCTGTGGTGTGGAGTATTAAGGAAAAAACCAAACAACAATTGATATGTCCTGCATTGGAAATATATCATAAATATCAGAAGCCCTTGTCACAGTACTGACTGTACGTAGAGAGATGAACAATTTTGTTTTAATTATATTTCAATGTGATTGTGTAAAGTCAAGTGGAACCTCTATGGATTAAATCTAAAATAAAACTGTGGTTACAGCGTATGGTCATAATCCCCAGATCTGTTGTGTCGAAATGACAGAATAATGAGTAGAAGTTAAAATGTCCTCTGCTTTCAAGTCATCATGGTTGTCATTTGATTAAATAATAGTGCATTCTGTTTGATGTCTTGGCTTTATTATTCAGAAGCACTTCGGTATATGTGTCCTACCTTTGTATTACGTGCTCCTGGCAACCAGGTATCCATATAGGTTCTTGTTTACACACCTGCAACAGATACACTGTATGTTTAGCTTGCATGTGTGCTGCTTGAATATGGAATTTTAATTATTCCTCTTAATTATGGTGCATTCACCAAAAAGAAGGAAATCATTGGTCAGGTACAAAAAGAAACTGCTTAGTATTTGAAGGAATTTGATAATTTTGTTGTAGTTCGTAGCTTGGCAGGTGGTAATAATGCTATGCCAGCACTGTCAAAATATGAAAATTAAAGTGACGATGGGTTTTAATGAAATCCATTTGACAAATATAATTAAGGTGTTTTAATATGAAGCCCTGTAATAAAGACTACCGGTGGACTCCCTGAGGTCCTGACTAATTGTGTAGATTGCTTTTAAGCTTTGAATAGTTTTATTGGATAATGAACTGTTAAGAAGTGTTAGATCTTTCTTAAGCAGAATTTGGTTTGAAAAAGAAGAGGAGAGACAGGCCTGAGGTGTGGCATTTTAAACATAATTAGAAGAGAGATTTAAGTTAACATCTTTGATCTTGCTGTCAGTTTTTGATTAGAGCTGTAAATGCTTTAATCAAGTGCAGTGTAGTCATTACATTTCTAACTGTTTTTAAACTGCGAAATTACTGAGACACTGACATCGGTTTAACACTTCTTGAGAATTTCTAGCAAAGTTATGTTTGTAAACTGGGTGTTTGCATTAAATTGTCATACTGCAATAATTTACCAATTTAGTAGATCATGGGATAATTTTATTTTGGGCCTCAAACAATCTAAAAACCCTTTATGAGATTAAATATAGTGTCCTGTAGTTGAGGAGAGTGGGCCACTTCAGATTTCATTTTTAAAATAATTTCCAATTTTTTTTCAATTAAAATGGTATTAAAAGTGGTGATCGTAATGAAAATTAATATATAAGAAGCTAAATGCAGTATTTAAATGCCTTCCATAGAAATACAATCCTTTTAATGTTCCATACTGTATTTGACCAATGTGGATTCCTTCACACCCATATTAGAAACAGGGAAACAGGCACAAATATTTACCAGGGGTACAGAAGTGTCTGAGCCAGTAACAGAATTCTGTTATCTCAAATTCCATCTTGCAACATTAAACATTGCTTGAAGAAATTTCAGAAAGATCAATTTATTTATTCTTTTATGGCATCCAAAAGTGGGCTCAGGTCTGTAACATGAGTGGGGATGGTGGGCTGGATGGCACCTGCCCACAGGTGGCATGACTTTCATTTCAAATACAGAACCCAGCAGTCCAGCGTTCTTTCCCAGATCTGACCTTGCCTCCCCGTGTGCTTGATCTTTGAGCATGACAGAAAATCCAGGTACTTGTCTCTTTACTGTGTGGGCTAGGGGCTGCTCTGAGTAGTATTTTGTTCATATTGGTCCTCTAGAAATTAAGAAATAAGGTACAGCAAAGAAAAATGTACTCAATTTCTTCAATCTGCAGCATATAGACTATTCACACAAATAAATGTTAACAGTGGCCTGCCAGTGAGTCCTACAAATTTGTTAATGACATCCCAGAGCAGACCACCTGATGCCTTCGGGAGCATGTCTGCAGACTGACAGACCAGGAGAGAGGGGAGATGTCATCCAAACTTGGGACATCCCCACGGAGACTCTTCTGCTGCCAGCACTTCTTCATGGCACCTCCAGTGCACGTATCTGTGCTGACTGCAATTCAAGTAGCACTCAACAGTGAGAAGCAGAGGCTCTGGTAACCCTGACACAAATCATCAGGGACTTAAAGACCATGTCCAGTAGGTGCAATGGCACTCCTGGCGGCTGCTTTGGGAGAATCCACGCCGAAGCTGCTGCCCCATGCAGTAAACTGCTCTGTTCTGGAGCAGTTTGTATCTAGAAATCTCCAGGTTTTCCCCAAATTAAACAATATAGTGGTAGTCTAATGTAGAGATGGCAAAGAGATAAGCGTTGCTGAGTTGCTCCATCAGAAGAAATCACACTTGTGATCTTAGACACTTACTGAAAAATCAGGTGTTGTAGCAATTTTTCCTCACAGGGATGGCTTACAAACAAATCGTGTCTACATGCCATAAAGGTCCTGTGTAAGTCTACCTCTTAAACACCATTTGAAGAGCTTAACTTGGTCCTTAAAATATGAGTCTGCTCTGAGGAATGCTATAAAAAATCTGTTATGGGATGGTCTTTATTTCCATCTCAGCAATTTTCAGAAGAAATATCTTTGTTTGACAAGTACAAGAGCAGAGACTTTAATTTTGTGTGTGCATGTGTGTGTGTATACACATAGTCCTGCAAATTGAGCCTAGATTTTAAAATCAGTCTGGATTCTTTCCTTCTTATATACCTCCTGATAACAGTGATTTGCCAGATCATTGGGTATTTTTCATTGTTCCCTCTGACCCCTCACTGCAGGTTTAGGGAGGTAGTGGTTTTCTCAGCGTTGCTCTGTGTGTAATCAAAGGCAACATTGCAGATGGAAATAACTAGCACTTAGCTCATGTGTGTGAAAAAGCAGAATCCATAGCTGCACTGATCCTGCAGGGTAAAAAAACCAAAAAAACAAAGGAAAAATTTCTTAAGATGGAAAGGTGTAAGTAGAGGAAGACTGGAGGTTGTAAGAAGTGTGCTGTGTAAGGAGCACAGAGATGTTTATCTTGACATTTTGTCCTTTAGGTGCAGGTTTTTAAATTATTGTATACTTCAAGTGAATACCATACTGTAGAAAACCAAGACTCAAAATGCAATAAAATACACAATCTACTAAACTTCATCGCCAAACAAAAATACAGCCAAGCAAGCATTTCCTAGAGCACCCTCCAGAGGCCAGGATAAAATTCTGGGTTAAAGCTGGAACTTGAACCACAGCCAGGCCAATAAGCTACAGACTGTGCTTTCCCTCTGTCCCTTGTCCCTCCATGTCCAAGTAGCTGCTTCAGATCACCAGTGTCCTGATAGGAGAAACATCCTTCTCTGCAAGCAAAACTGCTATCATGACTAAACTGTTCTGCATTGCACACCACATGGTTTTCTAGTTGTAAAGTGCCCAATGAATAAATTAACATTGTCTTGAAAGGGGTTTTCCCTCTCCAAATTGCCATCTCTTTGGAGAGATATTACGTTTTCAAGGGAAACAAGCTTCATTAGTAATTTGGAATTAATTTTTCCTCCTTTTATAGATTAACTTTTAAAAGATCTTTTTTTAGTTTTGGTAGAAACCTTGAACATTAACTTTCCTCAGCATTCTCATCATTTTTTAAACCTTGATGCTTTCATCCTCCAACTTTGCAACAGAGTTCTTTTATATGACATTTAGATTTTGAGAGATTTAGTTTACGAAAAAAATTAAAAACATTTAAAGGATGAGCTAATTAATATTTCCTCAGCCTAAGGTACACTGTTGTGTTAGAATTTTGCCACACTTGTAATTTATGCCTGTTAAACCTTTGTTTTATCATTTATTTTGGACTTCTAGGCTTCTATTTGCACTTGCTGGCTGTAACAAGCATTTCATTTTATATGGAGGAAAGATGGTTTCAGTTTCAGTTTCTTTTACTGTACCCAGAAAGGAGAATGGGATTTGCAAATGATAAATGGGGAAGTTGACTAGCTAACTAATAAAGATTTGTCTTAATCAAGTATGATTTGTCAGAACAGGAGCGCACTGGGGTCAGGGCACACGCAATGAATAATACAGCGTTCACTGGAGAAAAGGACCAGGCAAAAGGCCTCATAAATATGCCACGATTACCCATTGCTAATTCGTATTCAAAGAATGAGTTGCACTGAAGCCAGCTTCGAGGTTGCTGGGCTGTTCACCTGCTTTGTGGGCTTTCCAATGTTTAAGAAAGTTTTAATATATATATAAGTGTATATATGTGTATATATATATGCGCACACACATATACACTGTTTACAGAATACTTTATTTTTTCACAGACTGATACACCTTTTGGTCAATGATTTTAAGCATTATTTATTATCATCTTCTAGGGTGTTGTTTGTTTTATTTTTCTAATGTCTGGATGCTATTTTATTTCTAATTTTCGTTGTTTAAATATGAATATGAATACAGCAGGAGGTAATTCCATTCACATTTAAAATGGATTTCTGAACAGGGCAAGAAAGGTTAAAACACTCTTTAGCTCCATGGAAGTAATAAAGATAAAACAAGAATAGACTTCTTGCTTGTGTTGCCAACATCCATGACTTTCAAATCAGTCTGTAGATTCAGAATAAACCTGGTACATCAGGTTGGGGGAAACCTGAGCAAACCCAAATGGCTATGGATTTATTTTCTGTTGTTGACTTTGCTTTTTGCTTTAAGGAGCAATTTCTCAGATTGAAACAGCTGAAGGATATACTCTTCTCATAGGTCTTCTGATGTCCAGAAGCTGAGATACTGCAAAATAACCCTTGTTCCTATTCATAAGTTCAAGCTACATAAATGGATTATGAAGAATCAGTTAAAAAATAAATAAATAAATAGTTCCAGTGCTTACAGATATAACTAACAGACTTTGTTCTTCATCATTTTTCTGCTTGAATGTCATAGACTGTTGTTTCGTGTAGTCAAATAAGATTGAAAAAAAAACTCTTGCTCCACTCTTCAATTTTAAAATGTATTTCAAAACATTTTCTTCTCTTTTGAAAAACTAGTGTGACTTTTTTTTCTTTCTGTTTGCTGTTTGGCTCTGCTATTCTGTCTCATCTATTTTCTGCTCACCTCTGTGTCTTGAAGAGCACTTACTGCTTTAAGAGCAAATCAGCTCTAGAAGCAGGGCCAACTTTACGAGCCTCGAGCTGCTAAATGCAGGAGTTTAAGTTGCCAACTCTCTTCCTGCACATTTTAAGTCTTTGAAATAACCAGTGCTGTGGGGTCCTGAGTAATTATTTACACTGCTCTGAATGTGTAGAAAACTTGGTAGGTGGTGGAGCATTTTTGATTAAATGATGATTATGAATCCAGCTTTAGATGAACCAAAGATCACTGTTGAGTCATCTCGGTGCTGTTTGGAGTCATAGGTTTAATTAAGCGATGGTTTGTGGCTCAAGTTTTAGAGGATATGTTTCTGCAACTTAATTTAGATGCAATCAGGATTGTTAATACTCCACCCTGCTAAATAGCTTTCAGACAAGTTCAAGATTGACAGTACTGTAATGAAGCAGCATCCATTCCTTGCACCAAGCTCAGAGTGAGCAGGGACTTCTTCCATCCTGGCAGCACTTCAATGGTAGTAGGAAAAGAAGGTATTGAGGGTTGGTTCCCAATTTCACGAACATAAGTGATTGAAAAGGGGGTAGCAAGTTGTTTACTTATCGATGCACTAAGGAAGGATTTCTTTTTGCCTTAGAACTTATTTGAAGGAAAGGGGTAGGGGAGGAAGATGTGATGGGAGGAATTTGGAGCAGATGAGCACTGCCAAGCTGGGGCATGGCTGGAACAATGGCTGGACTTCAATGTAGACAAGTGCTCAGCAGAATCAAAGTCTGCCACCTCCTGTGAATGTTGCTCTGAGGATGTTAGTAAGGGAGCTCAGCTAGATGGGTGATGGGAGTAGACAGAAAAAATACATCAGTTAGTGAGAAATGAGTAGTTTTTTTACCAGCAGATTGATGTAAGTTAGGATTTTAGAAAAGGTATGAAACTTTAGAAATAGAAAAGGCAACTGGAGATGCAGTTACTAGGTCTGTCATGTATCATCTTTCTCCTTTCTTTTTACTATTTTCTTCTCATTCATCTGCCTTTTTTTTTCTGGGGAAGGACAAAGTAGGTTTGGACCATGGGAGGTGTTGGTTATGAAATGCTCCCAGTTTCTTCTTAAAAGCATGTCACACCTTTCTTCCTTATTTTGAACGAAGTACAAAGAGTGGATTTTGATTAGGTGTTCTGGTTTCCCCAACCTTGGTATCAACGGACCCCTTTTGCTCCTGGCCAATGAAAATAATTTCCTGAACATCCATTATAGCTTATAGGGACCTTTTCATTTGAAAAAAATGTTTGTATTTTTAGTTTGGTGGGCATCTTGGACTTTAGCAGTTTGGGAGGTATCTTTAGATGTTATTTGCTTTCACAATAAGACTGGGCAACTTCTTTTATCCTCTCTTGCAGCTGAACTTCTGACAGCTCTGGAAGTGTTGGATGTCCTCAGTGTATGCTGTGGACTGTCAGTGCTCTTTCCACTGGTGCGGCATTTGCTTCTGCTGAAGAGGCCAACTAGTCCCTATAGAAAATAGCTAATTTTTATTTTATTGTGTTAAGTGACTACTTAACAGCAAGCAGATTAACATCTTCATGACAGATTCCTGAGGCATCTGAGCGCCAACTCTCATGTTTCACTGTTCTGTTAATGCTCCACAAATTATCTCTCCATTGGCTAATAGCTGTTATATTATCCTTCATTTATCTGTATTAACCTGTACTTGTTGTTTAATAACTTTAATGATCTAAATCCTTCTGTTTCTAATTATATAGGCTGTTCAATGTAAATACATATCAACTGTGAACTTGGGAATTTATCAGACTTTTACCTGTGTCCTTATACTTCAAGATATGTCATCACTTTCTTTATTAACTTTCTGCTGTCAGAAGCATAAGGCATTTGACTCAGCCCTGAATTCTTCAATTCCTGCAACATATATTTTCCAAGTTTGTAAATCTGCTTGCTGTCACCTCTGAACAGCTAGCATTTAATGTTTTCTGGCATTTTTTCCCAGAAACTGCTGTTGATGATTTATCCTAGTCTTCTAAAATCAAAACTTTTAGCCTGTCCAAAACAGAGAGTGGCTTTTAGAAAAAAAAAGTCCCGACCTGTGTCAGTGTGGTTCTCAAAAAATCTTCCGTAAGCTTTTACTACATCTTCAGAGCATGTGATGTCTCCGTGCAAAGACAACACACAATTGCACTCCCCAAATGGCACTACTAGACAGGGCTGAAGATCTCGGGGTGGAACTATTCTCCATTCCTACCCTGACCAACACACAATGGGTTTCTTAATGTATTTCATGATTCTGTAGAGCAACCATCTTGATTTTTAACATAATCTGCTTTTCCCAGTGTAAATTAGTTTGTCTTTTCCAATCTGTACTTACATAGCTCAGATGCATACATTGTACATATGATGAGGTTGGGCAAATCATGCTTCCAGGCATCCTCTCTGTGATTTGGTTGGTTTTAAGCTTTTTTTATATTTTAAATCATATCAAGATATCTGCTGCCTCTTATGAAACATATATATATATATATATATATATGCACACACACAGGGTACACTTTGAGAGAAAAGGTGCTGTATAAATTATGTTGGATTATTTTATTTTTCATATGAAAAGAAAAATGGGGAGTCTGTCTCCAAAATTCATAAAAATGCATGTTTGTTTATCCAAAAGCCTAGAGAGGCTCATTCCATGTCATTCCTATCTCTTGAGTAAATATATTAGTCATTCTTAAGGGAAAAAGTATTATTGACTTGAGTGATTAGAAAAAGCTCTTTCAGAATCAGTTTAGCTGATAAAGTAAATAAATACTTAAATGGCTGGAGGCAAAAAAAGGAAAAGAAAAACCAGTCAAGCACAACTTATTTTGTGTCCTTGACTTGTGTGTAGGTATTAGAAACCAAGCTTTGTAGACCATGTATTAAATAATTACGATTTGTACATATAAATAAATACTGCATATAGGTTACAGGCAAATTCCAAAGAAAGGGAGTATTCGGGAGCGTAAAACATTGCTAGCAGTGACCACTGTCTTTTGGGTTTATGTCAATATAAAAGTTGAAAACCATGTGCCAATTTGTGCACATATGAAGGGGGAAGCTAGGTTTGCATTTGTTGGTTTTGGGTGGGGAGTGTGTTGTTTTTTCTTCAGTTGGGGAAAGTGTATTCATTCTTTTAATTAGTTTCAGTGTTTTAGGATAAGAAATGGTTTGTTGGGTTTTTTTTTGGATAACACAGTCTTATAGAACCAGGCACCTTTTGTGTTGGACTCACAATATGGCATTATTGAAGTGCTCGGTACTGAAGAGCCTGATTTCCCATACCTTGTTCAAGCACCTTTAGGGCAGAATACATTTAGAGCTGTGAATTTTAGCAGTCATCCTTTAAGGCTTGTTAATGCTTGTTAATATTATGTGCTTTTTCAGAATTATTTTTTTCTGGCCATCACAGCATTGTTTAAGACTGAGATAATTGCTATACCAAATATTCCTGCCCTCTGTCAGTACATAGATAATAATGATGTAAATGCATTCACCCTTCTGCTTCTCATAGTTTAGCTGTAATTTTAGAACATAATTTTGTGCATCTCTTTGGGAATTTCGGTTAGAAGAGGCAACACCACTCAGTCTTTTGTAGGACTTGGAACTGCACTGTACTAAACACTGTCCAAATATAACGACTGAAAGGTTGGCATAATCCTCAAATAATAGATGTTGTTAAGATTCTATGGAAATAACACCATTACTGGCAACAGGCAACACCCTTCAGTTTGTGTATTGGTCTTAATTCATGCATCTGCACTACAGTATATCTTACAAACCTGACCTTTTCACATAACTGTAGTAGCTTCATCAATGACTTGCATTATAAGTAGGCTGGAAAGATCTATACAGCACCGTTGCACTAAAAGCACAGATCTGTCACATAGATAAATGTTTTAACTGGCAGGAAAACATCAGCATTGTGGGGAAACTTGAAAAATGGTAGCAAGCAGATAGCAATGCTATCAAGCTTGTAATTAGCTGTGCTGTGGGCTAATGTTACGTTTTTCCTGGTCCCAGGCACCTTCAGTTGCAAATGAAGTGAGGAGACATGTCTTCATATCATTTAGAAGCCTGTATTTTCTTTATTTAATAATATTTTTTTTTACTGTCTTGACCTTCCAGCTAAAAATCAAGTTTCACTCTCATCAGTGAATTTTCTGAGTAGAACAAGGATATGTAGAGGATAAAGGTGTCATTTTTTGTTTGCAAACTTATTGTGAGATTATGTTACCTCCGTTATGACTCTTTGTTCAACTTATGTTGTTATTTTAGTCCAAAAAAGGCCAAAGATCATCAACGAGAGTGCATGTAGAGTAAAGCTGCTCCTGTAAAATTGATGATCCGTCCAATTATTTATCTATAGAGGCTGCTGGGAAGAAACGCAACTATCTCAGTTCTCAGACCCCTCTGCTAGGTTGAACTTCATGGCTGAAGGTTTAATCCCTAAGTGTCATATCAACAATTCATTCTGTGATATTCTGGCTGACATGCTCTCCTTCCTTATTTATTGATGTCTTCAGTCATCGACAATGAGAGGAAAATACACTATTCGTCAAAGTGACGGTGTTTTACCCTCACTTACAGTTGATGCTGCTGTCACATTGATGGTTGGAAAATAAACTCAATCATTATAAAAAGCTAAGAGTGTGAACTTGCCAGTGACAGGAAGAAGATGAAAAAAAAACCCCGCAGTAACTTGCTTAAAATTGGTGCAATAAAAATAAAACTGTTTTCTATAAGGATATTTTTGAGCTTTGTTCATGAAATGCCAAGCCATTTTAGCCATTTGCTTTATACTTTCCTTTGAAGGAAAACCTGCTGCTCACATTCCTTTATGTCTGCAAACATACGTATAATTTTTAGCAATAAATACACTTATTATCGTTTCACCTCGTGCTACTAGGTTAGTAATTTGTTGATTTTTTTTCCTTCTCTTTTTAAGAGAGTGCGCTTTGTTTTTTCCATCCCTGGATTACATTGAGCACATGTATTTGTTTGCGTATTACAGTATGTTGAGTGCTTTGATGAGGAAAAGCTCAGTATAGTTTCATCCAGTAAGTCCTTTGACATGCAAACATAGGCAAAGCTCTCGTGAATCGCTTTCTTAGGCTGCCATTCGTGTAGATGTACTGCACCGTGCAGCCTTTTTAACTCCATAACCATGTATCTTACCACATTTCACCTTTGGGAGGCATTGTATATACAGCTAAAAGTAAAGAGCAGCAAGCCAAGAGGGACAAGATAGTATAATGAGGATGTCAATTTGTGGTCAGAGGAAATATTTATCTTACTTGTACTGTACTTGGCAACTGATAGAGAAATATATATGTAATGAATTTCCTTAGACTTTATCTGGCTGACTGTGTGCCTTGTGTTAAATGGATTTAAAAAAAAAATTGCTTGTCTCAAACTTTAAAAGTTTGAGATGATTCTGCTTTGGATTGTTTCCTGAAAATGGACTGTATCTATTAAAGAAAAAATAAATCATAGTCATGTTTACTAACATAATGGTGACTTTTCAATGGTTCATTTTCTTGAGGCTCCACAAATAATGACATTTTAAGATCCCACTAACTTACCAGAACAAAAGCAGGACATGTTTTTTGTTGTTTATAAAAAGAAAAAAAAGTCAGGTTTTTGTAGTTTTACTGTTTTGGTGAGTGTCTCTGGTAAGCCTGTTAAGTTACCTAACTGAATGTGCACAGAAATGCTGGTTGTCTCACACGTGCTGTGTGTCCTGGGGCAAGCTACAGCTGCTTCAGCTCCTTCTGTCTTTTTCCCCATCTGTAAAATGGGAATGATTAAATTTATTTTTCTCCTTCAGGGAAATACAGGGAGGGTTTCTTAATGTTTCTATAGAGCTTTGAAGATTAAAATCTCTTCTCTATACTTGCTGCTAATATTTCAGTGTTAGAGAAGCATTTGACTGAAGCTGTTTGAAGAATAAAGTTTTGGCATCTTGTGTTGTCTTTGTACCGTATCTTGAGGCCTCTCCGCTATAATTTTGCAACCTTTGGTTCAGCGTGAGCTGCGGAAGCAAACAACCCCTGTGTAAACAAATGGTGATGACTATAAATTAATGTCTATGTCTACTATTAAAAACACCAGGAGATTACAGCATTTCTCTGAACTTGCCAGAAATAGTCCATGATGGAGCAAAGCAGACACCAGTAACTGGGCTTAGCCTGAAAAAGCTTTGATTTAAGCATCAGTGGTAAATGCTGAGAGTTATGGAGTGTGGTTTTCCTCTCATATGAGTTCTGAGTGTCTTTAGACGTATAAGGCTGGTGGTTTAGCAAAGGCTTTCTGCCTTCCTTTCTAGGACAAGGAGGGACTTAAGGAAAATATAGTAAGTATGAGCAACCTGCACTAAGAGCAGCTCTGAAAGTCTTCTTGCCTTTGTTTCACAGACCAAAGGTCAGCATCAATTCCCAAGGCCTAGACAACCTCAGGAGATTGCAAGGAAACAGCTTCTGGTTCGGTTTGCTTCTTCAGTTTTATATTGCTTTAAAAACCTAAAATTTGGTATAATGATGTCTTTCTCTTTGCACTTAGGAGGAGTGATTAGGCCACCAAATGTATTTAATGCTGTTGTTACAATCTAACTTGGCATTTTGAGGCCTTACAGTCACAAGCTGTATTTTTCATGATTTACATTTTCATTTTTTAATGCAGAGCAGATTGGACAGGAGATGCTTGAAAACCTCAGCCATGACAGAGAGAAGATCCAGCGTGCTCGGGAAAGGGTAAGTTTGATAATAAATGAGTGCTGATCTCACGGTTTTTTTGTATTGGAAAAGTTCTTTGTGCATGCAAAAATAATTCAGATGAGATATTATCACCATCAGCAGTGAAGAACTTATAAAGTGTCTTACGTGGGCCCAATCCTGCAAAGTCTTCCTGATGGGGAGTCACACTGAAGTCACCAAATCTGCTGTTGGAAGCAAGCTTTCTGTCACTAACATCACAGTTAGATCAGTTTTCTGACCTTTCAAGGGTTTGTTTTAGTGTCCACTCCAATGACTTCTTGTACTTCAAATGAAACAGTTCAGTATCATGACTGAGCTCCTGTCTAATAGTTGATCAACTTTACTCCTTGTAGCTGCAAATGCTAATAACTGCCTCCTTAGGCAGTTCTGTGTGAAAGGGCAGGTACTGTTTTCTTACACTGCTGCTTTGTCTCTGCAGTCAAGATAACATATCTGTGTCATTTTTGGCTCGTGTGGCCTTCATGGAGATGAGCTCTACTCTACAGAATTCATGGAAATACTCAGAAGCCCATCCAGTTCAATGGCTACAACCTTTCTGAGCTTCAGTCTAAGGACCCAGTCTCTCTGGTTCTGGTTTCTGCTCGTGGAACCAAGAAAGGCTGAGCCTGCAACTTTCTGTCCATGACATGTTGTTCAGATACTTTCCCAAGTGTCCAATTTTGCCAAAGCTCGGTCCTCCCACAGGTCTCTAACTGACCAATGGCACTTAAAGAAACTCCTTTATCTGTCCCAGGGAGTTTCTTCACCTGGATAGGTTTGATTGGTAAAGCTTCCTATCACAGCTTTAATGAGGCATTTTCTATCAGCTGTACCAGTTGCTTTCTGAAGTCCTGGGCATTACCTACTTAAAACATTACATATAACTAAATCACTAAATGTAACTAAGGATTGTGGGCATTTACCAAGTGTTGTCCGAGCAACTTGGTGTCTTATTTCACCTCCACTCCTCACTTCCCCAGTGACTGCTGAGTCTGAAATGCTTTTCTGTTTCTAGCTGGACAAGTGAAAACTAGGCAATGGAGATGAATGTCAGGTATCCCTTTCTGCTGATCCTAGAGATCCTCAGGAATGAGAAAGAGGGATGCAGTTCTGATCACTCAATGTACACATGGTTCACAGCATAATTTCTCCTTTTTAATGCTTTCTACCTGAAGAGCAAATCTCTTTGATGGCAAAACCTCTAAGCTGCAAAGAGCAAGATTAAAAATAAGAGAATTCTAGGAAAATGCATCCCACCACAGTGCAGTAAAAGACCTCTTGGCATAATGGAAGAGCTCAAATTCCAAGTTTTTATCCTAAGCCACTTAAAATATTTTGTTTAGGAAATTCAGAAAAGTTGTCCAGTGTAGTCACTCGAGTGGACCTGTCCCAGCTGTCTGTCTATCCAGGTGAACACTTAGGGATGATCTTGGATAACTTGGCAAGGTTTTCATTTTCTGGAGGTTTTTTTAAAGATCAGGGCAGAGGATGCTCTATCAATGCATAATATCTTTGCAATAAACTCATGGCATTATTATCTTATAAGTCAGGGAATAAAGTTTTTTTCTGAAATGCAATTGTCCACTTGAGCACGATGGTCAGCTTTAACAGTTCAATGTTGTGAAAAGTAGGAAGATTTTGTTATGAGCAAAATGTAGATGAGTCTCAATAGTTTGGTTACATTTACATATATGAATTTCCCTATCTGTAGAGTAAAACTTTTTTCTTTTTAAGGCAAAGAGAAGGGATAAAAGCTCTGCTAGCAGCCAGATAGGTTAACTGTGCTGTACGGGATACAAAAGATGCAACATTTTTTAGGAAAACCTCAAATTAAAATGTGTCTAAGGCAGACAAGATATCAACATCAGTATCTTGTTCAACTTCCTGTTTTCTCATTATTATTCTTAATATTATTTTTTAAACATCATATAGGTTTGCCATTACTAATATCAAAGCCTATTTCAAAATGTTTTCACTACAGCAGTTCTGTGAAACAAGGAAGTGCCCATCATATGCCATTTAAGAGGTTTGCATGCCACCAGTTTTTTGCCTTCTGTGGTGCACTGGTATTGGTAAAGAAATAATGAAAGACCTCCAATCAGATAATTCAGTTTTCAATAAAAACAAACAGTTTGAAACTCTTTATGTTGGGGTTTTTTTCTGCCAGTGCAGGAAGAAAAGGTGTTTTTTTAGTGTTCTCTTGGGAGGTAGCTAGAGATCTTCTAACTATGTGTATATGTATTTGTTTCTTTTTTAATGTTACTTTCACTTGTTTTGTGGGTTTTTTTATTACCATAAAAACATGAGGTCGTCTTGCTTAGAGGAGTTTGTCAAACCTCTAAGATTCAGCTTCCCCTTCCTAACTATCAGCACTGATTCTAGCTGTCAGGTAGAATCCTGCAGCAAGAGAGGAAAGTTAGGATCAAACATTTAATGGTAAAAAGGAGAGCGCTACTTTTGTGCAAAAAGGGAGGAGAAGCCCCAAGTGTTAAATGCATCTTTATGAATAATAAAAGACCAATATAAAGCATACATTTGTACTTCAGATTCCCTTCTAGCATAGATAAGAACTTGGCTTTTTAATGAGCCTTTTAAAAATTATTGTGACGTTTTTTCTTCTGTTACTTGTGTCAAACCAGGCTAAACTGCTTTTCTGGAGCTTGAATTGTCTAGATGAATCAGGAAAAAATGAGGGAATGGCCTCCCTGGAATATAATGCTCGTCTTTGTTCCATCATAGCACATAATTACAGAGATCTGAGAGTCAGTGCAAGCCTTCCCACTGAATATGATATTGCTAAGAGCAAGCCTTGATTGGTGTTATCCAGTCCCAGCTTCTGCTTGGTATTTTCTTAATAGCTGTTAGAAGAACAAGGGGAAAATTTATGCAAAAAGGTTTTGTGTCATTGATTGCAACTACTGATTTCAGTAATAAACACTAAATCTAGTAGCAAATATTTACAGTATTGGGCTCCAGAATAGAGACTGGGTTTAATATTGCTGCTGTTCCTATATTCAAGATATAATAGTGGTTTGTTGTGATGAAGGTGATCTGTTATTGGAAGACTGCCACTCTTCTTGGCAGTGTTACTATTTTGATGGATTTATAACACAGCATGCATTTTGTCTACTGCAACAAAGTTTTTTTAGTAAGAAGTCAATGAGTCAGGTAATCCTTTCAATCTGATTTGATAATGAAGAGGTAAATATTCGGCTTTCATAATGAGAAGAATGGTTTTGAGTATGTACACACAGCTGTGTTTTGGGGCATGTTAGAAACAGTGGTCCCTGCTATTTCATAACTGAAATGCTCAGAATCATTAGATTCTCTTTTACAGTAGATTTTGATGTCCCACTGGTTTCAAAATATCTAAGAATTCAAAAGATGTCTCTCCTCTAGCTGCCAGTGGCAAAAGAGGCAATAGGAGAGTAACTGCATTCTTCCTGTAGTCTTCTTCATTTCTAGATTTCCTTTTGTGGGACTCTAATAAACATAAAAATAGAGAGGACATTTTAACCCCTTTTAAAGAGCAATAGAAGTAAATATGAAGTTCATTTGCTTCATAACTCCCCATCCCCATCTCCACAATTTCATTTTTTACTCAGTTGTGCTTTTACCTATTTTGCAAGATTTTTGAGAGCTGTAGGACAAGTCAGCTAATTAAATTTAGCTGTAAGCTGTAGGTTTCCTTTGTCCTAATAAACTACAAAAATGGTCTTTTCAGTGAGTCAGAGATCCTTTCATGAAAGAAATATATATTATACAGCTGTGCCTTCCGTACATATATATACACTATATACTATTTACAGAGTATTTGAGCGCCCATGCCAGTGGTGGCTGCTGTAAGGTCAGTACAAGTTTTGTATTTAAGGGACAGTATAGGCATATTTCTTTTATACAAAAATGGTAAAAGGAAATATTCTGTATTTCTGTTTTTTCTTTAAACTACTGTCTTTGAAAAACAGTGAAAGAAAGATAAGGTTTTCTTTTCATAAAGCATGAGGAACACAGTACATGGCTGTCTCTTCATCCCTTGATGCCTTCACTAATATACCTAACCAATACACATACACATATCAGTGGGATTTATGGATACCAATGTATACAGCTTCTACCTGCAACCCTTTATTTGTAAAGCTTTTGCTCTTTATCCTGACTCACCTTTGTTGCCTCACTGTCTTATCTTCCCTGGGTTTCATCTTTATGTAAGTGAAAACAAGACAAAACATTTTTAAATTTCAGAGCTTCAGTGGCTTTGAGAGCTTGTTGTGGGCTAAACCTGAAGTTGATTGACTCAAACAACGGTAGAAATATCTGTCCTTTGTACAGGTTGAAATATGTGTGCCTTTTACCTTTAATGAGACTTTTTTCTCCCCAGCTTAGAGAAACAGATGCAAACCTGGGGAAGAGTTCCAGGATTTTGACGGGAATGTTGCGAAGGTAAGGCCAAGGTAGGGACATTTCTCCTCTTTTTTCTCATCTCCTCTCCCTCCATGCCTCTATTTTCAGTTTTAATTCAACCTCAGTATTGTGCTGACATACCTGACTTTTTTTTACACAGACTGCTATGTAGAATGTCTTTGGATGAGTGCTGGCAGTGAAGCCAGCGTGGTTAGATGGCAGGCTTTGTCACACCTGAGGAAAGAGTTTTCTGTAGCCTGAGAAATAGCCCTTGCATAATGATTTCTCATCTTTGTTTCTTTGTATTTATTTGGGGGGCTTTGGATGTGTGTTGTAAAATTAAGCTTTTTGATATGAACTCCTGTGTTTCTTATTCTTGAGTGATTTTGGGGTTTTGAGGGTTTTTTGTGTGTTAAAGTGAGAAAGTTTGTAAATGTTTTGGGACAACATAAATTTGCGCTCAGAGAAAAGGTTAAAATTATCAATTCTGCCTAAATAAATGGGGCAGACACAGTGTCAACCCTTGTGGTTTTAACGTGTTTTTTCCATGCTTCCTATGGCATGAAAATTGTCCATGGGATCAAAATGAGGTGATACAGAAAGGAAAACTGTGCAACATCCTAAAACTCTATGTGGGACTCCAGGGAGGGAGTTATCCAATGATTACTTCTCACTTTAAATTTACATTGGTACATTCTCAGACAGATTTTTCTGAATTAGTGGCATCTCTGGATGTGTGTTCTTTATCCAGTGAAACAGCACCTGAATTTCTCTGTGATGTCCATTTCTGTATATATTCAGCTTCCTGAAGACAAAAAATATCCCTCGAATAAACAGTGCTGGGTGCTAAGAAAGCTCAGTTTTAAGGGAGTTTAGTGCTCTGAAGAGTTCAGTGTGAAACTACCCTTACCATGGGCTTTTATGTTGTGTATTTGCTTAATGTACTTGGCTTATTAAAAAAAAAAAAAGTAAAAAGGAGGAGAAGTTTTAGCAAAGTTGTTGATTTGTCACTTGGCTTGGGAAATAAATAAAGCTGTATCTCTCCACTAGTCTCCTCATAAAAATACCTTTTTTAGTTCCTTGTGTACCACATTGACAAAGGTTAAAATGACTGAACCTCATGCCTTCATTCCACAGATTTCTTACAATTCCAACTCCAAACTGTAACATATAAAATTCTCTGATTAAGAGTAATATGTAAATGACACAAGCTAAATTCAAAATCCGTGGAGAAAGGAAGTGGCAATTGAAAGGGATGGTTCAGTGCCTGTAGACAATCAAAATAAACTATAAAAAAAAATGAACGAAATAAAAGACGCAACTAAACCCAAGTCTCCGCAGGAAGGGCTCTGCGACATGAGCTGTAACAAATATTCTGCATATGTCTCCATTTTGTCAAATCTCATTAAAGGGGTTTCTTGCTTTATGTCAATTGAGCTGTCCAAAAATCATTCATCATTTTAGTGTAAAAAAATTCATGCAGTTATTTAAATAATATCATATTAATGTTAAAGTTCAGCTGTCATTTAATAGTATGGCTTAATCAGACATAGCATTTAGGAAAAATAGTTTTTTCGGGCTTTACTTGGCTTTCAGGTTGGCAGATTCAAATAAGGATTTATGGGTTTCTAAACCAATGTATTCTTTCCATGTTTATGCTTGAGGTACCCCAGCCTTTTTTGCAGCACCCTGTAGTCTGTTATTTTCAATAAAATAAAGTATCTCCTCATATTGTGTTTGAATACATTTGCAAGTAATTTGAAGAAGCTGAAACAAAAACATATGCTGTAACCTTTGACTTTGTTTTGTGTTTGGGAATCACAGTTAGGAGTCCTAGTTTATAAGTGTTCCATAAGCCAAATAAAAAATATGATCTTTCTGAAATATACTTGGGCTCTTCTTTTCAGACAAAAGGATTTTGTAGTCAAACACCACGATGGCACATTTCTGTGTGTCAGAAAGTCGTTGGATTTCCTTTTTCTTCAACAAAAATGCTGAGCTGAGTCACCCATCTAGATGAAAGGCAGGTTAGGATTTAAGCTCAGTTCAGGTAAACGTGCCAAAAGCAATGCCAGCATAGAAGCAGCTCGCAGTAGATGATTCTCAGGATATTATTTGAAACCACATAATAGATAGACCTACAGTGAATTTAATTTGTTTGTGACTGTTGAGTAGTTGGGCATTATCCCAGCCTCAGCATCATCCCAATGTTGTTTAGCTACAAGAATAATCTTTAAATACAGACCCCAAGAAATCAGCATGAATTAGATAAATACAACTGTAAGAAATATAATTAGCACAGATTGGCAGTTGTGTCCTAATTTCTGCATACTTCAGTACAGAACACACAATATTTTACATAATTACTGGAACCAATAAAATAAGACACTGGAGGATCATTCTTCCCATCAATATTATACAGGAAAGGTAATGTTAAACTGAACATTACTCAGTGTAGTTGCTGCTCCCACAATATGTATTTGCTAATATGCTTGAAGTCGTCTGCCAGGCTAACACCCTGTGCCTCAAATTTAAGCCTAACTATTTCTAATTTTACTGTCTGGGAAAGGTAAAGCAGCTTCTCTTTTGAATCTTGATGAATATATTAAGAGACCATGTATTTAGATAGCCAGAGGGCTAAATTACTGCCTTCATATGACCAAAATTCCCTGGCCATGTGTTTGTGCATAAAACGTTCTGGAGACAGGGAGTAAAAGCAGAGACAGGTTTTGTAGGTTGCTGTAGTTCACAAAGGATATCAGTGTCATAATAGGGACAGGTTGCCCTTCCTATCCCAGTTTGCTGCTCTAGCAATTTAAGGTACCCAGCCTTATGTATTGGAATTTGTTGTCTCCCAGTATATTAGGTATGTGGACAAGAGTATTTTTCTAATAAGTGTTTTTAAATATTCTTACATTGAAATGACCTATACATTCATTATATTCTTTTTTTTTTTCCTGTAGAATCTACTTAGATTCTGCTAAACTAGTATATTCCTCTTAGAGCATTGCATTACTAGGATAAGGGGGAATGCCTTCAAACTAAAAGAGAGCAGATTTAGATTAGAAATTAGGAAGAAATTAGTGAGTATGATGTGGCACTGGAACAGGTTGTCTCATCTCTCTATCCCTTGACCTCTACCCCAGTGTGAATTGAGGAGCGCAGAGTGTGCTAGAAAGAAGCAGAAGAGAATGTGTTCTGGAAGATCTTCAGTCTTTTGCCCATATCCTAAGCCAATAGCCTAAAAAAGCTTTTAAGAAAAGATTTTGGAAAGTCTCCAAGCCACACACAGCCCAGTGGGAAACAAACAAACCCAAAAGTAACCAGATAAAAATTTTAGTAGATTTGAATCTTTATTCAATTGGCAGATAAGTTCTATCTACCCCCCTTCAAATTATGGGGAAAAAATACTTTAGAAAAACAGCTGCTACTCTCCAGTCAATGTTTTATCCAGTCTGATTTCCCAGGAAATTTTTATGCCAATAATTCCCTTTTAATCTGCAGATTTCAATCTTCTAAATTGTTATCAGTGATGTTTTGAGAAGCTTATGAACACATCTGCTCTTATAAAAGAAACTTTTGAAGTTTGATTTCCATAAGGACAGAGACACTGCCTCTAGAAATGAAGCAGTAAGTGTTCAGCTCTCAGGTAGTAAGTTATGTGACTTGCCAGCAGATGCATGACCAATGTGACTACAATCAGAAATGGAATGCCTGCCCCCTGTGCTAGTTGAGGTCAAGCTTCTTCACTCTTATTTCCAGGAAAACTCTGAGAGTCCTGCTTCTTGAATCACTTCTAGTGAAACTTCCTTCTACTTTTGAGCTCCAGGAGAGTCCAGACCTTACAGTTATTTTTCAACATTTTAGAGAGTCATAGGATAATTTAGGTTGGAAGGGACCTCTAGAGGTCGTCTGGTCCAACCTCCTGCTCAAGCAAGTCTCATTAGAGCAGGTTGCTCAGAGTCTTCTTCAGTCAAGTTTCAAACACATCCAATGTTGGAGGTACTAATGCCTCTCTGGGCAGTTGAAACAGGCAATTTCTCCAGGTATCTAAGTGAGTTTTCCCAGCATCCAACTTGTGTCCCTTGCCTCTGGTCCTAAGCAGAAGTGATTCAAAACATGTTTTTTAGAATTGGCCTTCAGAGTTTGGGCCTGGATTGCAGTCATTTCTAATAGTTCTCAAACAGCTTCAGCAGTGGTGAAGTTGTGGTCATTAGGCTGAGGGGACCGTGTAGGGCAGTTCTTTAAAAAGGGTGTGGGATGCTCAACCTCCACCCACTGACCTGGTAGGGTCTATTCAGTACTGTATGCCCAGGACTCCTTTATTTGTTTTCTCACACTACTAGAGATGTAAAAAGTTAATGATGTCTGTTCTGCCTTCTTGTTTGACTAGAAAACCCACATTTCCATATGTTGAAGAACAGCAGCAGAGACACTCATGTCCGTGTTGACACAAACCAAAACAGAGTGTTACCACTGCCATTTTCCCCTATTTCCCTACCAATCTCTGTTTCCATCCCCAAAAGTCCATAACAAAAAAAGATTTTCTTCTGAGCTAAAGCTTGTCTCAGTATCAGTCATGCTAGGCCATGACTGTCGGGTCTCTGCAGTTTTCTGAAGGCAGGTCTTTGTATCACTGATCCAGGGTGAGGTTTAACATACACTTAGATTTGCCTTGTTTTCATGCTAATAGAGGAGTTCCTCTTTGCTGCAGGAACTTTGCATATTTGGTCTCAAGCCAAAAGAAGTGTGAGTAGAAATTGTTTCAGCAACTTTTTTTGGTACAAATATTTCTACTTTTACTTCAAGATGTATTTCTGCACTGCAAAATGATTGAAACGGTAAATCCTCTCGCAACGTCTGCTCCATGTTGAATATTTACAGCTGCAGCTGTTTACTTCAGTAATTTAGACCTTGATTCAGGAACATATTTAAGCATATGGTTAACTTAAACCAGAGGAGCAATTCCCTTAGCTGAAGGGAGGCTGAATAAGGGGGGAGTGAGTGGCAGAATGATTCCAGGTCATCTCTTGGGGCAACATAGCTTTTATTGTGCTCCTTGCAAATCATGTCCTTAATATTTCTGTTGTTAACTGGAAACCATAAAACACACATAGGGTATTTTAATGCTTGTTACTGTCAGTATAATAACTTTCTTTTAAATTCTCCTGACTTTTAAACATTTAATACAGTTACGTGATTCTTACACTATTGTACATGTTTGTATTTTATTATGCAACTAACCTTTATCAATTATGAACTGTTGAATCTTTTCAGAAAGAAACTGATTAGCTTTGTGGTGCTGTTAATCACAATATAGTCCTTGGACAAGGAACATACAGCTTGTTATTCCAGATTAAACCTTGGCATTAATTAGTACTAGTTGTTCCTCCCTTCATCTCTAACTTTAAAAAGAAACCTTGTTTCTTTATTGAAGTGATGGACAAAACATCTGGAAAACATAAATGTAATGTCAGCAAAATTCCCAAGGGTGAGCATTCTTCATCATTAGGAGTCCAACCAAAAAAACAGGAAATGTACCTCTAAGTCTGAACAGCAAATATTTTAAAATAGCATGGGACACTGTGTGTTCCCTGTTCTTAGTTCAGGTATGGCATGATCTGATGCATGTAAGATGCATTTCTTATTTTTAATAATCGAGAACCATGTTATAGACCTTGCTCATCTTTCTTGGACAGTGTTGTGTGTTTATTTCCAAAATGCTTTTGAAAAATCTTAATCTACTTTCATTCATTGTTAGAAATACTGTTCAGTTCATGCACCATGGAAGGTGCAGAAGTCTTTTGAGCTGCAGTATAACCACTATAGCTGCAGCATCAGTGTACACAGAGAGTTCCATTTCATAGGTACTGAATGCCTGACAGAATGGGACCAATTTCAACACTGCCACATGTAGCTGGGATTAGTGTAATGTCACTTTAGCCTTTGCAAACCTTCATCTCTAACAACCTCATTGATACAAAGTTTTCTTCAAACCTGAAAAAAAGGACCATCATGATTGATCTTTATATCTAATAACTTAAATGCATAGCATAAAATAAGTCAATGTTTTAATCTCCTTGTGCCCAGGCAGCCTTAGAAGGGTATGTCCCTCATTCATTGAGATAGAAGCTTTTATGCCATAGCACTGTTTTATTTTTCAGATTGTTGGAAAGCTTTATCCACATGTCAAGCTGCCTATACTAGGTCCATTATGAGCAAGGTTCTCAGCATTCTTCAGACAATATTTCTAATTCTCTTTTTCCATTCCTTTTTGAAATGTTCAATGGCCTTTGTTCTGTCCTCTCCTTTCCCTCTTTTCTATCATCTGGAATTACTATCTCATTTGCCCCCTCCTTCTATCACTTGTATCCAGCTGAACAGCTGGAAAGAACATTATCTAAAGCGCAGTTGTGTTTCTGCAGGAAAGCAGGATCCCAATGGATAATTATCCTAGCTAGTCCTAGACTGCAAATACCAAGAATGTAAAGCATCGTAATAGGTTAAGTATCATGTAACCCTTTGTGATTGTTTTCTGTACTGAGATATGTTGACTACCATTGAGCAGCTAGAGCCTAAAATGGTTCATAGTGTCATGAGTGAAACAAAAGGCATTTCATAGTCAGCATTGTCATGTCTGAACCACAATAGGTGTCCCATGACATGCTTTCATGAGAAGGCATGTCTTGTATCATCATAGTCAGTGCAGTGCTTTACTGTGGTAGTTCAAGTAAGTTCCAGTTGGGTGAGTTCTCTCTGACATGATATTGAGGAATGGTGAAGGTTGTAAAAATATTTTGAATGTGGTAGAATTGTTTATAGGAAGCAGGGAACCTGTTAGCAAAAGCTGACATTGGTAATTGCTGAAATAATTGGAGACAACTCTTCAGAAATCAATTAAGTCAAACTCTTTAAGGCTAGTAGTTGATTAAGGATCATGTCCTTGACACCTCTCACGCTATAACCGTGGCAGAACAATATACGTCAAATTTTGCACATACCTTTTACTACAGAGTGTTTAAGCCACAAATTCCTAAATGCAGCATATCACAGATATGCATAATATCTTGTCACTTCATTTTGATCCATAAGTTTACCAAAAGAAAGTGGAAGTGATCTCAGGAAAGTTCATCCCTTTGTGTTAAAGCAGGATTGTCTGACGCTGTTTCAATCCTGACAGATATTTGTTTGGCCTGCTCTGCGCTGCTCAATATTCCTCAACTCTTCAATCAGATATTTCCAGGTTTTCCCTAATGTTTAGCCCAAATCCTTTTTCCTGGGTAGACAGAGAGCTTTTATGCGCTGGTGCATTTGGGGAGGTTTCTGGTGATTTGTGCTGTGGAAAGAAATTTCTGCTGAACTTTTCAAGAATTAGAGAACATAAATAATGGTGTACACAATTAAATTACAGTTTCTAGTTTTCATTAAACCAAGCCTTTTGATGGGATTCAGGAATGTAAAAATGTAAGACTTTGATAGTGTTCTAATAGGCAAATCCTGAAAGCTCAGCTTCTCCAAACAGTAGCTTCATGTGTAGGTGTCACTGAGCTCTACAAATAGAGACATCAAAATTAAATCATTCCCTTAAGGTTCCCATAAGACTAAAACTAGATTGTATACTAAAAGCAACATTTGAAACTCAAACAAAATCCACAAAGTACAGAGATTTAACTTTTTTTGGTGGCACTTCTAAATATTTAAAGAAAAATACAGTAATTTTGACACTAACATTTTTGACAGAGCTAGTGTTTGGAAATAAATGGAGAAATGCAAATTAATTTGCCTAGTCTCCCATCATGTGTCTGCAGCATATTTGTTAATCTTTATCAGGTAAAGACCCTCTTTTGTGCATTCAGAGTATGATTTCCAGTGGCACTTGGCACTTTTCTTGCCACATTTGATTGAAATTTTCATCTTTTAATAAAAGCAAAATTAATTTAGCTTTCCAGCACAATTCTGGTCACACACTAAGTACTTTATCTTTAAGAAAACAATGAAGCCACTATTTAAACTGATTTAAAACTGTTGTGATATCAGAATCTTGTCCTTATTAGGTAATCTTTTAGATTAGATCATTTTCAGTCTAGGTCATAGTAGCAGGTCAGGGTTTTGGCTGCGCTCAAGAGACATAAGAGATTAGGTGAGCAACATCTGGAAAAAGGAAAACTCAGGATTTACTGAGTACAATTTTTGTTCAAGTCAGTCAGTGAAGTTCTGCCACAAAATCCAGGACCTGAAACTGCAAGTCATAGTTGTTTGAGTAGTTTGCTCATCCACAGCTCTAGTATTGAAAAAGGATCTCTTAGTTTGAGCGAAGTTTGGTTGAGGGTGAGGTGGGGTGGTGCTGTTTTTATTGTTGTTGTAGTAGTTTTGTAAAGAAGGCCATAAATTTTGACTGTGAGAGATCAACAGCTAAGGAAAACCAAGATCACTCTGAGTTTGTTGGAGATAAATTAATGCTGCTGTGCAACAAGACCAAAATTGAGGAAGAATTTATATCCCTGGGTAGCATGTAATATGTTGTATTGGACCTTTAAAACACTTCAGAAAAAATGTTCACACATCACTAACCTGCTGAGTATCTCTCTGAAGAATAACAAAGTCATGGATGAGAAACTTTGGCCATACAAAGACAGATTGTTTAGTCTACTTGGTGATAGGAAGGATGAAAACTTGCTAATTTTGGCTGGCTCTTTAACTAGTGTGGAAGATCCAACCCAAGCCATTCTATGATTTGAACCTAATCAAGAAGGCAAAGAAAGGTCAATGTGGAAATTAAGCAAAAGGGGAAAGATAGAGAAAAACAATTTTGCCATAAACACTGGGATTTATGTTCTCTGCAACATTTGCATAGCTCTAAAATAATTCATTGAAAATCATTAAAATTGTTTCAGAAATATCTAGAATAATATAAACAAGAGATAGACTCTTGCAACCTGCTTGCTTCAGATAAACCTATACTTTCAGTTCTAATGCTCCTTCAGTCTTAGAATCAGGATTATAACTGAGATTTTAAAATCATGTTTTAATGTCAGTTTGGTAATTGGGTGGGATTTTTTGTAGTCGTGAAAAATTAGCCAATGAATTTGAAGTCAGGAGCTACAATTTATTAGAATTATAAATTATATTAGTATTCTGCAGTTTAGAAACATATCAGGAGAGTTTTTCACTGACCTGTATACCTTCTGCAAATATTAACGTTTTTCCATGAATGTTAACATGGCTTAGCATTCAGGATCTTACTATGTGGTATTTATTACCTAAGAACTCTTGTTTAGCTTGGAATATGCTGTATTAACCAGGGTGTAACCCAGAAGGTTTTTGTAATATTTGTGATTTAGAGCAAAGTCTACATCTTGTCTTTTACTTATTTAGTAGATCTATGGATAGTTTAAGATTACAATACTAACGGGTAATTTTTCTTCTTGAATAAAAATCACATCTTAAAATTATTTTTTCACTAACTCCCTGCCTTCCTCCTGATAAAAATGCTCATGCAAGCAAAAAAACCCCAACACTGTTGTTTCTCTCACATGCTTATCATGGCCGCAAATAATGCATTTGAATAGGGAATTGTTGGAGAAACATGATTCTAAGTGTGCCTGGTCTTCCCAAGATGCTGGGAAGCATATGGTCTACTTTATCCATGCCAAGAAACTTCCTTGCTCCTTTCTGTCACCACTATATTTTTCAAATGCAGTTTGCAGTGTAAATGGCACACACGTGTTGATTGTGAAGGTAGCGTTCTTTCAGTACAGCCTTCAGCTAATTACTCTTAGTGGCAGTGGGGCTTTGTACCTCATTTGTGAACAGCTATTTATACTACTACACCAGTACAAAGCAATGTTTCACATTACCAGTTTACCAGACTATTACACCATTGTGTTTTAATCCACTATAGGTGGGTGGAGAATATGAGCCATCTGTTTTATTTAACGATATAATCAGTAAACAATATATGCACTTTACGCATTTGGTCATTAAAGATGCCCATATTGTTGGACCCTGTATTTACATTGTAAATTGGTGTATTCACACATCGGCTCGTTCTGGTGTAAAAGGCTTGCTGTGTTCATAAGCTGGTACAAAGCAAGCTCAGTAACTGCTCAAACCCAGTGCAGGTGGTTGAGCTAGTTGCCACACAGATCAAAAGTCAAACAACTGTGAATCTTCCTTTGAAAAGGCATTTAGAGAGACAAGGCTGGTCTTATCTTCACAAACAAGAAAGAGTTATAGATATACATCACGAAGTATGATGAGAACAAAAGGGGGTTTTATAATCACTCAGCGTCAGAAAATCCAGTACTGCAGACTTTTGTGAAGACATCTTTGGAATATAAAGACCATCTTATTTTCCTGGACAAAATTTAGAGGAGTGAGTCTGAATTATTAAATATGAGAAGGTTCAGTCATTTCAAAACTTTGGAGACAAGAAGTTGCTTTCTCTTACAGTTGATTTAATTTAATTTCATTTTCAGCAATGCTTAAGCAGAATAAAACAGACAGCAACAGCAAAGCCCGACCTTATTCAAGGGATAGAGGTGAATGGATGTATTTGTGCTAGAAACAAATGAAATCAATTGATATTTCTATTTCCCCAAAATATACTTGATGAGCGCCAAAAAATAACCACCAAAATACATTAAAAATTAATTGATAAGTAAAATCCTGTTTGCTAGCACATTTGTCAAGAAGTGGAAGACCACATAATCCTGTATTAAAACAGTAATGTTCATTTTAGTGTTTTACTTCACAACTTGGCCTAGAATTTAAGATCTTTACTGGAGGACTCAGTCTCGCTTCTCATTGTTTTTTATGAAGAAATAGAGTTGGGTTTATCACTAGGTGAAGGCCTGGCTGGCATTGACAGTAGACTGGGAAGGGAAAGGACTGGTGGAAGTGTTATGGCTGAGAGTGAGCTGGCAGGTCAGCAAGGCTGGAGGAGTCCTGAGTTTCACACCACAGCTGCTCGTGAAGGCGGAGTCCTGTGAACACCAGCTCCTCGGCCCAGTTTGAGGTCATCTTTTAAAGCAGCAGTGTCAAGGTGAGGGCTTAGTCGTTTCTTGTTGTATGCACCTGTATAAAAAACTAGCAGCAAATTATTAATACATAGGAGATTTTCATTTTGGTTTCTGTTCCTACATAACGCAGATGTTATCAGAGGTATGAGGCATATACCCACTAACAAAGTCCATGTACTAAAGTGTGTTCACTTTCCATTACTCCTACAAACATAAGGAAATACCTTTCTAAGTCTTTAAATCTATTTCAAAGGCAAACTAATTATATTATTCCTTTTTTTTTTGATCTTGAGGTGGGAAGAAAGAAGATTTTTTTACTAGGACTTTTTTATGCTGGCATGAATTTTAGAGATAAAGTATTTTCAAGTGCATGAGCAAAGAGAAGGAAACATCTCATTTTGTGAGCTATTATATATATTTCAAAATATACAGTATTTTCATGGTTAAAATATTAAAAATAATACAAAAGACTCAACTATAACTGTCCCTTTTATAGTCTTTTCATAGGTATTTCATGTAAGTTGAATATTAAGTATTTGCATGTTTTCATGTACTTCATGATGTATTGCCTTTTGATTTTGAGATATTGTGTAACTAACTTATTTCTAATCTCATAAAGGTGATGAGATTTTTTTTCCTATCCCAATACAGTAAAAACAAGCAGAAACTTGGCTACTGGTATTTTACTCTTAGCTTTGTCCTGGGCATGTCTTGGGTAACTGTGGACACATCTGTTTCTGTGCATCTCTAAAATGAGGATAATGTTCCATATCACAGCAAAGCATTCCAAGAGCAAGTGCCCTTTATTAATCTGTGCATGGCCCTCACATGACCTGATGAGAGTTGGTGAATGATAGACTAACTGCTAGCAGTGCCTATCCTGATTTGGAGTCATGGCTTAAATAGATTTAAAAGCGGGGGAAAGAGAAGGATGGGAAGAATTTAGACTAGAGGGGTGTGGAGTATCTGATTTCCCATAATAGTACATTACCAAGTGTGTGCTTCATCTCCTTAACTATTGAACATAGATATGAGAAAGAGGAGGTATCAATTCTTTATTGTCTTCTTCAGATAATATTATTTTGAGAGCTACAGGTGACAGGCTCTTTCGCTGGGTGACATTTTTGGTGTGTTGCAGACAGAAAAGACTATTTGTGTTGGTTCAACAAATTAATGCATCCCTGGAGACATAATGATGAAGTACATATATATATGTAGAAGAGCAGTAGTCTTAAATTTGATGTGCTAGCCCAGGCAACTACTTCTTCCTTATCAATCTCTCCTTACTGCTTCTGTCAGAAATTATATTCTTATAGCTTGCTGTGCACTGCAATGTATTATTGCTGGCTGCTGTCACTCTGCAATCAATCAGTACTTTACAAATGTTTGTTAAGTACTTTAGGATTCCTCAAAGAAGAAATTTATCCTTACAAATGCAATGTTTTATGACTTACTGTCACAAATTAAGCCGCTATTTCCTCGTTCAAGGAAGGTGTGGAGATGTGTAGTCTCAGGGGTAAAGGTAGAAAGTTACTTCCTCTGGCCAAAATTGCCTTTGTCACCATCACCTCTCACCTATGGAAAAATAAAAAGAAACGTAGTCTGTTACAAAACGTGGATGAGTAAAGCTGTGGAGATAATGGAGGAATGCATAAAAATTCTGTCTCGTATATTAACTTGATGACCAAAAACATACTAGTGAGCCTTTGAAATTCCAATAATTTGATGTTCAATTTCTAATTAAGGAGAAAATGTGGATTTCAATTGCTTTTTTTTTGAAACATCCACTGACATGATGCTGGTCATAGCTGTAAAGTTAGAAGAAAGTTTGTTAGACAATTTGTGTGGCAGGCACATGTTGAAAGCTGGAATAGAATGAAGTTTGAATGTGACAGCTGGTGATGATGCTGTAAGAGCACCCTCTTCATGAAAAGTATTCTTTATGGAACATCTCATGCTGGTGCACTTGGTTGGTCATATTTTAATGGTCATCTTTAATTATTGATGATTTATTAAAGCTCTACCAGCAAGGAGTAAGAGATTTAAGCTCCCACATGCCAGTTCCATCAGATGATTCCTCTTTGAGGAATCTAAGTGATCAAAAGAGATGAACCATTTGTAATTCTTCGCACAGGGATTGCTCACAAGTAGCTTTTTCTTAGTAAATTCCCAGTGTGGTCTTTGGAGTAGGAGGAATATTTGGAATTATACAATACTCATGTATTACATTAAGCATGTTGCAGTATTGTTTTAGAAGAAACTACACAAACAATATTAGTAGTGTTCTAGATCTTTGCACTCAACTAAGGAGATAGGGACCTCATGTCAGAGATGCCCACTGTAAATGGACAACACAGTTGGCGTAGGGAATGTTGCATGAACCCAAAGAACAGGCGGTGCTGCAAAAATGCTATCACACTCTTTTTCAGGCAGTGGTTTTTGTAAACTTATAATTCTGTTCTTTGAAATCAATGGAAAACCTTGTGCCCAAGTGCTTGTTCTCTGAATCTGAGAAGAGGAGCAGGTGCTCAAGATACCAGAGAAAAGCTGTTTTATAAATGTAGAGACTAGCTTACAGTAGAGTTTCTGTTTTGTTGTCTTGCTCTACTGACCCAATTAAATACAGATTTAGTAGGAAAATACTGTTATGACTGAGCTGGATAATAGAGTTTGGTTGAGAGGGCTAATAAATCTGGCCCTTAACTATTGAGTTCTGAGACTGACTTCAGTTTAAGACCTACTGCATCCTGCTTTCTTTGATCCAAACCCTGAGAATATGTAATCGTCATTTAAAGGAATGAACTTCTTTGTGAGGAGGAAGCCAAGAAGTGGCCCCAGAGAATGCCTGTCCACATGGAAAGCCACCACCCCCTGATTTGATGGCTTCCATGCTAATGCATCTTTCAAGGGGGCCTCTTTGTCCTGCATTGTTACTCATTTGGCTCTTCTTTTCTTTCAGTCTTAATTGTCATTAGCATAGGGCTTTTTTTCATAAAGTCATCTGGGGAATACTAGTTTATTGCATATTGTTGTGTTTGCCTAAAGACAATTGCACAAGCTTGAAACCTAATCCTTATAATCTCTCCTACTAGGGAGAGCTTGAGATAAATACCGCTGTATGCTTGGTGGGAGTGGGTCTTGACTTTTTGATCATCCATGTCTAAATGTTGAGTAATACTTAAGGGAAAATGTTCTCAAAACATTCCTTAGATGATTATTAGATTATATTTTATGTTTGATAAAAACTGGAAAATTGTGTAAATATTTGCTTAACATCCCACCCCTTAAGCAATTTATTTCTTTTCTGGCCTTCAACCCTCTTGCTCAGGGAAATGAGATCAGTCACTTTCTGTTTATACTCGGTTTCACTTTGCAGTTTTCGTGAACGTGTGGTGCGATTCCCCACTGCAGGGGCATATTTAAATAATAAGTGGGCAGTAAAGAGGAGGAAAAGGAAAAGGGTTTTTTTAAATATTTTCTAGTGTCTTCCCACCTTTTAAAAGTAAACAAGTGCTATAATTGTACTGTTTGCGTATGATGTATATGCATATTGTAACTCCTGTTACAATAAATTTAAAAATAATCCAGACCTACTCTTCTATAAATTCTCACATAGTAGGTAGGACCAGTTTATACATATTATGTTCCAGTGGCTACTAGAACAGCCTTTGGCAGAAGGGAACACCTGTGATATCTTGTTCTTAAAGAGGAAATCGCTTTTGTGTCTTGAATACTACATGGTGGTTCAAATTTTCTGGAAAGTGCCAAATTTTCACATAGACAACAGTCAATACTCACATAGGTCAACTGTTGGGCTGTTTTCTCTCATCTGAATTTTTTGTTTTGGATCAATATAGGGTATGGGTCTCAATACCACAGACATCAGAATGAATGCTGGGTCATAATTAGAGCTCGACTAGATGGGAGGAGAGGCTTAGGGTAATAACATTGTGTAGGGAAAAAGAACCATCAAAGTTAGTAAATTGATCTAAAAGATTGAGGACATGTCTCTGCACCAATCAGCAGTTGAAGCATTTCTGTCATAAGAAGTCCTGGAGTTTCTCTTTAGTCTTCTTTCTCTGCCACCATGTTTTTGCAATTAAATACTGGATGAAAATTATCTTTCCTTTCCTTTTGGTTTTGTTTTGTTTTATATGCGTTACTTTTTCCTTAATGTGTAGCAGCTGATTTTTCCTCTGCTGGCTCACTTGGGCACAGAGACAAACCTCCTTTCAAGGAACAGAGTTCCAACATTGTTGTTGATTATTTTAATTGGAAGCCATCTGTGTGGTAAGGCAGGATCTCCAGCTACTTCATGGAGGAAAAAAATGAGATGCAAGTATTTTAGCCAAAGGTAAAACCTTTCCTTCTATAGTCTGGATGGACTCACAAAGAAAGTAGACATGAAGGTATGTGTCTCCTCACCAAAGTCACAAAGACCTGATTTTCAAGAGCAGACAACCTGTGACAGTCCCTTGGGAACACAACTGGCCTTCTTCACAGTGTGACCCATTCTTGATGCTTCCCACAAAGTTGCAGTTGAGATCTGCTGCTCCTTTGTAGGACAAAGGGCAAGTTTGCTTTCCAAGAGCTCTTTGTCCTTCCTTTTTCTGGCTTACCCCATCTTATTTACCCAAACACTGAGTTGCATTTCTTGCAGGAGTCTCGTGCTTCCTCTCCATCTCCTTCTGTGGTTTTCATAGCTTGTTGATTAGAGATAGTTTTGACATCTTTTGACGAACACATTCACTTAGAATCACAGTGTGGTTGCTCAGTAAAAAAAGGCAGCATTTCTTTTTTTCCTTCCTCTCTATGAACTGGAGACATAATGTGTAAAAGCTTGGTATAAGCTCACAATAGCACTTTGTCCTCTTTCACATCGTTTGCCAAGTAACTACTGTTGTGGCAACAGCTGTAACCAAGCATGGTGTCAGCTCGTTTTGCCATAACATGACTGGGTGTCAATAATTTTAATATAATGTGAAACACACTCCCAGGCAGTGCAATGAGGCATCTGATTATTAAATTCCTTGAAATGTCATCTGGATCTTTTTTTTTTTTTGCATCAATTCAGGTCTCAGTACTGGACAGTGTTGTGATTAAAAGATAAAGAACACAAAATTCTCTCATTATAGTAAACATTTCCAAGAAAACTCTAACCCTGAAGCAGACAGCTCTGCTCTGCTTACATAGACAGCAT
Organism: Neopelma chrysocephalum; assembly: GCF_003984885.1. Lineage (NCBI taxonomy): Eukaryota > Metazoa > Chordata > Aves > Passeriformes > Pipridae > Neopelma > Neopelma chrysocephalum. Next base: position 4,311,036 of record NW_020897747.1, on the reverse strand, counting down.
CAGCAAAGGCTCTGTGAAGGCTGTAAGGGGTGGAGGTTATAATTGTGGCTCCCAGTTGTTTGCTGCTCTTTACTGTAGCACTTTCTCTAGTGACAATAAATGCTATTTATTTTTAGGCTTCTTTTTCTGAACTACTAATAAAAAGTGAGAGGTAGGAACCTGCTGAAGCGTTTGTTTTTCATACATTGTTTACATTGTGCTCCAAAGCATGATATTCAGTGTTATTATTAATGATTGAAACGTTAGCATTTGATTGTGTAAAGCAATTAAAAAGCTCGACATTGCTGCTTCTTGGGCTGAGTCCATTAATACAGCAAGCATTAGTAAGAAATATATCGAAGAAGTCGAACAAGGTCATAAATGTTCTGTGTGCAAAGAGCACCTAATGCTTTTTTTCCAAGCCTTTAAGAAGTAGTTAAAAAAAAACAAACACCAAACAAAACCTTGTGAGATGAATAGATAAAAGGCTTTCTTGGTTTAGTTATGTCAGTTTGGCTTTTTCCTGTAATTGCTAGGGTTGTTTTGTTCCTAAAGAGGGAACGGATGCCAAGCTGAAGAGGTAATTTCTGAGCAGTGTTTCAAGGTATTGTGAAAGTTCTCAACTTTTCTGTAATAAGAAAAATAACGTTTCTCTAATGATGTCTGTTTGTTGCATATTGTTCTTCTGTGTGCGGTTCAGTGCAGCTGGCAGCAAGTACTTGGGAGAAACTCAGGGCTGAGGAAACAGTGTAGGGGAATCTGAGTAGCCCCAAGTAACTGCAGGCTGTGCACGCTGATTCCTCTGGGTGCTGTCAAGGAGTCCTTGCCTTACGTCACCGTGGATGAAATCGAAAGAGATCATTTGCGTTTGATCCCAGGTGTCTTTACATTTGAATCCAAACAGGAAAAACCTCCTGGCAGCATGAAACTGGGTTGGAGGTGTTGATACTCCAAACATGTCCGGATGTCACTCTCCTTGCGTCAGATGGGCTGGCTGTGGGGCTTACTTTCCTTTAGTAATCTTAGCTTGCACAATGAAAGGTTCAGGTTTTTCTGACCTGTAAAGAGTTATAGCAGAGCTCAATAGTTGTAAAGTATCATTATGTGCTCAGAAGTAAAGAAATTTTTACTGGGGAGGAGCTCAAACCACAACCCTAAATGTGGATATTTCAAAACTTGGAATCTGTATCTGCATCTGAGTTCTGCAGGTTACATGTGCCAGTAGTGTATTAAATCAGTGTATGACATGGAAATTTCCCTAAAACTTATAGTATTCCAGTTGCAGTTACAACTACTTTCTGCAGGCTCTGCTAGACAGTTTCCAAGGGAAAATTTTGTTTAATTTAATATCAAGCCAAATCCACTGTACATCTTCAAGCCTCTACTTAACTGTTTGAACGTGTGCAGAACAGAAGCAGCATAGGCAGAAATGATATGGTCTTTTCCAAATTGTCTTCTGTGACCCTTAGCTTGGAAAAAATACTGACCTGAAGAAGGAGGAGCAAGTTCTCTCTCTACATCCACACAGGTTTTACCTTCTGTAGTGATGCTGCAGTCATGGCATTTTAAAAGGGTAGGGTTGTTTTCAGTCCAAAAGCAAGTTGATTCTTCACACGTGGTTGACACTACCATTTAGGCTGAGGAGGGTAAATTTTAGGACAAACCACAGGAAATGGTTTGGAGAGGTAGATATTAAGAAAATACTGTACTGCTGCTTTAGAAGTAAAATGAAACACTTTAGGCTCCATTTTCCTATACTATGTTGAAAGCCATTGTTTTGATAATCTTTTTTGTAAAAAAATATTGCAACTATTGAAAACAAATGTGCTTCAAAATATATGGTTGTTTTTATAATCTCAAACCAAGACAAGTCACAGGAAAATCCTCTTCTCGTGGAGGGCAGACTGAGGTTTTGTGAAATAGCATTTCTTTCCTCCTTCTTCTGTCCCCTCTCCCTCTGGTTTTGTACTGATTATGTCCCCTTAAAAGTACGACTTTCTGTGTGAGCTTTGAGAGTGAAAATTGTTTGACTTTTTGCTTATGGAAGAATCTGCTTTAGCAGATGCAGCAATAGGAACAGAAATAGCACTTTCAAAGCTGATGGACTGCATTCACTTTGGTATGTAGAGAATGGCAACAAGTAGTCATTAGGATTGAAAGAATTCTGTTCTTTCTCTGTCTTTCTGCCCCTGTCGCAAGATGAGCAAGGGCTGACCTGAACTTCTGTTTATTTGTTCTGCTGTGGGGTTAAAGATTCAAATGTTTTATTCTGCTTTTGTAAGGGGAGGGGGGACTCAACTTTTGTGAAGATAAAAGAAAAATCCTCTCCTGATATAAGAAACAGCTGAACAAGACCTAAGGTGATAGATTGGTATTTTTCCAGTTTTCTACCTGTAAAGAAATACAGTATTTTTAGGGCAAGGGATGACTGTAGAAAGCAATGATTGAACAAATAATTGCTTTAAGGCCAGTACTAGAAACACTTGCCAGTATCGTAATGTCAGTTGGAGGTGTGATTTTTGGCTGTATGTGTGTAGTGGCAAAAGCTTTAATGTAGACATGGTTGTACCAGGAAAAAAAAAGAAAGCTTTGGCCAGTATATTCTATTTTGCTTGGGGAGGGCATAAGCTTTAACAATAAAAGTACTTTTTTTCCAGCTGGTAAGTTGCAGCTCCAGTAGAAACTCATGCCAAAGTAGTTATACTTTTGTAGTGGCAAACCTTTTTGATAGACTAGACTTCCGAGTCTGCTGTCCTAACATTAGCAACTGTGCTCCTGTTATTGTTAATTTTAACAGCAGCAACATCTGAAGGTGATTTGAGTGCCTTAGTAGCGTTGTAATGATCTTGAATTTACAGATCTGCATTTCATTTACTCCCTATGCTTAGGAGAATTGCAAACAGAGTTACACTAGACTTCAGCTTTTGCATTTCTTTACAATTCTTAAGTATTACTCCAGTGAAAAAGCCTGTGTGCTTTGCAGCAGTCTAAAAGCTGAAAAATGAGATTGGATTTATTTTCTGATTTATTACACAATGGTTTATAGTGAAACATTCTTCTAGGTATAACATAATCTTCATAACTAGGTTTTGTAGATTTCTGTAACAATTTTTTTCTTGAATATACTGGGATTATGGAGGAGATGCAGTCATGAGCTCATGGGACTATGTAGTCTTACGTCTGATGCCACAGGCCTTTCACGTGAACTTTCCTTCTATTTTATTCACACATTAGGATGAGAAAGAAGTCCTTTTTCCCAATACCAAAGCACATTGCATCAGCCAATTTCAATACATGAAATCAGAAGAGTTAAATACTCATTCCAGACCCCAGTTTCATGTCACAAGAACGTTTCAGCTATTGTGCGATCCCTCCAGAGTGCCCTCACTAGGAGAGCAAAAACAATACTGTTCTCAATGCTATTATGGAGGTGACACCTGGGGATGTTGTGTAGTCTGCCCTCAGCGATCAGTACTCTGCTTATCTTCCACTGGTGTCTCGTGCCAACAGACTTTTATAAGCAAATAACAACTTTGAACCTTGATTGCCAGATTTTTTGTTCAGGCTAATACTTTGTTGTTAAGATATGATACAAGTTTTTGTTATTTTTGCTTTAAATTACCTCTGACTTCCTTGGCTGTAAAATTCGGCCAGTCCTGAATGCTTTTGGAAATCCCACTCTTCGGTTTGTTGGTTTTGGTTTTGTTGGTTTTTATGTCCGATGTAGGACTCAGTAATATGTACTGGCATAGCATCTCACTGGAGCAGAACGATGATTTGTTGTGCTAATTGCTGACATCACAAAGCACAGACAGTAATCTTGATCTTAGGGGCAAAAACCCACCCCTAAATACTACATTAGGACCTATTAAAAAGCATCGTTTCTGTGAGTCTGGTACAGCAAGAAAACTAAGCATGTCGAGTATTAGAACATTTCCTTTTCTAAGGTTATGGTCTTCATAGTTTTATAAAAAAAAAGAAGGAAAAAGAAATGTTGCGGAAGATTGGTGTTTAGTAATAGGTACACACATCAGAAGCTGTATTTTCAGTATTTCTGGTCTTTCAGCCTCACAGGTTATCTTTTTCTAGGCTTTAGAAGCATCAGCAAGTTAAAATCAATAGGATTTTAGAATATTTGGACTTTCTGGCATTTTTTCTTTGTTGCTCTGTGACTTGGACAACAAACATTGTGAACTGAGTAGCCTCAGTTTGTTAATCTCTCCCCTGGGTGCATCCTTTCTTAGTTCAGCAAAAACACAAACAAAAAAATCTACTGCATGTGGTCAGTCAGTGCTCAGTTTGCTTGGGCTCATGTGTCTTGTTGAAACCAGAATATTTTGTCTCCAAGACAAGCCCAGCCCCTTATTCTCCATAAGAATTCTCAGTTTTCATTCTGGATTTTAGCTGTTAACCCCTTTGTCATTCCAGCTTCAAAAAATCAACCAAAAAAACTCATAGTATATTTAACGGAAATATGTGTGTTTAATGTTTTGCTTATTCCAATAGCTGAACTGCATTTATTCAAATATAAAAATACCCCAAACAAACAAAAAACCCCCCCAAGCAAGTAGAAGATCACATGGCAAAAATGAAAACAAAGAAATTTCCTTCTCAAAAGTGCAACTTTCAAGAAATTTTGGGTGATGAACTATAAACATCAGGTTAAAATGGGCACACTTTTACATCTGAATCTGCAGTGTCTACAACCCAGTACCTTAGGTACTTTGTCTGAAAGCAAAAATGTGAAAGACTGTCTAAATTTTGGCATTTGCAGCTTCATTCACAGTTCAAGTGGGTTGTTTGCAACTTTCTGCCTGCAAATGACAGGGTAAGATCAAGCCTGGGGTGGGTATATGAATCCTCTTGCTAGAACAGAAACTCTCTTGGGGCAGCTATACCTCAACTGCAGAAATCTAAAGAGGATTTAAGCAAAAATAAAACTTATTACAAATATGTATTCTTAGGGCAACAAGAAAGAGCTGGGCAAAACAATGGTTTCTGGAGGAATGTTTAATTGAAAGCTTTTCCCTTAAAAATATCATCTTTCCAGAAATGCAGATGTGCATGAGAATCCTATAGGGATATTGGTATTTGGCCTTTAGGATTTTAACAGTCCTGTTCCCAAGGCTGAGATATACAGAGAGCCAAATTTTATTTGAAACTATTATACAAGGCAGATATAGAAGCTCATGGAGTATTACATTGCAAATCACATGTTAAAGAGAGACACATGGCTCTTGAGCTATAAAATGAGAAAGGAATGATATTTAAAAGATATCTTTAACCACTTGTTTTACTCATTAATCTGCAGTTCAGAAAGCATTATTTGCAGGAAAAAATGCCATTATGCGATAGTTTCTGAAAAGCAAACAAATATTTCATACTTTTTCACTGCTAACATAACTGTGTAACAATAGCAAAACAAATACTGATGGTGAGTAACATTTCTATGAGTGAATGTGTTGAACAGCTGCCACTTTCCACCCTTGAGACTTCTGCATATCTATGTTGGATGAAGTGATTCCTGTAGCAGAATTGTAATACGCTTTGTGCTGCAATGGGGTTAAAGGCAAGAGCTAAATTGTGATACTGTACCTTAACGTAGATTTCATTATATCGAGGGAGACTTCTGTTATTGGCATGACAGGACTGTTGCTTATGAACAACAAAAAAAGCTCTGAATATGCCCCATGGCAAAACTCCTGACCCTGTGCAATGCCACAGTGTGACAGTGCCAAATGTGCAATGCTCTTCCACCCTAACTCTCCCATGTGTGGGAACTTTCACTCTACCAAGCGCTCACTGGGAAATGCTCTGTCCTGTCTCCATGTCCCTTTGACAGTGTTCTGCTTACCTGCATTTTCTAAAGTGACATGAGGTGTTCTCAGATATTCAGTCATTCTGAGACTGCTGTTTCTTATCAGATTTTTACAAAGAAGAAGGCATTGCAGCTTTGAAATAAGCATCCAGAAGTTTGTCAGAAGAATGATGTTAGATATTACCAACTGTGTCAACTCGTGGTCTGGATGTTTTGTATGAGTGGGTTAAGTTCCAGTAGCTACAGATGCAGGCAAGCAGCTGAACTTGGAAGATACTCATTTCCAAAAACATATTTGAGGGTATCATATTTTGCAAGATATAGAAATTCATCTAGACCATGAAGTACAGCCTGGGATCAGTTAAATGAGCGCATGTCATAGGCTTCAAGGTAGCTGTTACTGTGACTTGGGCCTGATCCTCACATAGTTGTTTGGATAAACCCTGACGTGAGACATCCCTGGGAATTACTGTCAGGCTGTGGGTCAGGACTCTATCTCCCAGCTCAGCAGGAATTTTTGTCCAACAAGTCCTTCTGTCTGGCTTCCTGATACGTGGCCTGGAGGTGTGCATGTATGTACTCACGCCCTTATAAAAAGACTTTGTATAAGTGACCATTACTTGAAAGATCCAGGAGCAACTTATTGGCCACCAAATGGGAGGCCTGGTAGTTGTTTCTGATGCAATAATCTCCCTTTGTTCTGCAGGATGGTGCCACAGCAGATCACGAAGTTGCTGAAGGGTTGCGTGGGCTTCCTGTGCTTCTGGGTACGGTGGCATAACAGCTGCCTCTTGGGTCTGAAGCTTGCCTCTTTGTTAAAAATAAAATCTGCTTAAGTGTCACCCTTTTTGAAAGAATTCTTCAGAGTTCAAAGTGAATTATCTCAGGGATGATGATAATCATTGGCCTTTAATTGAACTGTGGGGCTTCAAATGTAGAAACCAGTTCATGGTTAATCATTTAAGTTCATCAGAAATAAGATTCAAGTTGGGGCAATTAGACAATTGCTTCATTACTCAAACTGTCTAATGATGTTTCACTGATCTTTCACAAATGATAATACAATAGATGAACTGTGCAGTTTAAATTATTCCAGTTTTAGATAGTTGAACAGTGACTTACCAAAACTGTTAATGGAAGTTATTCAAGATGTGCTGTCTAAATCCTTTCCAATTAGTGTTGAGGTCTTGAAGGGCCATTCTTAGCTTTTTATTAATATGTTCAGTTTATTAATGTATTTTTTTATATATGCATAGTGTGACTGCCTGGTACATCTCAAGATGTTGCATAATTATTATCCTTTTAATTTGTTTTACTTGGGTTTTACTCCTTTGTCTTGCTTAAAATTCAGAAATATTTCATAGCTTAATAACTTAATAACTCATTAGAAAGCCATGACATGTACTGGAGGTTACCTCAAAGGCTATCCATATTTAACAGTAAACTTGAGATAATTCATTGACAGTATGACTGTCATTGACCACTTTAAATATTTCAGGTTGTGTTTTGACCTTTTGCCTTACATTTAAACCATATGGAGAAACTGAAACAGATTGTGTACAAAATTGGGGTCTTTACCAGATGGTTATGGCATTAGGAAGCAACAAAAAATGACTACTCTTACTATGTGTAGTAATAGTACTACATATATATAATATATTAAATATACACTTGTATATTTAATAACATTTTTTACCTTACTATGTTTTAAATATGAGTCTTTCTTATTAAAAAATCCCCAATAAAAAGAACTTCTGCTTCCACTTTTAGAGCAACATCTGTGGCCAACAAATTATTGCCTAAATATGACATGAGATACAAATCAGGTTTTTGAAAAACAGGACTAATTAAAAAGCTAATGGTGTTTTTCAGGTCTTTCATGCTTTTACTTTGCCATGTATAAAAGGATCTTGGTTTGAATGCTTGAAGTGATGTTCTCTTGGGGGCCTCTGAGATAGCTGAGATATAACTTACAGAACCAAGACTCAAGGAGACATTGCACTCTAGAGTCACAAACAAACAGAAGGTTTGTTCAGTTTTGATGGGCTTTTCTTGAAAGACCTCAAATGGCTGGGCAAGTCTTAGCTTTCCAGTGAAAATGCAGCATGTCTTTAGTCTCTGACTTTTCACACTTTTTTAGACCATCTACTGCTGACTTGTAGAGGTTTCTCATGAGAGAACAAAACTGTAGCGTTGCACCTCACCCCACTGTATGTATGCCTGAGTTTGCCTGTGTTGGTGGACACATAAGATTTCTCTAGGTTGGCCATGTGATAGATTGTTTCCCATTCTCTCCCTGTTGACATCCATGAAATATTTTATTTCACAGAGTTCAAATGCAGTTCTAGAAACAAAATGAGCATGTTTTAATTGGTTTATGTCATAAAATGTAAGCTGTCATACTGCATTTACAAGGATTCCACAAATTTCCATTACCATCCTGTTTTGATTTAACTTGGTAATGATATTTATGTAAGAAGGCTCGGTGATAAGCTACCCATACAAATGACTAATGGTGAAGAGGGATGGAAGGAAGATGGGAAAGTATTTAATTCCCTGGCAAGGCTTCTGTATTGTTGACCTTTGTGCAGACCATCACCCTTGAACCTCTCTGTTACATACCCTTCCTTCCCTTTTGCTATCATCTGCCAGTCTATGGATGGTGTAACTTGGTGTCTTGGTTGAATAGTGACTCCAGAACAGTTTCTGATGTGCTTCTCATACAGCGCAACTATCCTTCACACAAGGCTGGAGGTAACTTTGAGGAATGTGGCTTTGTATTCATCTGTATGATATCTGCAAAGAAAATAGCCTGTTACTGCAATATTTTAATACAGTGAAGGCAGCTCGATCCAAGTTCCCCAGCTGTTCTCATCCACGACTGGTGACCCACAACCACATAACCCACAGTGTTTTGAGCTGACAGTTTGATGATAGATGCTTATTGTCCATGGGATATTTTGAGGCTGGGCAGTGATCTCTAGGTCCTAAATGTTGCAACTTTTCTAAGTATTTTGCTATTTTTGAGACTTCCCCAGAACGGAAGCATGTATTTCTAGTCACATATGGCAGTGTGTACATGTATTCTTTGTCACAGGTCTCTTTTTCTCTCTGAAAGCTTTTACCTTGCATGAAACTGCTTGGAATCTTCCTGCACCTTTGAAATTTCATAGGGAGTCAATTAACCAATTTGTTCCCAGGTGGGTTGGGCACCTCCCCAGGTGCCTCCCATTCCAGGATCTGCCTGTGTCCTGCTGTCCTCCTCGCAGTGCTGAACACTGGCCAGAAAGGCCTGCACACTTTCCCATGCAATGCCAGAAGCCTTTGGGGAATGTTACTGCCCTGGAAAGGAAACTGAAGAACCACTTAAGGTCTTGTAACTCATGATAGCTAAAAAGCTTAAGAATGCCCTTGGGTATTGGTTTCAAATGCCATTGTTTCTCTGTTGAAGTCTGGAGCGTGACATGTACTCGGCATCAGGATGCACTATGCAGTGATATTGGGCTCTGGTTATATTATGTAATGGCAAGTTCTTATAGTAGTGAAATTTGAGACACCTCAATGGGAAACATTGGGGCCCCTTAAATCTGTAGTACATGGTTCTCAGAGGTCTTTGTGGGCCCATTTGACGTGTTTAGCATTAAGTGTTTTTTCTCCTGCCACCTGTAGTTTGGTTCACATTCCTCTCACCTTTTCTTACTACTACACTAATGTCAAGCTGTTTCCAGAACTGCTCTGCTCTCAAAGACATTTTCTACTAGGTTTTATTCTAAATAAGTACAAGAAAGGTCTTTATTATTTGCAAATTAAAAGCATATCCAGCTTTTCTCCTTCAAAAGAAATTTGGCTTCCTTTTAGGTGACAAATAAGTATTGCATTAGAAGCTGAAGGTTCTATGCTTCTAATTTCTGCAAGATTAAAGATATTTTTAAATGAAGAATTTCTGCTCTATTGGGGAAAGATGGGGGAAGCACTCCATTTTGTATCTAATGCAGCCATAACATAGCTCCTTAAAAACTAGAGCAAAACTGTTGCTTAACTTTCCCTAATTGCTGGAGCAGTCCAAGATTTCTGTCTGGCTATGAAGCTTTTGCTCAATTTATGCTATAAATTGGAATTGTTTTCTAACCATTTCCTAAGTAAGCACAATTTAACCAGTTAGCAGACTGATTTAGTGGCTGAATTCCAGTATCCTTGCTCTGTGAATGGTTCCATTGGCTTAATTGACTCCTTGGGAAGTAAGCAAGTATTCAAAGCAAAAGTGATGGACCTCGGTTTTAACTGGTTGTATGTAGCAGCCAGCTGAAATACAACTTCTTGTACATATGAAAACAATGGTGCTGTTCATAGTTCCAGCCTCAAGAGATACAGTCACTAATATAATGACAATTTAAAAGTTTTATTGATGCATGTATTTCTTCACCATTGCACATCATGAAGTACTCTAAGAAACCAGAGTATTCTTTGTTTAACAGCTAGTCAGCTAACACTCTAAGAAATCTTTCATGAAATTTATGTAATTCATGGTTTGAAAAAATTTTATTTCCCAAAATGAAGTGACAAGTGCATGAGGTGAGAATGCAATTAAAAATGCCCTGCCAATTTTATAAACAGACAAACCTAGGTACAATGAATTTCTCACGTCCTCAGGAGTTGTACTGTGTGTTGATCAACATCAGGTTCTCTAAAGAGTAATTCAAGCAGATTTTGATGGATCCCAGAAAGAAGGTAGAAATACTTTTCCCATGCAAGGTAACTGCTCTGATATTCCAATTGTTTGATGAAGAAAATATGCATTTCTGTTATAATGACAGAAAACAATGAAAACAAGTTCTTAAAGGCTTTTAGGAAGTTCTTAAAAGATGCCATGTTAATTACTCTTAGGTGTTTTTCAGGTTAATGATAGCTGAATGTGATGCTTAGACAGGGTTAAATGAATCAACAGTTTCCTAATTAAAACAAATATCTTCTACCAGAGATTTAAAATGTGGATTTTTGGTTGTTGTTGTTGTTGTTGTTATTAAACAGTCAAAATGCTTTTGTCTGATAAGGCAAGAAATGGATTCTTGATCCTAGGAACCACCCGCATACTGTTCCTGAATACATTAGCATTAACTGTTTTGCCTTCCAGACAATAAATTTTGAAAAAGCTCTTTAAAGTGGGTGATACGGAAAGGATGGTGGAAGCCAGTGAGATGGTGGTTAACACATTTGTTTGCAGAGTTTGCAGCCTCCCGTCGGACATGCTGTAGTTTGTGAAGAGCTTGTCTGTTCTCACTTGAGTCCCTTTATAGGAAAGCCCAGCACAGAGGCTTTGCTTTGGTCATAGACTTAGAAGCTCAGGCTGGATATTACAGCTCTGAAGGAGAATTGACAGAGCTGTGGGATGAAGCTATTCTTCACTGGCCTTCACTTTCAGGAGGTTTAAAATTCTCCAAATTCTCAACTTAACTTTTTTAAAATTATCAAATCAAGTTTGTTGAGTTAACTTTGGTCTGGACTGTAGGCCAGTGTCATGAAAACTCATCCTTGAGAAATATGCAGCCCTTCTGACCCTTCCTGTCTCCCAGTCACACTTTTGCATTTCTACTTGGCAGGCTAACTTTCCCCACACTGGGATAATTGTTTGGTACCACTAATAATCTCTACAGCTTTGGTAAACACCAGATCGAATTGATTTGTCCCATTGTTACTCAGAAATGAGCTAAATTAACAGATTAGTAGTATTAATGTGGTTTAAATGTGATGACGTTATCTTGCATAGATTTGATATGGATATGGCTCAAAATGGATAGCTGGTGCATTTTCATGTGCAAAATCCAGAGTCTGCTTTGAATGTTTATCTTAAATTTGTCTATAAACTATGAAACTCCATTTCAACCACATAATTTCCTTTTAGTATGCTTGCCCATCAGCTGTTAAATGTCAAACAAATATTAGGAGCTTCAGCAATGGGTCTATTTTATGAGTGTATAGTAAACTTTTTCATCCTAGTAAAGTTTATTTAGGTATCATAAGTTAATAACATTCTAATGCATGAAGAAAGCATGTTTTCTTTCTTCTGAATCAGACAGTGTTCCCCTGATAACTATCCTGAGGTTAAATATAATGAAGTTGGCTTTAGTTTTACAAGCACTATCATCATGTCATATGTTGGCAAAGTTTATAAAATAACTGTGTATACAGTACATTGATATTAAAAAAAGAACAGGGAGATTAGAAGAAGGTATTTAATGAGACATGAGAAAAATATAGCTTCTTGATGGCGATACTGGGAGAAAAGTTTTTCTCCTCTAAAAAGAAATAGTGAATTTGAGTAAGAAAACCCACAGAAATCAGCAGGGCTCTGAAGCTTTTTCTCACAACTCTATTCAAATTTAATGAAAAGGAGTATTCTTTCTGTAAGGCTTTGAATCATCCTCTAACTTTCCATTGCAGAAATCTTTTCTGTCATCCTAGGTAAAAATCCATCCCAACCCCACCCCAGTTACTGAATCCTATAGGATTTTTCCATAGGAGTAATTAAAAACACTCAACTTTTCACTTTCTGCTATAAATCCTAAAGAGCTGTGGAAGAAAAGTAGGCTTTAGAGGAGTGGGAAAAATTCCTTCTGAGTGAAAGCAACTCGCCCAATGTCCCATGTACGTCCTGAGTGAGGAATTTCAGATTAGTGTTTGCCTCATCCTTGCTTTGTGAACTCTGGCTATGGGATGATGGTGTCATTGAGAGTGGAACTGTCTTGCGTTTCTGAGTAGCCTGGAATGGGGCCATGCACCAATGTGTTCAGTCTAGTGTTTACACGAAATTTGTTTGTGTAACTGAAGGAATGGAGTCTGTGTAAACAATTCCCATCGATTATGACAGCTCGTACCAGCTCAGCAGTATTAGTTTCAGTACTTACATGTATCAGGCTGATATCTCTTTGTTTTCTCACTATACTGGAGTGTTTATTAATAAGATTTAGTATGTAAATACCCCTCTCCAGTGCTCAGTGCTAAACACGCTCTCCTTTTAATGGGATTTTTGTCTCGTCCTAGTAATATTAGCTTAAGAGCCATTGATGGCACAACCTGGTGCTAATTCAAGCATTATTACTGCCTGTGTAATATGCTGCCCTGAATCATTTGAAAAATAAATATTAATTAATTCAGTGTCTCAATGGAAGGTGATGACACAAATATTGTAGCAGGCCTGTAAAGTGATGGTCATTGTCAAAACCACGGTGACTTTGACATGCAGATATAGATACAAGGAGAGAATCTTCAATCACTTCCGATTAGCTTGTTGTCAAGCTGACATCTCCCCTTGCTTAGTCAACAGCCTGTTTCTTAAGCTGTGTCACACCCACCCCAATTTAGGTTTAACAATGCCATCTCTCTGTTCCAACAGCTGGTTTGGTATTGTAATTTCATTTTATGTGATATATCATACGCTTGCCTGAGGAGTTTTTCCTACTAGTATATCTCACTCACAGGGAACCTGTGAATCTCTTTGGTGAATCTCTTGCCATATTTTATTTGAGAAGGTGTTGTAACTCCTTGTAGTTGGCATCAGCCCCAGTCAAGGTCAGTGCCAAACTTGGTACTGGTGCCAGTGGTCTGTTATCCCTGGCATAGCTGTACTGCTCCTCTGAAGGACGTTAGCTGAGTCAATAATAGATGTTTCCGTCACTATTTAACACTGGAAGTTTGGCTGGAAAAGTAATGTTGGCAAGGTTTGCTTTGGTTTTGTCTTTCTTGTTCCTAGCCAGCATGGCAATGTCAGAAAAAGACTCATGGAGACTAAGCATTATCACTTTACAACCTGTGGATGCAGCTAATCAGTCCTTCAACCTGACCAGAGTCAGGCTGTGCCTGAGGTCCCAGGGAAGGAGACAGGCTGCAGTGCTGTTCTGTGGCTGTGAAAACTGCAGGTGCCCATCTGTTCTGCTCTCACCTCTTCTGAGCAGAGCAAACTCGAGAGGTCCAATGTAAACTCTACCACCCTGTTCTGTTTCTCCTTTTCTGAAGTGCTGCAAATACAATCGGGGCACTCTGGCCATCAAATGCTGAAGGTTCTTCTTAAACCACTGGTTTCTTAGCAGTTCTGCCCAAGCTGGATTTGGTCCATGCTCTTTCCAACCTGTCCCTCACTGAAGCATATATTCATATTTGGAACTTAATAATTGATTTTATACAACCTCAGTGTCAGTGAAATCAGGGGAATTAACTGGGGGAAAAACAGCAGTAGTAAAGAGTAGGGCTGGTGTTTGGATGACCACACCCCCCCTCTCTCTTTCCATGTGGCTGGGAATTGTTTTTACTATGCAAGAGCATTAAGGTTAAAGATGAAGCACTGACTTTAAGCTCATGAGGCTGTGTGTTGATATCATACAGTACTTGGGGAGCATTGTCCTGCAGTACCATAACCCAGTTAGGTAGTTTCAGGATTTCCTTCCCTTCATGGTTTTAAGAATCTTACTGTTATTATCTATCTTTTTGTGGTTTTCTAGACTGTAGTTGACTGATAATATTGCAGTACAAATTAAATTCTGCTTGCAGTGATTTTCCCTAGATCTCATTTGTTGCTTTCCTGCACAGGTTATTAAGTGTCACAGCTCAGGAGTACCAATTATTGGTTTATTCATTTAATGGGTAGTTTTAATGTTCTAGGAGAACCCATTTTCTTAACTTAATGATAGTATTTTTAGGCTGTTGCATAACATTTAACTAGTTATTATTTGTTCTTTGCTCTTTGAACATGTCTAGTTATACTGTTCTGGCATCGTTGCAAATACAGTTCTACAATGTAAGTAAAGCAAGCACTTAGATTTGATGGATAGTTTCAACTGTAAGTCTTTATTTTTTTCTTGTGTTTAGTCCTAATTATCTAACATTTCTAGTGACACTTAAGCATTGGCAAAGCTTCTATAAATTCAAAAGTTTAGTAAAGCTAGAGCCCATGAAATATGCCACTAGAAAAATGTTTCATGTATGTCACTGTGTTTAAGCTTGGTTTACTGACATTGTGCTTTCAAAAGGTTTTATCTGGCAATACTATTCACCCTTGATTAACAGTAGGCATTTAAGCCCTGGTCATGCAAAGCAAATTTGCCACTCCTGTCTTTTAGGGGCCTGTGTCCAAGCATGGGATTCATAAATCTGAGCTAAGCATAGAAGACAGGTTAAGGAGAAGCAGGGTAGGGAGTACTTTCCACCACTCCTGCCAAAGCTGCAATTCTCCACCTCAACTAAAGGTGCTTAAATTGCACCTATATGTCACATGTATAGATGCTGCATCTATATGATGCTTCCAGGGGTCTAGATTTAGTTACCTTTGAGATGCCAAACATGATTTCTGCCCCTCATCTCCCCCCTGCCCAAGGCTGTCACACAGATCAGTGTGTCTGTTTTAAGCAGTTCTGTCCATCTTCTCAGATTGTGACTAGACCTGGCTTTGAAGGCCAAGATGATCTCTCGGCTAGATCCCGCTACAGTCCTCCTTACCCAATTGGTAGTTTCCATATCTCTGGATCACCTCTGCTTAAGCAGTGAAGACTGTGACAATACAACATTTGTGGGCTCTGGGATGCGTACTTGCTCATTCATTTCATAGTTTAAAACTTGATGCAATTGTAATCTGTGCCTGTTTCCTAAATTTTTTTTCTTCTTTCAAGTTGTTGTTTTTCCGTGTCCCAGCTCAACTCACAAAGGAAACCAGGCTTATTTGTTCATTATGTCTCATGTTTGCTGACACATTGAGCAGTGAATTAAGCCAGTGTGGCTGAAGCAGTTTCTACTCATGGTTGTACATTCTGCCTTTCTTTGGGAAGTCAGTACAACCTCCGTGGTGATAGCTGAATAGGATGTGCATTTGTTCCTCGTTCACGAAACCTAGCCATGATGATGATGATGACTGTTTATAATCTGCTATATTAATGTAGCCTGACATTGGTTTAATTTACAGTATAATACTGTGTTGTAAACTGCAGCTGTTCACAAATAGATTCGTTTCCCATTCAGGCACCTCTCCAGTGAAGGTGATAACCTCCAGGAGTGCAGCAGGACACAGCTTCAGTCAGCCCAGTGTAATCTGCTGTCACACGTGTCAGCACTCTCTGTCCAGCCACATCCCCGTGGTCACCTCTGGCTTTGCTGCCCACTCAGAAGGTTGACCAAAAACAACCTGGGCTGGAGCTCACTAGACCATAAGATAAATAAGTGCTTATGAGTTAAGGGCTCACATGGAGGCAGTCTGAAGAAGCTTTTCCTTACTTTAGTGTATTGGGTAACTCACTAGAATAGAGCTTTTGGTCATTTACAGTCAAACCAATTACTTCATTTGGGAGAGAAGGCATTAGATCTGCACAGTAGCTTCTCTTCAGTGAAAAAGTCATTGCTATTTAGATGTTATCTAGATTTCCTGCATGAGAGTTGGAACAGAGCCAAACATTACATGACTCCAGAAAAAAATATTGCTTTAAAATTTTACTTGGCTTTTTAGAGAATGATTTACTTTTTATGAGGTGAGGAGAAAAAGGAAGGAACTATGTGACAGAGAAAGAGACACAAATTTTTGTATTGGGAGTATCTGAGGAAAGTCATACAGGAGGGTTTTTTATTTTATTTTATTTTAATCTAAAGTGTATTTCAGTGTGTTTGCCATATTTATCAAACTATGCTAAAGGAACAGCAATACATACATGTAAGTAATGATGCTGGATTTTATCAGAGAGCTCTGTAAAATCTGCAAATTACCCTTGAAATTGTAGGTGCACTGTATTTCTACACCTGACTGCCATCTCCATTTTGAACATTGGGCTAATTTGCTTTCTCCATTGTTATCTTATCTCCATTTTGGATTGAGATTCCCTGGGAAGGGAGAAGGTGCTAACAGTACAGAGTGAGTGACAAGCTGGCTCCTTTTCAAAAGATGCTTCATAGCACAATAGGATGGGAGCAGCTTTTGAAATCCCATTCATTCTGGCTTCTTGACACAGTCTTGGGGTCTGCAACAATGAAACGTCCCCTGAGATAGAACAAAAGGCCAGTTGTTTTAGCACAGTCCTTTAAAATATAGTTTTGGAGAATATGCAGAGAGCTTGGGCAGGAGAGAACAAGCAAGACAATCTCTCCTAACAAAAGTTGCTTTTTTACTGAAAGAGACCACAGAAGAAGAGAGAGGCTTTCTGCATAAGAGAAGAATTCATGATTCAATAAGTTCTGTGGAGCAGGAGTGTGTGCAGTCCCACCTTGGAGAAATCCAGTCTAAGCCAAGAGAGCACCACAGCATGGTGAATCAGTGACATGCAAAAGATTGTCCTTATTTTTACAACCATTTCCATGCATTCTTGTGAATTCACAGTGACAGTGCAAATCAAACAAAAAAATATGGGGGCATTTGCTGTGGGTCTTCCTATGGCTGTGAAGAGCGAGGCATCATAAACTGCTGATCAGATGGGAGCTGTGGGCACTGGGGAGCACTGAGCTACTGGGTGATTTTGGTATATTAATAGTGGTCCAGGGCAAACAGCCCCTGTGCCTTATGGTCCTGTTTATGTAAGGAGGATACTGGATGGAGAGTTTCCATATGGGAGGAACCACAGTGTGGCAGTCCATTGCAGTATATGCACTTGTAATGCATAGTAGAAGTCATCAAAAGAATTGTTACCAGGATTGTGACGTGTTCTAAAGTACCATTTGTAGTTAATTTCTTTATTTTACTTTACATATTCATTAATGCACAAGAAAGAACTGGATTGTGCCATCTAGCAATAAAACACCAGACTGGAATATGTAATCTGGCTGGACTTCTTTCTCTCTCCACTATATGAAAAGTGTTTTCTGCTCCTTTTTTTTCCTGGTTTTTGAAGCGAAGGTGACAATTCTCACGAAGTGTTGGGAGATCTTTAATTTGAAATCTGTAAATGAAAGGTATCTTCAGGTACTTCAGTTGTCATTATTAGCACATCACTTCTGGATGAGATGATTAAAAACAAGTCAAACTATCAAATACATATCATTTAAAAATAAACACATTTTTAGAATAGCAGCCATTTTTCTAGGTCATAAAAAGACAGAATGTTTAAGGTGATGTTATCAAGTTCAGAAATACCTTGTTTGAGAGAGAAGATTCAAAAGATACTGATTTATGCCTACTGCTATTGTTTTTGCAGAAGCTAAAAAGAACAGTATTTGTTAAAGGAAACTGTTTAATACTGGGATAATTCCCATATAAAACAGCCTGTAGGAAGTCCCATGTAAAAGTTCCATTTTTGTTTTCTATCAAAATCAGATGGCACAGCCTGTCACGGGAGAATAACATAAGACATTTTGAGACCCTCAAATTGTGGAGGGCAATTATTCCACCCTCGAATTAACAGATGAAGCTTGGTAAATGTAACAGTCTCCAGTGGGTTTATTTGACTCCTATAGATTGGCTTCTTGTGTAATCCAGGGCAATTCTGAATTTACTCTAGTTTGTTTCAGGAAATCAAACCACAGCGGTGACTATAAAGATACTTTTACATCCCATTCTAGTAGCTTTCTCAGAAAATGTTCTTGTTTACAATCACAAAGACCAGAGCATCCCTATAATTTAGAGAAATGGATAATTATGATTGCCTGATAGCACGTCCCATGTTTTTAATTCTTTCTGTTTGGTTTTTTACCCTAAAACTTGTATCGCTGTTGTGAAAATTTCATGGCTTAGGGATTGGTTACAAATCCATGTTTAATTTGCTTTTTTTTGTGACCAAAAAAGGGATAGAGCTGTGGAAAACTGGTGATTTTGTGCACATTTTTACAATGCTCCTAAAAGCTAAGTGAAAAATTGTATGTCTCTTTCCAATTAGGAAATTTGTGTGCCTTTGTGGTTGCTATTTACAAGTTGCCTTTCATTTTGTTGTTCCATGTGTGGTTTACTCTGGTTTTAAGCTGCAGTGTTTACCTACAAAACAGGGCAAAGCCAAGCTACCATTGCTGCTGTGTGAAAACTATTGCATTTAGCCAGCAACTACTAACAGAAAAAATGTAAACCACTGGCATACTCTGAGTAGTCAGAACCACAAAGGCAGGTAAAAGCCAGTTAAAATTTGACACTTGGCCACATGGTGAATTTTTGAGAGCCCCAGCTGTCTGAGGTGTAAGAACATCTGTGATTTTCAACAGTTCATTAGAAAATTACTGGCAATAAAAAAATGCCAACCCACCTCTTCCTGTAAGCAATTTGATTCCTGATGGTCTGCCTGTCCTCGGTATTATTTTACTTCATTCACAGAGAGACAAATTTTGCAACAAATTTTTCTTCTGTGTTTCCCTGGTGGTGCGATGATCTAACATCATTATTCACTCCTTACTTATACCAGATTTGAATATGCCATTGTTTCTTGGACAATAAAAACATCATTTGCCTAGCAGTCATCACATACATTAAATCTTTGCCATATGTGTATTACATTCCTGTGTCATATTCCTTGGACAGAGCCTGCGTAAGTTCCTTTGGCTCGGATTTTGACATGATCACTGCAATAACTGAGAAAGCTTCCATTAATAAGTGGTCAGAGCACACAGTTAATACTTTATCAGAACTCCTTGCAGTATTTGGATGATATCAATCTCTAGTGTGGGACTGTCTGGCAGTTTACATATTAGAGCAAAAATATGCTGAAGTCAGGAGCAATCACCCATTTTTATGCTTAAAGAAACAAGAAAAAAGATGGCATGCCTGACCAGACCTGTCTGTGCAGGGAACCTAAAACAGGCTGTAAGTCTGGCTGTAGGATCTTCTTGAGTTTTTCAGGTCTGTTGCTGCTTGGATTCCTCTTCTCTTTGAATTTTTGGCTGCCTGCAACAGGATTTCCATTGCTAACGTTGTCTCTGTGCCACACAGCAGTGGGGGTTGGAGAACTACTATTTAGTATTTCTTTCTCACATGTTTTTGCAGCTCCCCCTTATTTCTTTTCTTGTATTTGGCTATAGACCTGAGGGTGAGATCACACATGTATAGAATGAGAATTGTAGAAACACATTACTCGGCCGTATTTAGTGCCAGCATTTGAAAGTGCCAAATTGCTTTTTGAGTTTTCAGTATCACATGCTGGAGACGTCACAGGCTACTACTATTCATTGATGTTTACTCTTTTCAGCACTTGTGTAATATTTATAAATACTTCCACAGATGAAATACCCTTTTAGCTACAGGATGCTGACCTATCCTATAAAAACAATATAATGCTTCTGGTCCAGTGGTTCTGAGTTTGTAGACTTCTCTGTTAGACATTTGAAACGAGCCAGTTATGAAAGAAAAGATAGTTTAACCATGACACTTACTCATTGTTTTTGCCCTCAGCAGTTCTGTATAGACTCTCTTCATAATTAAGGGCTTTACTGAGTAAAGAAGATTCCCAGCAGTCACCCTGGAATTGGATTAACAGCACAAGAAACTCCCCCTTGCTAACCACATGTTCAGTCCCTTTCTGTCTTCCCACATACAAGCCCTTCTTCAATTTGCTTAAATGAATTGCTGTAATTTGGCTCTATAGACTTGAAGAAATTGAGCCAGGCTTTATTTAGAAGTATAGTGGTGCATAGAGTCTCCATCTGAAATTAGGGCCATGTTGTACAAATTATTGTATAAACACAAATTAAGAGAAATCCTCTGCACTGATGAGTTAATAATCTTGTTTGTCAAGACAAAGAATGGGAGAAAGGAGCTGTATGCTGTAGTTGCACAGACTGTGACTTACCGAAGGTGGTGTAGAGAATGCATCACAACATTCAGAAGTGAACCTTTGTTTCTCATATCTGAATATGCTGCCTTAATTGCAAGACTGACTTCTATCTTGTCAGTCATTGCAAACTCTGCAATCATTTGAGGTTGATACTGAGCCGGGCCACATATGGCCATGAAAACAATATAGTTAACATTAAACAGAACTGCATTTCTCTTTACCTGCAGATATGTGAAAATAAGTAAATTTTGTCTTCCTGAATTATAAACTACATCCTTTCTACACTGGTATAAAAAAAGGGAACATTTTACTACATTCTTGTTTTAAAGCTGCTGTCTGGTTCAGCATATCCCAACAGTCTCCAGCCTTTTCTCAATCATCTGCGGGATAATGGTGTAAATATCTTTGCACAAGTCATGCTGCACAACTTCATTCTATTCATTGTCTTTTGGGAAAAGTTTTTTCTTTCTTTAGGCTCAACTGAATTTATAATTTTCATGTGAGGTGATTCATTTTTTTGGGTACCCTCTGTAGTGGATACCTTGGATGTGAAGAAGTGACTAACAAACTCTGCAGATGTAGAATATTGACAGATGTACTCCAAGGAGTCTAGCTGTGGTGTATAAGATATTACCATCTCTTTGCTGTCCATCCCATCCATCTGCCTGAGGTTGCCAACCCTACAGCAAACCTGACAAAATCGAATGGGAGGGGTGTGTTTCAGTCATTTCAGTGCAAAGACTGGAAACTTAAATCCAACCTAACCTTTGCTGGAGATAAAAAATCAAACCACCAACTTTGCACCAAGCAAACTGTTCTGTGCCTTGGGAAGCACCCAAGGGCTGACACAGCAGAGAAGGATAGTGTATCCAAAAGGCAACTAAGAGAAGTTTGTCTCAGAGCCTTCGAAGCATCACCAGAACGAAGAGCTGTGTGAAAGCTCTGCAGTCATTGTCACAGCCCCATTCACGGCCATGATCAAATATCACAGGTCACCTGTGTTGTTAGGGACCACATCAGAGCTTGTTGTGTCTGGGTGCCGCAAAGGTTCCAGCTGGATAACTAACAGTGGGGAGGAGGGGAAAATCTGGGCTGTGGATAAGCCCTATGTATATGGGGGTGAGTGTGCCAGGCTGAATTTCCACCCTGAAAACTTCATCAGCAGTCAGGGTGCTCTACAAAGTCACATGTGGTGTGATCTCTGATAACCAGCATGGCTTCTCCTCCTGGAGCCATTTGAAGACACACAGTGGGAGTGGTTTCTTAGACAGCACTCACAGCCATCGCGTGGTTTTAGACTCATTGATATCGATCTCAGAGGGTGTATAACTCTTGTATTGTGATTTGTATCCTAATGGTAATGAATTGGGTGGTGTCTCTTGAGATAGAGATTATATTCCTGTAATAATAAGATTCTAAAATGTTAATTTTTTTCTGTGAGATCTGTGGGATTTGCAGGTCGGAAAAGACTGTTGATGCATTTTGTATACAGTTGATATAATTTATAAATTGATGCCTTTCGAAAAAAAAATCTAATTTCCAGATTTGGGGTTTATTTTGTCTTGAAAAATAATGACAGTATGAAGGTGGCTCTTTAAATACCTCGCGAAAGGACACAATAGTGCTCCCTGTGCTTGGGCAATGTATTTTTTTTACTTTCTTGGTAATGGTGGGGAAAGGAAGAGGAAATTGGAGAGACATTTAAATATGTCTATTCTAGTTCAAAAGTTACACAAGCAAACACTCTTGACCAAGGTGTTGAATTATAAAGTTTGATATTCCATAAAGCTAAATAGTTGGAAGTAATGCTGCCGGTAACAGACATTCATTTATTTACTTGAGGTGCCCATTGTTAGCATTAATAATACATTTCAACATATTGAAATTGCCAGATAATTCTTTTGTGACTTTTATGTTGGATGATATTGTTATTTAAATGAACCTGCAGACCACACTGTAATGAAGAAATACAGGTTTTCCTTAACAGTTATCAACCAGCATTCCAGCAAAATGAGAATTTTTACCTCCATTCATTCTGAGGGGAAGCTGAGGGTCACTGTTTTCAATATGGACCTTTTAAAAGCCTTTCAGCAGTGAATAATTATAAGCCACAGATTCTGAAATTACCTGTTTTCACTGTAGGGAAGAAGAAACTTTTATCTTTTGTAATGAAGTACACTTGCTCATTCAAACTTTGTAAGAATTCCTTAAAATGGCAGTGCATTGGGCTGATTTAGTATTAGGTGGAGTAATAAAAGAAATCGATTTTTTAAATATACGGATACCCTTGTTTATTCAATTTTACTTTTCTTGAATTTTGGATCCATCTTGTCAAATAATACAGATGGAAAACATGTGTTGAGCTCTTGTGTAAATAACCTTATCTGTACAAATTGCTGTTTACTAAAACAAATGTTACTTCCGTTGCAGTTTCAAATTCATTTTGCACTTTCATTTGAAGACTGGGGTTTGAAACTGTTTTGGTCATGCTTATTTTTCTATATTAAGTTTTAGAAAAAGATTTTCTTTTTTATAGTTCAAAACTATGTGGAAGATAGGGATTGGAAATATGGCTTGCAGCAATGGGCTTTGGACTTCTTGCTTTGTTCTTAAAAACAAACAGGTTGGCAGTATTTATTGGTGTAAAGTAAAAGAAAAGTCATTATCTGGGGAGTAATTTAAAAAAAAAAGATATACAATAATTTGTTAATTATTGCCAGAAAAAAAAGCATGCAGATTTGCTTCTGAAAATGCGCGTTCCGGTTAATGAAAAACATTACCCTGCAGCCTCTGTGGGATTTTTTCCACTTTTAAAAGTTTTTTTTAAAAAAAGGAAGAAACTGATCCCACACTTTCCTAAGTGGGATTTTTAGGCAAGGGCAAATTCAAGCCTCACTCTTAGACAATAAACAAGCACAGACTTAAAGGTTGAAATTTTTGCTTTTGAATGCTACATATTTATTTTTACAGTAAAAATACTACTACTTTTTTGTTTTAAGTAAATGATAGATTGAAAATTGGGTTGATTGTTTCAATCGAATATGTTTTTCCTCTACTTTGAATGCTTCACAGGCTCGATTTCCCTGCTCAGAGGAGGTCTTCTTCCCTGCCCTGGACAGCACCAACCCACCTCTGTTAGCATCACTCGAAAACCACTTCATCTGTAAAATAAAATCTAGCTTTGTAAATTAGATAATTTCACAGTGGCTAAAAGTTTTAATCCTGTCTATGAGGCTGTTTAGACTGAGAAATGCTGCTCCATTATTTGTGCAACAGTGTGAGAGAGGAGGCAGAGAAAGTAGCAACCTGATGGAAATAGATGATGTTGCCATTGAAGTTAAGCTTTTTTGATGCCCTGCTCATAGTAACTGTGCTTATGGATGGGTAACCAGGTAGACATATAGCTGTATATGTCTATCACCCAACTTGCTAAAAGTTTATTAGAATTTGGCCTGTGTGTTAGTCATATTTAAATACGGGCCATATGTTCAATGCTGTGTGAGGCTGACCCATATTTCATTCCATTGTTTAGTAAACTTTCTGTCTTCTGTCCATGTACTCAGGCTCCCAAGCTATGGTAACACATACAGTTGGGTGTTTAGAAGTGCAAACATAATCCTTATTATATATCCAGCAATGTTTTTGTGCTATGAAATAGCCAGGACCAAGATCCTGAGGCAGTGTCCAAATACAGAGCAGAGTTGCCCCCTCCAGAGAATTTACATCCAGATGGCTGAGGCATATAAAGATGTTTTCTCAGGGTAACAAGTTGCCTCATGTCAGCTGACAGGAATATGCATTCTCAGCAAAGGCAGAGTAATTCAATCTGATTTAGCCCTTTCTCCTCTGATAACTTTTAAACCCAATGACAGGAGACAACAGGTGGATATAAGCAGATGGAGAAGCATGAGGACTGAATAAGAAGGTCGGCTTCATAGGTAGTGGGCTCAATATTGCAGCAGCACAGCCATTGTCAAGCTTTTTTTCTGGCATCAGAGTTAAGAGGAGGCTTGAGAGGGGATTTGAAGGAGGATAACGAGGCAGCTTTGTGGACATGAACAAGGAGCTCTACCCAAGCATGGGGGCAGCAGGGGAGAAAGCACAAAGATCCTTGCTTGAAAAGGTAACAAATGGGTGATGGAGCCTACTGTCAGGGGCTGACTGGAGGTGGGAGCTCTCCCCTCTGGAATAAATGAATGAGAATAGGTTGGGAGGGGATTAGGCTGAGAATGCTTTGAAAGAAAAATCAAGTAGATTATGTTTATATAACAGAAAAAGGGAAACCATAGCAAAGAGGAGTAACAATGGTCAAAGTGATGAGCAAAGAAAATGCCAGTATCAAAAAAAAATTCTTCAAGCTTTTCCAAAGCCGCTCTTTCAATAAGCAGAAGGAAGAGGTGCATTGTAAGGATGGCTTTGTATGCATCCCCATCATAACCAGCTCCTCACAGTTGCTTTCTGAAACTCAGGAATTATCACTAGAAATTTTCTAAGCCTGGCATCTACCTTTGAGGTGAACAGTTATATTGCCTGAGCCCAAAGAATTTTCTTGTTCTTTATTATAGGGAAATAGGACAAATGTATACTTTCCTGCTGGGAAAAAAACAACAAAGTAATTGGTGTCTCCATTTGGGTTTTTTTTTTTTTAAATTAGTACAGGAATGGCACAAGAATCCTTTGATTTATCATAATCATTTAAAATTCAGCTTAACAGACTTCTCAGTCTGTTAAAAACACTGGTTTTGTTATGTCTTCAGTTGTGCAATTTTCATTACTTGCTTCTGAAAAATATTGCTGGATTTTTTTAAAGAGTGTTTACTACCAGGCAGTCTTATAGCAAAGCACATATCTGTCCTTAGGCAACCATATTCCTCAAAATGTGGAAAAAAAAGAACTGAGCTATGCTGTATTCTTATATGAACCGTCTGCTGTTGATGGAAAGGCTGGAACAGATGATCTGAGCTGTCCTGTTAGTGCAATAGGAGCATAACTGTCCTGGGTTGGAGACACAGGATTTAGCTTGACCTCATCACTCCTGTCCCCTGTGCCAGTGGAGAGCAGTGACGTTGCACTGGTCCGTTCTCCTTGGGAAGAGCACAGCCAGCACTGCTGCTCCCGTGGCCATTGCCAGCTTATGTCCATATTGCTGTGTTGAAGGTCATCCTTTAAGTCTTTTGTTTTTCTCTCCTGCACTCAAAAGACACATCTGCAGTTTGTTAGGGAGAGAAAATGGAAAAGGTTGGTGTCAATCTTGCCGAATGGATGAATTTAGCAGTGAATAGTAAACTGTGTCTGGATGTTTCGATGTCAGGGTGGCCTTATTACTGTACATACATACAGAGGATTTTATAATCAATTTCAAAGATGTATGATGGTTTGGACGTGTGGCATATATACAAGGGTGCACTAATCACTGGTTTAATATAATGCTTAGCCCTGTTGTGAACACTGTCATTTGTTTAACACATAAATCATATTAAGCCAACCACCAGCTATAATTTTGAAAATTGGTAGAATATTCCTATAAAGAAGCACAAAAGACTGTAAAGATTGAATAAGTTCATTGTCTTAGTGACCAGTTGGGGAGGGGAAGGTCATCCTCTTTAGTTTTTAGTTCTTTTAAAAATACTTTGTGGTTCAGCAGCACAGACACTGCATATCTTTGTATCCCCACACAGTCACCATGTTAATAGCTGTTTGCTAGCTGTGGTCAGTTAATTTAAAAAAGCTGGCACACTGGTATTATAGGTTTCAATTGATTATTCTTGAATCAAACGCAGTATTGTTGCTTCAAACCAAACCCCCACCCATGACAAAATTCATTATAGCTCTTTAATTTATAATAGTGTTTGAAAAGATGAACCTGAGATGATATGAAAGGAGATTCAGTTTCCTTAACAGTTTCTCAAGCCATGCATCATCCTGTTCTTACTTTGCTCTTGCAACACATATAGACTCAGTGAGGGGTTACCGTTGGTTTGGAAATCTAATTCTGCTTTGTTTTGCTGCAAATATGAAAATAGTTTATAAAATTTTCACTGTCACGATGAACATAGGTGTGCTCCTATAATATATTTCTACCCTGAATGCATGTTATATTCATTTCTATAATGCACCTAAATGCAAGGGAGTCAATCTAAAATACATTTTATTCAATGTAGTGCAGTTGCACAAAAACTCAGGACCCACCCTTGACTCTGCCAGTCACTGGAAGCCTGTCAGTGCATTGGAGGATAACTAGACCCTCAAAATGGCAATACCATCCTATTCCAGGTGTTGCCTGATATGCTGAGCAGCTTCTCTTCTTGACAAGGGCCTCACTTATTCTTTTCAGTCTGGAATGGAAAGTTTGAGGGGAGCTCTAAAGCTTGAGGAACAATTGCTAACTGCTAGAATAAAAAACTGAGTTGGAACATGTCAGTTCCCCACACCAGTGCCTGGGAGTTGTCCTGGGTTTGAGAGATAAACTGCCCAATATTCAGTTCTCATTTTTGGAAAGTCCTGAGTCCTGTGGATGCTATCTGATGTACCCACATGCACAGATGAGAATGTTGCCATTTCAGCATAGATAGGGAGAGATTTTTTAGACTCATACTCCCCCAAAAAATCAACCATACAATACTGCCATTGTGCACTTTTGTACCACATTTGACAAAGAGTTTCTGGTCAAAAGGAGAATGAAAGAGATATACACAGACCTAGTGTCCAGTGCCCTTTTCTCATCCATCCAAATGGTTATGTGGCTGTGTCTGGGGTAGCTGGGGGGGGATCAAAATGTCTGCTGTAATGAATAGCTGTAATTTGGAAATGAATGATTACAACAGGAAAAACAGAGACACCTTCCGTAGAAGGGTGAGTAGATAGAAGCTTCAGCTGATATGTGAAGTGTGAGTCTTCAGTCTGAATTACAGAACAGGATCCTGGTGGGTCCCTTCTAACTCAGAATATTCTGTGATTCTGTGATGTTGATCTTTCAGATCACAGGG
This sequence comes from Neopelma chrysocephalum, assembly GCF_003984885.1. Classification (NCBI taxonomy): domain Eukaryota; kingdom Metazoa; phylum Chordata; class Aves; order Passeriformes; family Pipridae; genus Neopelma; species Neopelma chrysocephalum. The sequence goes on along the minus strand of NW_020897747.1, from coordinate 4,283,542 downwards.
GATCATGATAATTATCTGTTACCTTTTCTGGAGTAGGATGAGTTTGTGCCCATTTCTCCTCTGGTTTATCATATAATTGGTTTGCAAACTGATGTGGGCTTGGAAAATTTTTGTAGGATGAGAAAATGGATTCCTATTCATTGCCATATGTGAACTTCAGAGAAGGATTCTGTGCACCTGGGCATGGAATATTGTTTGCCAGCACATACCTTTCCTATTCAGCCCATGAAGCAAAGGAGGTGTAGTCCTATCACAGGACTTAAGCAGCTGTAATGCATGGACAAGTAAAACGTGTACCATTTCAACTCCCCATGTTTGAATTCTACACACACATAACTGGCAAGTCTTGTAAAAAAAGGAAAATTATCAGTTCTTCAGGCCAGTGAGAAAATTCTCAAATGATGAAGATTTCTGAAAACAAACAGATTTCTTCCATGAGGAATTTAGAATGAAAAATGTGATAAGTTTTAGTCAGTCATTAACATTTGTTGAACATTCTACTTACTATTAGTGTTTCGTATACTTCTGGTTCAAACATTTAATGGAAAAAGAGTGGAATAAATGGGGTAACACTAACCAGATGGTCCTGTATGTGGAATTTCTAAAGCTTTTTGTGTACTTTATGTCGAAGATAACAAATCACAGAGGTCAACAGCTAATGTCAGCTAGTGAGAAATGATTGTACATTTTAAGGAAGAAAAGCTCTTGAGGTCTTAGTTGCGTTGGTGTCAGGGATTCAATTTTGTGATTTTCACATGGAAATGAAGATGCTTCCAAGTGAGGCACACTGCAGAAGAAATGTTTAAAGAGGCATTTGTTTAGATTCCAAAAACTAGGTTATCTTAGACACATTTAGGTTCAGGACATCTCCTCCTTGCTTTTCATTTAATTATGTCTCTATTTTATCTTTGGCATCTGCAGAGGATAAAATATGGGAATAATTAGGAATAGAGCTAGTTGATGAAAAATTAAGACTCTGCAATATTGTTTCTTTGTATGCTGTTCTTAAAGTTAAAAAAGTCAGAAAGAAAATCTGTGATATGTTTTGCTTTTTGATAAGTAGCTTCGTATGTTTTATCATTTTGAGAGTCATAGATTTGTTAAGACTATCTGTCTGATCTGTGGCATATCTAAGTCATCCATCCCTATAGTATCTTGCCAGGTCACTGTAGTCCTGCTGAAATATTTTGATACAGAATTTCATCCAAATAAATAAGTAGTGCATGATGGTGCCATCTATAGCCCAGACAGCTCTGGGGATTAGTAATTAGTTATATAGCCTTTTACTTAGGGATCGTTACTTAAGATCAGACTTAGAATGTCACTTCTAGCCACAGGCTTGGCAAGTTGAAACAGTGGTTTCTTTCTGATCCTTGTCAATGAGGTAATGTCTAAGTCATCTAGGGCACAGTAGAAGTAGAAACTGAATTATAATTTCATTTACAAAATTGATTTCTCAAACTCGTTGTTCTGTAAAGGCAATAGGGAAACTTTTTAACTACTGTCTACCTGTTCTGTGAGTACAAATGAAAACAACTTCCAGATACCAGAAAACTTTCACAGGCGTTACATCCACAGAAGGAGACAAGTGTGACATAGTTTCAAGTACATTTGCCAAAGGTTGTTGTGTCACAGAAATCAACAGCAATTGGAGGAGCAACTCAGAGCTAATGATCTTTCTTTCATAAGACTGTCTCCTTCCTGTAATTCAATAGATACATCTAAATAATGATCCAGGAGCTACATAAATGGAAATTTCCTTAAAACTTACCTTTGGCCAGTTTCTAGCTAGACTTCAGAGAAATGAATCATTCTGGAGATGCAGCCTTACACATGTGCGGCAGTGGTCTTAACTTCTTGATATAAAGTTAAAACCTTGGGTGTAAAACATGCAGCTGTGGTAGAGTTCTCTTGTTCAAATCAATCTTGATATTAGAAATTATTATATTCCTGCAAATGAGAACATATCAGATTTTCTGCTAAGGGTAGATCTTCTTTTTAAACACAGATAGCATTTACCCTTTGAATAGCTCCTCAGGCTAGGCTTGTCTCTTCTAGAAGACGCTTGTCATTAGTGGTAGAAGAAATCTCACTTTTGACACATACAGAGTGAAGCAATGTAGAGGTTTATTCAGCATGGCATCTTCCGTAGATGAAGCATCTCTAAGCATTTCGCAAAGTGATGTCATTTGCTAGAACCGGAGGTGGAGAACAATACAAGAGACATAGGCAAAGGAGGTAAGATGAGCTTCCTGGTGAAAGTAAAAGCAGATTGTTATTGGCCAAACTGCGTTTTATTAATCATGTTAACACTAGTGACTATGATACAGGATGGATGGAGAAGTGTGGGAGGATGGTATTGTGTGTGTGTTCTGTTTTTGTAATGTGGTGAGTGGATTTATCTGCTATCTATTTCCATTGTCATGAAATGACCACACACAGTGCATAAGGGTTCTCATTGCAATGATTGTGTCATCATACCTTACGTGCTGAACATAAAATGAAAGTGTTACTTACTAGCAGGTGTAGTGCACTCTCACAGAGGCAGAGAACCTACGTAATATTTGTTATGCCAGGGATCAGTAAACTTACCTGGGTGACACTTATTTTCAGTTTTGTGAGAAGCTATAAAATGCAAAGAGATTTTCTGAAACACTATTTGAAAGAGAAGCAGAAAAGAAAAAAGAAAACAGGTTTTTCCTTGGACGGTTTCAGATTTTTGCATCCTATTTGACTGATAATTTTAGACTAGTAGTGAAGATTACATCAAGAAGTGACATGTTCTCTTTTATATTATATGCATTCGTGAATAATATCTTCTGTAGTGCACTTACATCTTTGTATTTATGCTTTGGTTTACGTGTGTGCAGGCTTGTGCAAAGGTATATTTCTAAAGGTGTTTATAATTTGCTTATAATGTTAGATGTGCAGTTCTCTGTTGTTATATCATATTATGAAATGTTTCCTTGAAATAACTATAAAAATAGGGCAAGAGATACTCTATTTAATTTGTAAAATGCCTCAGTAACTACTTGTCACATTTACCTGGTAGACTGGAGCTGAAGAAATCACTAACACAGGTGCCTGACAGCTCCTGAAAGTGATGTAGTGTGAGAGCTGATGGGGAGCCAGCATCTCTGTGTGACCAGCAGCTGGTCACTGACTGAGCCACTCTGCTCTTTTGCCGTGGGACCTGTTGGCATTGGCAGCTCAGCTCTCCTCAGGGTGTTGCATCACTGGCACATCCTCCCTAATTACCCTACACCCTCCCCACACAGCATGCGCACAGGTTCCTCTGAGCCTTGCCCAGACTCAGTGCCATTGCTCACAGCTGCCTCCAGTGCTCCTCCAGGTGGGAAATCCCGTCTGGTCCATGGGGAGAGGACTTGGGCACCGGGTTCACATTCTGTGGGTCCAGCTGGGAAGCCCCTGTAGGCAAGATCATAACAAGAAGGTGCAAATCCAGTGCTCGACTGTTAAAAGTCCAACAGCAGCAACTCGGCTGTGGACTTGGAAGTGGTGGAATTCCACAGAGAGAACAAGTTTGCTGTATAGTTAAAGGGAAAAGAATTTTGTTTAATTCAGTTCAGATGATTTTACAAAATGTTATAAAGTCTTGAGGTCGAGGATCACATCATAGTCAAGCATCAGACCACAGTCAAGAATCAGACAGCGTTATATTAAATGATTATTTGCTAGGTATTTGTCTGTTTGGATTTTCAAATGGCAGCCCACAGCCTGGAGGCTCTGTGTAAACCTAGAAGTAGAGCTGTCCTCTGCCCTGAAGAGCTTACCTGCCCTGCTGTTTCCAGATGTAGAAACCCAGTAATCCTGACTGAATAATTGTCCTATTATTGTTCAGTAGTAAAAATTGAGGTTGGGATATTTGTGGCATGAAATCTCTTGTTGATTTGGGCCCTTGTGAATGCTTACCATTGTGCTTCTTGTTATGTAGATGCATCCTCCCACAGAGTACTGCAAATTGTATACATAAATGTTTTCATAAGTCTTAGAGATCTGGTTTGGTAAGTGCAGACACAACGTGTGTGATAACCAATCTCAGCTGCTTCTGAGATCCTGAATTTCTGCCTGGAGACAGACATAGCAAGCCTTAATACAAAATCTCTCTAGATTGTTTTTAGTCTTATAAGCTTGATTTATGTCTGGCAAGAACAGTTGGTTGAGATATATTGGAAGAAAATGTATGCCATCCATTAGCAAAGAATGCAATAATTAGGAAAGGAAGAGACCTGACTCAGAATGTGTGATATGATTCAGAGTTGTGTCCTCGAGTCATTATGCAGACAAAAAAACCCCACCACTCGCATCAGTGCAAGTTTTGCATGTGTAACAGCTGTCACAGTCAGACCATTAATCAGCTGAACCACCACACAGGTGGAGGATGAGAAACCACCTTCTGTGCTAGAGGTTGGACATAGAAATTACTTTGCATGGGGTCCTTCTGTCTCTGCTGCTGCAGCTGCAGCAGTGCAAACCTCCAGTGAAAATCTGTTTCACCATTGGCATAAGAAGTTTTTGTACAATTTCCTTTTTTAAGCACAGTGCAAAAAATATGGATTATAGTTAACTACTAGAGAGACCATGATTTTGCTCTAAACTGTGTTTCCACTTCTAAAACTATTGCAATAAAAGACACACCTGTTTTATTTTACTTGAGATATTGGTATACTATGAACTCATATACATTGCATACAGTTAGTTAGATAAATAAACAGCTTACTTTTGATTGTGTGTGTTAAAGTACCCCAGGTTATTTTGCTAAGTGATGTCATTTATCATTCCCTGCTCTGTATAATGACTGTTTGTGAAAAACAGAGGTTTTTCTTTTCTCTCCTGTCCATCCCCAACCACAAGAAAACCAAACCTGATCAGAATAAGGACATTGCTTAAAGTACACTTTCCACCTCCTCTGCCTTTGCATCATGTGATATGGTAAGACATCAAATGATATAAAGACGTGTAATGTGACAATAAATGAAAGATAAATTAGAAGAATGTTGTTTTGGATAGACTGTTCCTATTCAATTTGGATGATAAGAATTTAGTCTTAATTTCTGACATATTCATTTTATCGGCTAAATTTCCTAATTTGTATTATTACAGATAATTACCAACATATATTTATTTTTAAAACTTTATTTGTTCAATTAGAAGGTAGATTTCAACCTTTATCTTTGTAGGTAGCTGATCCAAGACAGTTTTATGTAAATGACTTAATTAATTGCTACCTTTCAGTTGAAACAGCAACTTACAAAGGAAGTAATCCTTTTCGAGTGGCATAAGCTGTTTAAAAATGGCAAAAAACCCCACAATACTTTTCTCAGGCACTTTGGCACACAATTATAAGTTATTTGACAGAAGTAAATGTAATAAACAGCAAGGCTTCTTCCCAAATTATGTCTTTTCTATGTAATTAAAATAGCATCAACCTTAAGTGCAGTGGCTCTGTAGTCTTCAAATCTACATTATTAAAAGACTTAATTATGCAGAATTACAAAACTTTCTTATAAATGGTTCAGCATGTTGGTGGTAAAGATGTGATCTGTGTGGCCTACTTATTAAGTTTACACTCACTCAAGCAATTAGTTGTTTCCAAGTGTCTGGTGCCTTGCTCTCCCTATCCTTGGAAAACCCTGCCATGCAGTGCTTTTAGAGGATGTGGTGACAAGGCTTTCTCTTCATGGCCATCTGAAACGACACCAATTACTCCAGGTGACTCTCCACAGCTGGGCTTGCCTGGATTGCAACTGCAAACTGGTGTCCTGACCTATAGTCTAGAAAGCAGAAAAGGGAGTTTTGAGTATGCTCTCTCCTCCTGCCATGCACTGAGGTCCATTTGTTGTAGCAGCTAAGCCTTCAAGTGGTGTTTTCCCCAGTTGCATCCTACTCTACAAAAGCAAGGGGCACTCCATAGTAGAAAGCAATTTGTAAAACCCAGAAGAGGATTGTTGAGACCCTCTATGTGATGGTAAATGCCTTTCTTGAGCAGATCAAAACGGCCTTGATTCTGAGTGTTTGCGTGGTACAGTGTGGACCCCTTTCTTAGCCTTATGCTTTTGCTTCTTAAGAATAGTGGAAAGAAATAATACATGATCCTTTTAGAAACAGCCAGTTTTTCATGTCGTTAGTGAGGGAAATTAAAAAATACACACTGCGCTCAATTATCTCCTCCGCTGCTTGCTGTTACACTTGTTTCTGAGCTTCATACCAAACTGGCGATCCTGGGGGAGGGGGAAGGATGAGTGGGTGAATGAATGTCTAGAAATGTGGCAACTTTTCAGTAGAGATGCTCCAATGCTGTCCTCATTATTGTCCCATTTTATTTGGCAGAGTGATTCTTTTACCCTTAAATGTGCAAGGGTTTAATTAATACATTCCAGTTGTCAAACCCAGTTCAGCTTGATGAGCAGGAGAGTGTAGAAAAGCTAGATTATTTGTTTGCATCACTAGGCAATGGGGAAATACCTCCTCCATTAGTTTTCTTTGCAAGTAGTGACAGCAGCGTTCTGACAGAGACAAAGGGATAAAAAATGTGCTGGAAGGACTAGAAGAATTAATTTGTAATAGATAATTGGATCTGTATGGCAATGATACAAGTTTGGAGGAAACTCAGAGGAATAGCTCTCTAGGTTTTTAGGTTTCCTCTCTTGTCAAAATAGCATCTGCATGCCTTATGCATTTTAAAGTTTAAGAATGTACATATCTTGCTTCCTTATTTAGCTGCACCACTGACTGTCTGACAAAGGTCTGCTTATTTCTATTATTAATTAAAACTCAAGAAATAAATTCTGCTGTTTGTTGGGAATATGATACAGTATTGCTGTTACTTTCCTCTCTTGCAAAAGTTAATTTTACTCTTGCACCAGCCTCTGAGACAACTGTCTTTTGAGTTTTGCAAGCCTCATCTCTGTTGCTGACTGATCCTACAGCAGATCCTTGGAGAAGGGCGTAGTTCAGTGTTACAGGAGGTTGTCTCATTCACTGGAAGTGTGGGTCCATCCTGTGAGGGTACTGAATGTCAAGATGGAGACGTTACTTGCATTCAGCTCTGTAGAGAACCCGTGGCAAAAGCAGAGTACTATGGGAATGTACTTCTGACAACTCCAGCTGCTGAGGTGGGCTGTTGGTGTGTGTACCAGTTGCAGATTTTTCAGATTTGCCAAATTTACCTCTAAATATATTTAGATGCAGTAATCAAGCCTACAGGTCATAAATGTAGATAACCACAGCTGGTAACAAAGCAACCAACAAATGGCAATAGTGCATTATTTTAAAAAAAAAGTAGTTTTATCAGAGGGTGATCAACATTGTTCCTCTTCTTTCAAAAGGTGTTACGGGTGATCCCTGAAATTATAAACCTGGGAGGCACCTCAGTGTAAAGAAATATGGTTGAGAGAATGATTAAAGATCAAGTTATAAAGGACCTAGATGAGGATAATATGATGGGGACAAATCAGCACGATTTCTATAGCCTGTCAGATTTCTTTGAAATAGTTAACAAATAATGGATAAAGGAGAACCAGTGGATATAATTTATTTAAACTTTCAAAAGGGTTGGATAAAGTCTTTTAAAGGAGGCAATTAAGGAATCTTGCTAACAATGGGGTAGGATGTAAAGTCTTGTCATGGATTTAAAACTGATTTAAAGACTGAAAGTTAAAAGTAAGATTAAATGCCCATTTCTTACTGCTGGAAGGAGACAATAATGGGTGTTCAGGAGTGGGGCTAGGAATGGTAGACTTCGTTATTTTTAACATATATATTTTATTAAATTGCTATTGTGCATAGAATATGATTAAGTAGTATTCCCTAGAAAATACTATAGGTTAGTTTTGAGTATCTGTGTTATAGAGACTGCTCTAGTGCTGGCATGATATATTCAAAAGCAAAAGAAACAGGAAAATGGAGGGAACAACAGCAATAACACTTCCCCTAACAGATGCTTCTCTACTGAAAAAAACATGAATTGCTTGTTTCACCACCTAATCGAAACCAGCGCAGTTCATGAAACACACGAGCCCCAATCCAGGAGCAAAATCAAATTTCAGTCTAAAATGTTCAGGGAAGTTTTGTCCATCCTTTGAACTCAGCATATCTGCCCGTTTACTGTAATCTGTCTTTGCCACAGTGGAGCAAAGACACTATGATCTCTGCTGGGGCTAGCATCAAGGCACTCCAAGGCCAAAGCAGCTCTAGCCTGAGGTAGGGCTGGGGAGGAGAAGAAGAAATTTTAGAACAGCTGTGCAAACCTAGACTAGTCCAGATAACATGGTTTTGAATAAAATTTTTCACAGAAAAAGTAAAATAAATATATGCCACAAAATATGCATACAGTTAGAGCAAACTTGTAAGCCCTGAATCTGTCATAACTCATCAAGAAAGTGACATTGGTGCTGTCCCACTTAGGTCTGTGAGGACAACTCCAGGTGCAGTAACAGAAAAAGATGGGAAGGTTTGCTCCATGCCTGGTGGTGTCCTTATCTTCAAGAGGCTGCCTGGCCCGATAACAGGTGTCCTCCCCCATCATCTAGCAGAGATGGATGAATTTTCAGAACAATTAGAGATGTTGAATAGAAAATTCTGGATGAGAAAAAATTAAAACCTGTGACTATTTAATGTCGGGAGGAGAAGGGTGATCAATTACAGAGGGAGGAATACAACAAAGGCGGGTCAGAGGCTTGCACTTGCTATCCTGGAAGTCCAAAGTCATCTGTGTTAACGTCTGTGTGGAAGAAGAGGGAGTGGAGAACACTTCTCTCCCCTGGTAATAGGAATCTCTTGGCACAGGGTATTGCTGCCGACAGCCAGTTCTTAAATCTCGTAGCAGGGTGCATTATCATAAAGAGTATCATGTAACAAAGTTAACTGGGGTCTGCCTGGTACTGAATAGCACCAAATAAAATCCCTCCAGTTAGTCACTCTACCCCCAAATTTCTGAACCTTAAATTTAGTATATTCCTGATGAATGGGGCTATCAGGAATGAGTCTCAATGCAGTGGACTATATTTAAGCACGGTAGCACAATGATATTTTGATGGTTAATTTCTTTGATCTTCTGTTGAATTTAAATTTGCCTACAGTGGTTTCCCAGTTTCAATTAGTACACAAAACAAACTTTGCGTATTTTCCGAGATTATGTTCTTCATTATGCGTTGCTGTAGCTTTATGTGTTGTTGCCAAGAAATCTGCTTTTGACAAATTGCACAGGAGGCATTTTGAGATTGTGATGGAGTTGATTGAGTTTTGGCCAAATCCTGTACACTTTTATCACTGAAGACTGAAATACAGATGCTTGTTACATTAAAATATATAGAATTTGCTTTGGCCCTGAAAATCTGTGTCACATTTTAAAATAACCAATTTGGGTACAATTTGAGTTAAGTGGCAAGTAAACAATGCAAATGAAACTGTTTTGTTAGCTAGAAAGTAATTGAAAATCTGCAACTAATTATAAATTGGCAATATACAAGTCTCCAGGAAGCTGAAAGGAATACTTCACTGATATATTGTTTAGTTATATTCAAAATCAACTCACCCTGCAGTTTGTGCAAGAGATTTTATTGCTTATTGTAATTTTACTTTTGAAAAATGAAACAACTCAGATTTCATATGAAAAAAAGTGTAATTTTTTAATCAAAGATAGGTCTTCTTATGTTACATGTTTTTTTTTCTTATTTCACATGGACCTTGAGCTTCAGCTTTTGTATGGAGGTTTGAATTTTTTCAGTGTTTGTCAGGATTCTAAGTTTTGATTGGCACCTTCATTGTGTTTTTCAACTCATCACCTCAACACATTTCTCATGCATTAATGTATCTGTACAATACCTTTGAGAAATAAGAATGTGTTGTCACATACAAGAAGAAATTGTTTGCTTGTATTTGGTTGAAAAAGTGTGGGATTGGCTGGAAACCATCTATTGTCAATGCCACCTAGATCTGTAACACTAGGAGCTAGTCAAAACATCCAGATAATTGTCATGTAGATTTGTGTTGCCAGAATGTGTGCCATGTGCAGATGTCAGATTTTGGTGAATATCAGCTTTTGTGGTAAATACACAAATTTTGTGGGTTTTTTTAAAGGATAAATACTTGTGAGTATTTACTACAACCCAGTTTAACAACCCTTGATGTATATAACATCAATCAAAAAGCATTTCAGAGGATTTGGGGAAGGTGTGGGGGGTGGTTAGCAGGGAATATTCATCTTAGAATGCTCTGAAATATCCTTTATCCCAGAGCAGCAGGCCATGATGGAAAGCTCAATACTATCTCTATTTTAATCTTTTCATCAAAAGCCCCGAGAGGCTCCACAGCAAGTATGGACCCAAACTCCTTCTGCTAGAAATAAACATTTTCAACCTCACCCAAACTCAGAGTTGTTCAGGTAAGCTGCAGAGGATGCAAAGTGAGGTTTGGGGAAGAAAGGTAACTCTGCAGTTACTGTTGTATTGTTCTGTATTATGCAAATGGGCAAGCAAAAGAATACAAAGATTAAAAATTACTTCCTTGATTCAGATAGAATATTAGTAAGAGCTGTGGGGAGAACTCTGGACTCACAGTGCCAGGCTATCCATCATTAAGCAGTTGCTTTCTCTGAATAAACATTTTGCTGATACATGCTCTCCTTTAACAAACCCTGACTCAGAGAAATTTCAGACTTGAATTTTCTCCAGCCCTGTGCTGTTTCTCCATAAACCAGTGTTAATTAAGTGAATCATGTATTCTTCTGATATTAAATTTTTAACATAAAGTCTTGTAGTCAACAACTGGTAGAGATACCCTTTGAAACTTGTGAAATACCACTTAAAAATGGTTCAGCACTGTCCAGTGATACAGTGTGGGCTCAGGTTTGATGCTTGTAGAGCTATGTGGGGGCCAAGCAAGCTGGGGAGCCAGTCCTGTGCTGAGGAGATCTGGGCAGTCTGTCATTAAAAGGAAAATGCTTCAGCCAAGGAGCAGGAATAGACCTCTTTTCTTTCTGCAGTAAACATTTCCAGACAGGCCAGTCTCACAGTCCTTGTGGATGTAGCTCCTGTGAGTACAGGTTGGAGGATGAAATCCATAAATACTAGGCTTAAACAAGCGAATCTGCATCCAGAGCATTTTAATAAAAAGTTAGCTTGGGTCGTGGGGAAGGAGGGGATGAAGCACTGGGGGAATGGAGAATATGAGTCATGGCATCCAGGCTGAAACAAATCTTTGAGCACGAATCACAATATAAAATTTTAAGGGCTTGATCCTGCCTTTGGCTATGCTGGTGTGTATTGTTACATATCCTGTAAAATCGACTACTGTTACATGTTATGCAGTACTGTGCACCCACATAACTACGCTCTGAGCCCTAGGTTTTTATAGTCTTTATTTTTTAAATCCTATAAATGCTGCTCAACTTGGCTTTTCAGAATGTTGAACAGATGCAGCAAGATTTTCCTTCACTTCCTGCCCACTTACAAACCCAGAATAATTAGTGGATGTGTTGCATTTTTCGATAAAGACTTCTTAGAGAGCTGTTTGGTGAATAAGGCCACACAGAATGTGTCATTGTTGCTGCTGCAGGTTTTGAGTTTATTTGTGTATTATGGGTACTGTATACCACATAATAATGAAAAGCTATATGCTCCGGTCTGCTGGTTCACTACACAGTCTGTGTGATTACAAATTGTTTGAATAACAGTGGACTATTGAAACTCTATCCAGATGTGCGTGTTGCTAATTATGGGAATACCCACAAAGGCAGATTATCTCTTTTGTTAGCATTCCCAACCCATTTAAAAACAGGAAAGTGAAAAGCATGTAGGCAGCAAGTAAGAAGTGGCCGTACATGTAGGAGATGAAGACTTTTCATAATCAATTCCCAGGGAAGAAAAGCCCTTGACCTGGCAGAATGCATTATTGGATGCAACCTAATGCACAGGACAGATATCCCAAAGTGGCAGGTTCTGAAACAATCCCAGAACAAAAATGACATAGCATCATTCATGGCGGGGAAAGTCCAAGTAAAGAAAGATATGATGGTGAGACAGGATCTGAGCTATTGCCAGTTTTCTGGCATATTTATTTTAAAAAAATTACAGTACTGTGATATGAGATTTTGGAAGGACAGGCAGGGGAATATAAGTAGTTTTCATTTAATGAGCTGGATCACTATCCAGAGGAGCCTTTAGGATGAACAGTACTCGGAGTGTGAAGGACTCAGTGTGTTTCCAGGCACCACACTGGGATGACGATGTTTTCACATTGTCTTCCAGAAGTGCCGTCTACTGACTTTGGACAAGAGAGAACATCATGTCTAGTCACAAAGTGACCCTCAGTCAGTTTTTCCCTTTGCTTCATTTCATGAGTTGCCATGAATTGCACAGGAGATGAAATGCAGAAAGTAGAAGGAGAAAATGCCAGTAGCAGGAATTCAGTGTGGGATTCAAGCTATTCAAGAAAAACATAGGAACAGATGAAAGAAAGAGTGTTGAATGGCTTAGCTACCTGTCTCCTTAAGAGCTTGTGATGAGGAGATAAGTGGTTTAGCAACCTTCTCTCAATTTTCTTTCTTTTTCTTCTTTCTTTTTTTCTCCAAAACTACAGAAAGTCTGGCTTTTGCAGCTTCTCTGGAAGAGAGAGAGGATATCTGAATTCAGACTTAACCAAACTTTGCATAGCTTAATTTAAATAAAAATGATGTATTTCCTCCTGAGTGATTAATAGCCAAGTGTGGTGACATACAGGAACTATGAGCTTGACCTTCGTGGTAAAGGATAACTGCTGTGTTAAGTTGATTACACAATTTCCCCTGAATAAGTTGACAAGCACTGAGCATGGTTTTCGTGACTTCTGATCTTGTAAATGCACACTTACAAGTGATTTGCCTTTTCTTCTGAAGCAAGTCTTGCGTTCTGTGTGACACGTGTTAAATAAATTCCAAATGGTCTAATGTGAGATCTGGACTCCCAGCAGCCAGGATCTGTGCAAACAGGCTGGCCTGCCCAGGAATTGTAAAGTGTGAAATACTTTAAACTGGAATCCCGAACTTAGAGAAATTTCACATCTTCTGAACACCTCAGCTGCTTATTAAGCAGGCCAATAATTCTCCCTCCTCCTTGGACTTGTAGACTGAATTCTTCTATTACATGGAGTGAACCTTACTTTCTCTTCTGTCAATGTTTCTTTCTGCCCCCAAAATTGAGTGTGTCAAAGATGCTAAAACTATCCACATATTGCACTGATAGGGCATTTATATAGATACAGAATCAACTTGCATGCCAACTAAACCTTCCTGCATACTTTTATCTTTATCAAGCTTCAAAATCTACAGTAGAGGACAACTGCTGGCATTCCCCTGGGCATGAAAAATGGGAAAGGAGTATTGATGGGAAAGCAGTCATCTCCAGAAATTGCTCCAGTATAAAACATTCATTACTTAAAAAGAAAAATGATGCTACTTGACTTCGAATTATGGCTTTGGATCAAGCAAATGCTAAAACCAGTTTCAGAAAAGCGCCTTGCTCAGTGCTTGAACTCTTCTTTCCTCAGGGATTAGGTGGTTAGCACTTCTGACTTACACAGTGGAAAAATGTGCCATAGAATGATTTGAATTTGAAGGAAAAATGTCACACATTCTGTCTCTGTGGTTTTCCTTCACTTGTGGAGGTTTAGACAATCTCTCCTACCTCTTAGGAGGTCCAGGGAACCATAAAACAAGCTTCTTACATCCCATGGAGATCCCTCACTGTGCTGCCTATGGTTCTAACATCCCTACATGCCTAGAAGACCTCTCTTCCCAGCAGGGCTTTTCATCTCCAGTCTTCTACCAGTTCTTTACTTCCCTTCAGACTTCAAGCAGTGCTTTACAACAACTGGATCAGCACCAAACTCAGCCTACGTCCAGCAAAGTCACTTTGACCCAGTCCTGTGTGATTCAGCACATATCCAGTTTCCCAGTAAAACACCTCCCACCTGCAAATCCTAATCCCCTGAAATTAGGGTGTCTCTCTTCAAAATCCCTGTCCAGGTTTTGTTTCTTTAGTTTCTTTTCCCATGCTTTGGAAAGGACAGGACTTTATCAGCAGGTTGGTGTGCTCTGCCCACAGCCAGGCAGTTTAACAACCCCAGCCTTGAAACACAAGACAATCCAACCCCGATCAAGTCCATGACCCATGGGCTCAGGAGTGAGAGGAAATTACAAGTGCTACCTTTGTAGTTATCCATCATAATGGATAACTTTTCTCTATCCCTCTCTTTGTCCTTTGCATGAAGAAATTTTTTTTTTCTAAAGGATTCAATTGAAATGTTGCCTGTCTCTTCCAGAAGGGAAGCTGCTGAAAAAAAGATCACTTTGTGTAAGGCAGCATGCAATGCAGTAGGTACACTAAGATGTCTTGTCCTTTCTCTGTGATAAGCACTATACTGAAGTCTACTGTCATTTGTGTGTGCGTGTGAATATCTTTCTGTAATGGAATAAGAGTGTTTGCAAAAATGGCTACTGAAGTGCCCAGCCAGTACACTTACTGCAGGAGAGTGACAGGATAAGACAAGTGGCAGAAACAAAGATAGGAAAAGAGATTTTTGCACGAACAAGTGTGAACTGATAAGCTTGACCTGTATGGGAAATGTAGAGAATCCTTAGTGCACTTATCAGGCCAAAATTAGCCATGGCAATTTGTTTTCAGCAACACCGAGCTCTGAGAGCCCTTTACTTATTTTCTCATTTGTGGAAGAAAACTGCTGGCTCACTGCACACCACTTGAGAAATTCTTAGCAAGCTAATTCACTTAGGCATAAATAACTTTCTTGGGTGTTGAAGCCTAGGGTAGGAATCAAGAGGATCTGTAGAGGTGGATGGGGAGGTGTTGTGTGGAGGTTTTATTGGCCACATGGATAAGTTATGTGTGTCATCCAAACTGAGTGCCTAATCACCTCCAACATGTCATCACAACTGCAACGTGCTCAGCAAGGCAAAAGGGAGGGAAGAAAATACATATTTCTTTCTCAAGTATGCACAGCTAGGAAACAGTCATCTCATTTTTCATCTTCCTCTAGGGTAAGCGTTAGGGCCATGTCTCTGCCAAGGAATGGAGGCTGTGTGGTTCACACAGGAATGAAGTGTGATGTTTTAAAGAAGAGAAGTTGAAGTGCTGTTTAGCAAGTAAGCACAGCCTTCTGATTAGAGTATGGGAATAGAGAAGTAGTCTGTACCTCATTAATTTAGGACAGTTTGGAAAAACTGGAAGCTAAGGAGGCAAAGCCTGTAGTAAACAAGAGATTGCCAAGTCTCCAGTTTTGTTTGTTTATTTAACTAATTCTTCCTTGTGAGAACAAGGAAAGGAAAAATGATTTATGCAATACTGGCTGGCACAGAATGATAGTTGGGGTATAGGTATGGAAAGAAAATGTCAGTGCTTAGGTGAGAATGAGATGCTTTAGAGTCAGAAGGGGCTGTGGTAGCATCACTGGCGTGTCTTCTCCAGCTCCTGTGTTAGAGAAGGTTTCTCAGTTGTGGTGGAGGGTGAAGAAAAGGCAAATGAAACTGGTCTTTGAGCTGATGAAAGAATGGAGACTCAGAAAGATTACCACCACAGAGGAGGGGGACATAGCAGAAATTAAGGATTAGAGGTGGTATCTGCGAAGATGCCACAGGGAAACGAGCCTTCTGGCTGCTGGAAATCCAGCAAAAAAGGTGGCCAACAGCAAGAGCTGAGTAGATCAGACACCCTGGGTGAAATGAGTGCAGGAGGGAGTGGAGAGAGAAGACTGGTCAGGGGTGAAGATGAGGCTCAGCAGACAGAGCAGGGGTTGCATTGGGCATGTGCAAAGGAGCAAAGGGAAGAGGATGTTCATATTAGGTTATCAGAATAGATTCCACTGAGGATAAGAAAATGTGATTCAAGGGATTGGTTGTTAAATTAGGATTTCCTCACATAATGTTATCAGATCTCACATCATCAACTCAAATCTCATTCCATTCAAATGGATATTAAGAAATTGTCAAAACAGGAATTGTACTTAACGGGGCAATAGGAGCTAATAGAGTGATCCAAGGGTGGAAGGAACTTTTCTAGGCTAAACTGTGATTTTTCTTGTGTTTCAAAGGTATCCTGAGAAAAGTGTTTTTCCTTGAAAGAGTTTTCCCAGCCAGATTTTCCTGCTTTTTGGCTAGTTACATTTGTATTTATTGTACATTCCTCGTATTCTGCATTCTTTTTTTTTTTCCCTCAATCTCAAGCTCTCAGTTCTCAAAGCAGAAGATGAAAATCTGTATCTGCAGCAAGAGGCAGTGTGTCATTATGGCCTTGGAGGGAGGCTGGCCATGTGGGAGATCTTTTCCACGTCACCATTTTCCTCCATCTGTGGAACTAGCAGGCTATGACTACAGGACTTTGCTGAATAGGGTCTTGGAAAAATCTAGCTGTAAACTCACAAAGCCTGGCTTTGTGTCCAGAAATGGTGTTTCCACACAGTAGATCTGATTTCCATAGCTGTACACTCTTCTAAATACCAGCCAAGGCAAGTCCATGTAACCATGTGAAATTCCTCTCTTTTCTCTTTCTTAAATCCACCAATTTGTGTAAACCTCTGAAGAGACAAACTGACACCACTTTGACCAGAGAGTCAATGTTGATTGTTATTAATTGCTTAAAACTTCTTTTTTTAAAAAAAAAATAAAGCCAGGTCTGTGCTGCAGATTTCTATCAGCACAGCTGTTCTGGTCAGACTGACACCTCTCAGTGAGCAAACACTACACATGTAGATGCAATTATACCTCGAAATGGTGCTTGTTTTGCTTGCGGGGATGATTTTACTACACCACTACAAAGAGCAGATTTGCCAGTGTAAGTTTACACTGCCCCAGGAATGCTTTGTCTGTTTACTGTGCTGGTATTCCTTTATCAGTAAGGCATTTTCAGTGTAGACATGGTCTTATTTGGAGGGCTGGTTTTAATCCTGACACATGCTAAAGTGATTACACTGCTGATTGAGAACTCAATAGAAGGACTCCAACTGATTTGCTCTGGATCAGGGCCTGAAAGGAGAGGAATTATCTTGTGGTTTGAACACAGGGGTAGGAGCTCTTCGTGCACACCCTGGGTTTGATATTGACTTCATTTGTCTCTGCCTCTAAAATTGGGGGTGTTATGGAATATGTCTTACAGGAATTTTGTGAGACTTACTTGTTTCATGTTCCTGTTCCAGGACACAAGTAAAATTTATATCCCCAAATGGATATTCAAAACTTTAAAAAAAAAAAATCAAATCAAAAGCCTAGCTACTTCTGCAGCTGTTCCAATGGCACTAAGTGCTGTTGCAGCAAAGGCCCACGTTCTGGGCCAACCTGTGTGACTGCTTTGAAGAGGCTCCCTTGCTTTAATGAGGCGTGTATCACAGTTTGGGATACATTGCGCCACCACATTTCCCATGGGTGTTTCCTTGTAGCCCCAATGCTCTTTCCCTTTTGTATTTACAGTTTCCATAGGCTCTGTTTTAAGGGCCTTAGAGCTCTTGGGTGTCCAAGTCAAAGAGAAGCTCCAGAGTGGGGACCTGTGTGCCAGTGTAGGGCTTGGAGGTCCTGAAATGGGTGCTACTCCTTCTACAGGACTTAACACTCGATGCTGAGAGAGAGAAGCTTGCAGGAGGGCAATTTCCCCAGTGACTGTAAAATACCAATGCATTATCACTGCTCTTTTATGCCAGATCTCGAGGCAATATTAAAAAGGATACGTCTATTGGAAAGTTCAGGTCATTAGTTGCCATGTCGTGTGGTAGTCTAGCACGTACACAGTTGGTGGAGACACATCCTGCCTTTAGATTGTCAGCTTCATTTCTTCATCAGCCTTTAGCAGAGACAGTGTCAAGCATGTTGAAGCTGAAGGACTTTTTCCATTCTCTTCGTATCATCACACACTGGGCTGTAGACTAAGCAGGTGCCAGTTGGGACATACAATCCCCACCTGGCACTGAACATGTGAGATCACACTGAGAAGCAGATCCCTACAGGAAATAGCTATTACTCATTGTGTTCCTTTTTACAAACAGTGCATCCTTTTAAAAAAACATGTCTGAGAAGTGGAAAACTAATGTATAGAGCAGAAATCTTATCTCTAAGAAAAGCCAAGTTTCATTTTTTTATGGTTTAATATAGATTTTTTTGACTACTCTTCACTCTGCTTAGTCTGTGGCTCTTTTTACATATATTCTCTCCAGTGTCATCTATTGGCACAGGAGACAATGTCAAGACAACTGATTTCTACGACAAATTAGTGTACAGAAGAACGAGTTGGTGTTTGGTTGTGTGATGTGCCGGAATGATTAATTCCAGAAAGACCCCTTAAAATTCCAATGAGTGCTTCAGAAATCAGAGTATTTTGATACTAGCCAAGTTGATTTAAGGCTACTAAAATTGTTCAATTATGCTCTTACCTGATCTGAAGTACTTCTTGGCACTATTGTAGATTGCAGGGGGGAAAAAAATTATTCTTTTTCCACACTGCTAGAATAAAAACAATGCTGTTTGGTGTAACTTTGTTAGGGTCTGGTAAAACTGATCATAGTTAAAGTAAGCAAAAATGAGCCTGTCATGTTTGCAGCAAAAAAATGATAGGTCTCCCTGGCTGTAACCCACAGTCCAGTGAATGAAAATCGGGAACATAGTAGAACATAATTTTAAACCAAGTCTTTGTTGATGTTAACAGCACTTAGCATGGGCTTGCATGTTCTACTGAACAATTTCTGTGCTTTGATCAGGCTTATTAACAACACTTTGGTTTGCTTGATAACTGATTGCAAAACTGAGGCATGGAGTAAGTAAAGGACTGTGTTAACGGTCAGGAAATCAGTCAGAAACACAATTAAGAACCAAGATCTGGGCTACAGAGGGACACTTCTGAACCTAGTCCTGCAATTAGTCAATTCATCCTGGAAAGATTGTCTTGCACAACTCCCAGTACATTTGTCAGTATTTTCTTGTTGCTGTTACTCTGAAACTCCAGTTTTCGGGTGACATTAGCTTGTGAAGAAATACAGGGAAAAGAAATAAGTGGAAAAAATAATTACAAATCTGGTAACTAATTTTTTAATGTACAGAAATTTGGGAAACAGTCTTTCCTTTCATGAGTATAACTTCCACTGCTAGTAGTGCTGATGTAAGTATTGGACATAGGTTCCTACCTATGGTATGACTTTCCTTTGTGACAGTTCAACTGGTTGTGGGACTGTATTGTCAAGGAACCATACTTAAATAAGCCAGTGGCTGTTTTAACTTGAATTAATTTGCAAAGTCTGTCATGTAGTCAGAAGCTCTTGACACCAGCACAGCCTTTTAGGAAGGAATGGCAACTTATGGAACTACTTTTAAGTAACTGTTCCTGCCAGGTGATGGCCAGCTTTGAAAGGCAGCCTGGCAGGTTGTTATTTGAACCAGGACTAAGAAAGCAATATAGGGATCCCAGTGTCATTTAAATTTTCAGAGTGAAACAACCAGGATGAGACTAAGGTCAGCTGCTTTTGTAAATATATTCTATAATTTGAGTTTTCTTCTACAGTGTTTGGAAAACAAACATTTTATGGGAGGTGGTGCACAAGTAGCTTACTGCAGTTGTATACTCTATTTTATATTTACTTTACACAGCTCTGTATTAGAAGCTTTAGGTTCTTCCAGGAGCAAAAAACAAATTGAAGAAAAATAGTTAAATATAGTGAGAAATATGGAGGGGAAAAGAGAGGGGATGGCAGAGGGACAGAACCCCCGGGGAATGTTAAGTGCACATGTAAGAATAGAACATATGATCCTTCTTTATTATTGTCCATTTAAAATTACAATGTGTTCCACTTAAACTAGACATGCTAATAAAATAAGAAGAGTCATTTATAGTGGACAAATTCCAAAGACCAAAGCTGTGTCCTCATTTAAATTCTGCTCTTTTGTTAGGGCACCCTACTGACATAATTCTCTATTGTTTCTGCCATTATCGCTTGCTTAATGCAGTACATAGTGTCGGGAAATTCCTGTCTGGCACTTACAAGGTGTTTCTAAAAGGGGGAACAAAAGAGTCAAGAGCACACAGGGAGCAGGAAGAAGCTGCGAGGGGAAGTGGCAGCAGAGGGAGGAATTCAAGATAGTAGCAGAGGCTGGGGGAGTCAGGCAGAACAGGGGAAGAGGAACAAGAACTTAGTGCAGGCAGAAGCTCTCTGCATTCCCTCTACAATCCCAACTAGTACAGGCAAATCTCTTAACAGACTTGGAAAGCAGCTCAAGGATGGTGAAAATGTAAGATTTCTGAGTATGACGGGGAGAGCCCTTTGGCTGGGAGGATGCAGGATGGAGCAGGAGAATTTGCTGGGAAAGAGAGACTGTGCCACTGGGAAACCAGGGTTGGAAAGCTTACTTCCAGAGGGTTTGACAGAGGTTTGATGCTGAGGATTTGTGGTGGTCAGTGAATGGGGAAAGAGTTGGTGTGAAGGCCGTCCACTTCTCTCCATACACTGGATATGAGGGGCAAGGCATCCTCGCTTGCACTGGTCTGAACATAAGAAGATTACTCTGTACCATCATTTGTTAATAACAATGTTGTTTTCTGTCATATAATTAGAAAATGCATCTTGCTTTGCCTCCAAGCACAGTCACCTTATTGCATTTGCACATTTTTCATAATATTTCAAGCGAACTGACCAGATAACATTAATGAATATATTAGATAGGCAGGCACTTTTTAAGGAAAAATAATAAACATACTTGTATATTAAAAAGTTAATTCAGTCTGGAGCCAAACAGGTAATTTTCCCTTCAGCATTTTTTCACTCAGCTAAGACAGGTTGGACTAGGAGTGCAGTCACCCTGTCTACGGCGCTTGGCTTGGCTTGCATACCAGGGGCGAATTTTCTTCAGAGACAGACAGCAAGATGATCTGATTGGCCTCGGTCCAGGGCATGCTCACAAAGGGCCTTTTGATGGAGGGCTCCTTGGTAAGCCCTGTACCAAAAGCTGCCTGCCACCCTCCTTTCAAAGATACCCATTTACAGTAATTCGGGGAGGGGGAGAGGGGAAATAAATAAAGAAAAGTGAAATAGAGGGGTTGCCGCAAGAATAATTACGTTACTGGGCTTGGAGGGGGTAGGGAAGAGGAGGGGGGGGAGTTATTAAGTAAACTGCTGGATGTTGAAGTAGCTGTTTGGCAACAATGCAAGAACATAAGGCATTTGCAATTAAGCTCATTAAAGCTTCATCATTTTGCTTATCAATCTTTTCTGAAAAGGGTGGGGTGAAGCACCATATATTAAAACATGGCTGCTTTTATAGATAAGGAGTCATCACTGCTTGTTTGACTTTCTGAGCTGCCCTGTAGTACCCAGCCTGTGATGGCACATGCGATTAGCTGATTTAACTCCCTCTTGTACACAGGCACGTGATTTATAGGAGTTTGTTGTTGTCTCTCTGCACTCCACTGCTACAGCATCCAGTCCTGGCAACTGCTCCTCCTTGCCTTTATCTCATTTGGTATCCAGATGTGGTCTCCTGCCTATCTGTCAATTTTGTTCCCATTTGTTCTCATGACAGCGGGTTTGGAAGAGTATTTACCAAAGCCTCCACACCTTGGAATAAGGGGAAGGAGATTATCAGAGCTAGAACTAGATTATCAGAGCCATTGATTCCTTAGTCAGTGGGGGATGTCCTCTGACTATCCCATGCTAATCATAAGCTTTGAGTTTCAATGGAAATAACAGCAACTTGAGATACATTAGTGGACAGAACTGATCTGAGCCATTCTGGACCTGTTGGAGACCTCAGCTTGCCTGAACTGGCTGTTAACAGGGCCTCTTCTGGCCAAGGGAAGTGAAGTGAATGAGTCAACTGGCAAAGCCATCAGAACCAATAGTCTTGGTGTGAAAACCTTGCAGTAAGAACAGCAGCAGCTCTGCTTTCTGCTTTGGAGCTGCTCCCCAGGGTACAAACAGTGAGATCTGTGAAGATCTCAGGTCTGTTCTTCTTCTGGTAATGTAAAAGTCATTATGTGTGACTGCAGTTTATTGCAGGTATAGGTGTGTAAGGACAATATTTCAGATATAGATACTTCTCATCACCCAAGAGCTTCAGAGCACTGTAGATGTGGACTAAGCCTTGCAGCATCCCTTTGTGGGAGGTGAGCCTTGCTTTCATTTTCCAGATGGAAAAGTTCTGGAACAGAGAAAACCCCAAGAGGCACTCTGGGTGTCTGGGGCAGGCCTGAACCCAGAAATCCTGATTTTCACAAGTCCAGTTTCTCCAATATGGCCTTGACCATGCAGCTCCATGATTTTTTTTGTGTTTAGAATGACAGCAACTATATAGAGCTTCAGAATTTTCTTGCAAAAAATATCAATTTTTTCTTGCTTCATTTGTGTCCAATAGCAAATCTTTTCCCTTTGTCATGTTTAATGGTGGAGAAGTGGGACCTTGTTTAGAAGTGACTCTTTCTGTAATTAGGGTTTTTTAATTACTTTTTCTACTATCTACACAATATCTTGTCTCTATAATGTTAAAATTCATTTTAACTTCGAAAGAAAAGAAAGGAAAATTAAAAAAAAAGAAGCTGGGGGAAATACTGATATAAAGAGGGGTGTGGAAGGAGTAGCACCACTAATACAAACATGTAGGTCATATTGCTATGTCAGAATGGAAGCCAGCTTGAACTTTAATTCTTGGTTTGATCAAGGTAGTGTAAAACCAAACCCCGGAGGATTTCCAATGGAGAAACTGGATTTATATTTTACATATGAGCTGTAGTTGAAGCCAAATGTTCATTCCACTCAAATTGTGTAGGTGGATTACTTTACTTCCAGCCTTGAAGTATCATGTTTTTAGCTGCTAATAAACTTAATAAAATCCATTTCTTATTTCCCCTGGTGTACTGTGTTCGTGAGCCTTGATGTACCATAAGAGCAATGCTGTCCAGAAAATTCATTTATGAAGAAACAGACCAATAATATGTATGAATAAGTCAAGAAGAAAAAGAATATATGTACCACTCTTTCAGTGGCATTTCTCTTACCATTGCTTCCTCGTTTCTCCTGACTTAGCACTGGACCAAGGAGTTGAGAAAACTTAATAAATTGTCACGTCATCAACCTAGCAAAGAATCCAGCAAAGAACTGAGATATGTACAGCTTGTTGTTGGGGTTTTTTTGTTTTTTTAAATGCTCATTTCCCAATTAAAAATATCTTTCCATACCAACAAGCTTCCCACTTTGGCTTAGCTCCCAGAATCAGACCTGTCGTTTCACACAATGTGTGATCAGTCTAAGGGGTTCATTGCCACTAGAGTTCACTGAAGCTAAGCATTTACAAAATTGAATGAGGGATTAGACGTTTATGTAGATAACAAAAATATCTAGCATTTGTAGCTAGTACAAATGAAGAGAGCACTGGGAAGGAGATAAAACCTCATTCTTGAAAGGTTTAAGATAATGTCTAATGTACAGAATTGGGGTGAGACTTCCTGGAGGTCCTCCTTCCAGGAGGAGGTAGACTGTTACATGGTGCCCTTGAACTTTACTTTGACATGTTCAGTGTTGGATACTGTGTTAGAAGAGTTAGAGATTCTACGCATCAACTATCTTTCTAACCAGTGCACATTTTCTGATGTCCCACAGTTAGATAGATGAGATAATCCAAATAGAGGCCTTTAGCCCACAGTTTGAAATTGAGTCACTGGTCAACGAGAGATGCCAAGTGAACTAAGACATCAGTGAGGGTGACCAATGTAGTGAGTTAAATGTTGTCTTCAAGTCTTGGAGGTACAGAATTGAATGGAAGCTCAACTGCAGGCAAAGTCACTTCTTTCAGTCCCTTCATATTCCCCATATGCAATGACACATCACCCCTTTGTTTCAAAATGTGGCCCTGGCATATTGCTGGAGCACAATGAATTAATCACTTCACTTAATGGATTTACTGGGGGGAGCAGGGAGAGGAAATAATCTTTAAAAAGATTTAGGATAAACAAAAGAGTAAAAAAAAGTGAGAAACAAACTGCTTTATGGTAACAAGGAGTGGGAACCAGACAAGGAAGGAAAACAGAGAGGGATAAGAGGCCTTAGGTACAGAGGAATAAGTAAGATCTTAGGTAGAAACCAGAGGGGAAAGGCAGGGTTGAATATATAAACAAAGGGTTTAAGAGAAAAAGCAATATGACTTTTGAAGCTTTTTAGTGCACATCTGACCCAAATCATCTGTCCTTTCAGATACAGCCCATCACCTCCCTTATTTAGACTTTATTTTTGCTTGGCGATCTGTAATCCTTACTCTAAAGAGTTCCTGACTTGGTAGATGTGTTGTGTTAGTAAATGCTACTATTGAAGTCAGCAGACTTGTTAAAACTTGTGGAGTTTGTGGTGAGCAGAGAGTGCAAGCCCGGTCATCCCTCCTGGTGTGTGTGCAGCGTGGAAGAGGTTGAGGGAGAGGGGGAAGGGTCCGGCAGCTTGACAGCAGTTTTCCCACCTCTCTGTTGGCCATAACCAGAGGGTTTGTCGTGGAATCTCTTTGTAGGGGGAGTAAGGGTTATCAAGAGCATGGAGTTTTTCTTTCCAGCAAACAAAAATTGCCATTGAAAATTCTTTTCAGAACTTAGTACAACCCCAGGCAATATTTCTTCTGCACAAACCACAAACAAACCCAGGCGTGTGCATTTAAGAAAGGACTCAGACTCATCTGAACAGGTCACAGGGAACTGTAGGGTTGCAGGGAGGGCTTAAGCCACTGGCAGTGGGCTCTGATATCTTTGGTCAGTCATCCCTTGGGGCCCTTGCTTCTTCAGTGGTGACTGTTTCTGTCCACTTCAGTAGAAAAAGGTAGAGGAAGGGGGAAAATGGAAGTTGACCATGTCATGTTTAGAGTTTATCAGTTCTCTTTTGAAAATGTTTTCACAGAGAAAATGAAGTTTCTTCTAAAGATTAAATCCACATGCAAGCAACTGGTGCACATAAAGTGATGGACCCTACCAATGTATTTGCAGAAGACAAGCATTTACCAACTTTTTACTAGGACAGCGGTTTTGTTTCACACTGAAAAAAAAAATCTGTTGGCTTTTAAGACATGTTTCTCTTTTCAGTTTCCCCTTTTCCTGCTCTCCACTGTATCACTGACAGATATTATGTATTCCTTAGAATAATATTTCATTTGAGAAGAGTAAAACCATAGTCAGGTTTTTGTACATCATTTTCTTGAGTTTTGTGTAGATGTTACTTGGACCAGAAAAAGTCGAACTGCTGTCACTCTGTGCTCTGATTAGTGTGTGCACGAAGGAGAAAAAGACAAAATGGAACCTGCTCTTCAACGTGGAGGAAAACTAAAATCCAGCATTGCTGAAGAATCTAACACAGAGCTTTTAAATTGAGCTTTTGCATCTGTTTCTTTCTCCCTGAAGAATCTGTTGGCCTGAAGTTGTGTAACTCTCTAATGAAGTTGTTGGGGGGGTCTTTGCTATCTTGGAAAATGAAAGACTAGAAAATTGCAGTGCAAAGCTCATGTTTGCTAAAGTGATCAACCTTAAATGGTGTGTGGGTTATCTCAGAGTATAATCAGCATAGCTGATTTGAATAGAGCTGTCTTCAAAATAGAGATCTGCTGGTAAGATTTGTTTTCATTTAGGTCTTACTTTCAGCAATAGGATTAGCCTAAGGTCTATATATCTACAGGCTCTTGTATAAACAAGCAGCTTAAACAAAACTACCATTATTATACTGATTTAGGGAGAGAGAAAAGCCTTGTTTGGTTTATTGAGTTAAGATCATATGTGTGACAAATAAAGCCTTCCTTTAAATGTAAGTTTTGTCCCATTCAATATAGTAAGTTTCTTGAGCAAAAAAAAATTACAAAGGCCAACATTATTCTTAATGCCAATTCAATTTGTCACCTCTAGGTTTTAATCCCATAAACTGGTGAAATACATACTATTTCATCCAGTTGAGCAGCAAGACAGCTAATATCACCATATTTATCACCATCAGGATGATATAATCAATTTACTTCTTGCTATAAGAACTCCCCTTACACTTCCTTTTTCTACCTTTTACTCAATGGCCTTACTAAACTCCTTTCAATGTTGAATTATTGCAGCCAAGGATAGTGTATTCTGTGCTGCTTCACCCACAATGAACTTCAATAGTGTTGTCATTCCTTTGTCTTTGTTTTATTCAGCACATCAAGTTTTATGTACTATTTTAAAGTGTCTTGTAAATAAAATAGGATGTGAAAGTTCTGAGCTCAGTTAGCAACTTGAGGTCTAATGAGGGGTGGCTAATCATTTATGGTATGGATGCCATGTGTCTTATTTCATACAACAGCGAGCAGGGCACACATGTTTCCTGGAGTCCCCATCACAGGAGGTGCTGTGACCAGTCACGCTGCATGCAGTGCTCCCCGTGCAGCTGTGAGCTTTGAATTCCTTTGTGACCAAAGAAGGAATGAAAAGCAAGGTGGGAAAGTGCTGCTGAGCAGAACTGATCTGAAAATGTGGGGTTTTTTTAAACATATATGCTGCTCAGATGATGAATTTGAAAGAGGAAAAAGATTGAGGAACTATTTCAAATTGGCACAAAAACCAATTAGTTTGAACTGCTTGTTAAACAAATGTGAATGAACTCTTGTCTCCTTTTTAGTCCAGTCATGCCAGGTCAGGTCTTAATGCCCACAGAGCTTCACCTTTGCAGAATTCCTGCAAGTGTGTGAAGCTGGCGGTTGGGCACATGGATTTCCAAGTGCACAGGTTGGCTCAGCAGTTCAGGAGGACCTCTGGCAATGTGGTCCTCTGGATAAAAGCAATCCCATCATCAGTGATCATACTGTCTGTTACCATAAGTGCCTTTTAAAATATTTGAAATGTTTATGGATGATCCCTAAAATACTATACCAGCAAGACAGCAATGTATTCAAACTGTCAACAGCTGACCTTGGATCATTGGTTAGAAATATTGCATTTGTTCATTGCTTTCTGTTTGCTGTTGGTAGTTGCAGCTGAAGAGCTGCAGTGGACTTGCTGGTGTCACCTAGCTGAAAGTACATTTCACCTTCACCACAGAACTTGATTGCAGGTTGCAAACATTATTTAAATGGAAATTATTTCCTTATAAGAAGTCTCACAGAAGCATTGGGGTTTTTTTTCAGGCTGACTTTTTAATATTTATTTTGTATTGTTCTTGCTTTTATCCTTAATTTCGGGTTAAATTGGATCTGTCAGTGTCCCTTTAAATTTACTCCACACTGACTAATTTATTTTAGCTAACTTGTTTCAGGACAAGTGTAGAATACTTACAGTGCAAAAGAGAAAATTCAGATCAATCTCAGTCTGCTGAGAAAATTAATCAATTTGCAAGTTACATTTAGCTTAATTCTGTCTTTTAAAGCAGGCATTGAGTTTCCTTTCCTATGGTACACAGAGACAGGAAGGTAAAGCACTCTCCATTGGTAGAGGACTAATTCACTTGCCCTGTGCTCTGTATTGAGACCATTAAGGCATTGCACTCAGAAAGCAGCTGCTTTATGTGTGTGTGCCAGTGTCTCATTTTCCATATATGTAACAGATCAAAACATTTAGATTGGGTTGATCCAGTCCATCATGACAAAAAGATTTTGAAGCGATGCAAGTAAATAAGAGCCTTGCTTGGCGGGAGGACGCCTTTGCCCTGATCCTGAGGAGCTATTGGTGGGCGCCACCCCAATTAAAGCAGACTGGGCCATACCAGCTTTGCACGGATTCTTTTCCAAAGCCAATTAGCTGCGGGACATTTGACAGAAAGGAACAAATCACTGAAAACTCAGCCCGCACAATGTTATCATTTGTGTTCAGTGCTAGTCTAGTGCTCAAGAGTGTTTCTTTTTGTTATACCTCTGTAGACCTGCTGGAAAGAAAAATGTTTCCTGCTTCTTGTTTGGCCTATATATTCTAGAGCCACATTGTTCAGTGTTATCACCTTAAGAAGCAGTTAAGATTAAAGTGAGATAGCACACATTTGAATTTAGAAAAGCAGCCAGAGAAGCTGTACAACTTTTATGGTCTTCATCCAAAGTGCATTTAAGTGTGTGACTGTTTTTCAGAAAATTGAATTAAAATGTAGTTTTTCAGCTGTTCTGTGTTTCAGTTTATACTCTTCATCCTCTAAATCTGTGCCATCATATGGCTGTCTACTGCTGGCCACTGTTCCTGGGCCAGCCCTCAAGAATATGGAAATCAGAGAACTAAAAAGAGGAAGAGGATGCTTTGGCAAGCTTAAGTTTATTGGTTATGGATAGTTGGCTATCTCTGTGGTACCCCTTGGGATTATAACCTGCCAAAATCCAGAACTCCATTTCAGAGGGGATTATTTCAAGGAGCTGAAGCAATTGCAGAGTAGAGTAGCAGGCAGTGCTGTGAAGTGATGCAATTTTTTGGAAGTTCTGCCTTGCTATGGCTGTATGCCTGGGAATTACTGTACTTTTTCATGTACAAGTGAAGAAACCTCGGTACTTAGAGAAAATGCTGTTGTTTGATTACTAATACTACGCTTAAAAATAAGACCATCAAATTAGTTCATGAAAAGAGGAGAGGGATTTGCATGCAGCGCAATGAACAGGGGAGGAAGAGAGACGAGGAAAAAAAACCTATCAGATTTTTAGCCTATGCTTGATTCAAGCCTCTTTAAAAATATAGTATATTTTTTTCTTCCTGGGATTGCCAAAAGTTACCAGTCTTATGAAAACATTTAAATAGGTATTTTAATTGCACCCAAATTGTAAAGCTGTTTCATGCTCTGTGGGTTTCACTCTAGAAACTTCCTGGTGGAGGACAGGCAGCCAGGGAAACACTGTGGCCTGAATAAAAGGGCTGAGGACAGGCACAGCTCAGCTGTGCCAGCTGTGTGCAGAACTGGCTGGAATGAGGCTAAGGGGGCCTGAATCAAGAAGCTGAGCAGTGAAGAAAAAGCAAACAGGCTAGATAGTGCTGTGAAGCTGATAATTAATATTTCTGAAGATGTTAGGAAATGAGAGATTCGGAATCCTTTAGTGTCTCTGTAGTTGTATTCTTCTGTATTGGTCAGATGCAGAATATGGGCAAGAACTTAATGAAATTCTGTATTGCTGTGCTCATAAACAGCTATTTCTCCTTCTACAGTCCCTCTTCTATGAGTTTCTTAAGATTGGCTAATGAGATTCACTTTTATCTCAGGATCTTTAACAACTCCCAAAAGACCAGGAGCTTAGTTTTAAATCTTATCAGCAAAGCAGAGAGGCTTCCAGCAGCACAGTGCTTCCTGACAGCATGGTAGAGCTTGCTGCAAAACTGGCTCAGGAAGAAAAAGGATGCCAGCACTAGATCCAACACTCTTGCTTTTGGCAGGTCCTGGGTGTTCAGTGTCTCTCTCTCTGTCTTCCACTGAGCTATGCCAGAGTTACGTTGCTGTGTGTTGTGTGCTGCCACCCAGCCCAGGTCCTACTAACAGGTCAGGAACTGGCGTAAATGCTGAGGTTTCAACTCTACTGTCATTTTTGCACATACAAAATGAAGGTGTAGGAGTTTAGATATCATATTTGAAATAGTTGCTTGAAAATATATATATTATTGCCTCTGCTCATTATAGAAAATGAATCAGCATTTTACAGTGACTGACTGACTCTTCAGAAAGTTAGTGAATAAAAACAGTCACACGACACAAGAAGTCTTAAGGATGACCCAGGACCCAGAAACTGTACAGTTTTTTTTACCTAAACACAGAGTAACTTCATTCTGCTAACAGGGTGCCAGACAATGACATATGGTCACCTCCAATTGTACATTGCCAGGAGGGGAGCTGTAAGGCCCCAGGCGCTTCCCTGGTGGGTTCAAATCAATTTCAGTGAATTCTGAATCCTAAATTTTCAGATATGAACAGTGCTTTTGATGATACAATTTTGGGTACTGAAATTGACCCTATAAAAGAGAAGTTATGTTTTAAAAGGACAGCTATTCATCTGATAATGAAATTTAAGCTTTTTTTACAGGACTGAGCCCTCAGAAACTCTGGCTCTCCACCTCACTTCCTGTTCTTGAAAATATGTCCTAATTCCCAAGCAGCTCTTTTATTTGATGCATATATACTTTACAGATGACTATATAGAAAGGGATATTTTAAAACAAAGTAATTTGGCGTATTTTAAAAGGAAAGGAAGGGAGAAGGGAGGAGCAGTGCTCAGAAGCAATCAAATAACCTCAAATTTGAGGTCATGTTATAAATGCAAAGTATAACTTTTTTTTCCGCAAAAAGCTCATGAGTCCTTTTGGGTCAGGAGGCCTTAAACATAATTTGGGAACTTCAACAGAAATTTCTCCCTCAATCCTTAGAACCATTGAAGTTCCTGAAAGCCCTACTTTTGAATTTAAAAGTTGAAACTAAGTGCATTTGTCCATAGAAGAGAGGAATTGAAAGCTATGAAATGAACTTCATCTCTTCCTGTCTGCTTGTAACAAACAGTACCAAAATGACCACTGAAAATCTTTTTTTTTTTTTAAATTATGATGACCAACCATTCAAGGTGAGGTTGTCCGTCTTCAGGGTGAGAGTATGCTCACAGTATATCCAATCCAGCACTCACATGCCCTTTTTTATGGGTTGGGACCCAAACATAACTGCTTTCCTTATCAGGTAGAATAACCAGGATTTTCATTCTATTAGGAGTGATGGATAAATGAAGTAGCCTTGGATGAGCTGATGCTTACTGGGTTTTCCCTTGTTGATTCTGAGAGTCTGCTTATTCAAATTAAAAAATGTTCCTCTTGCTTCCACTGAGGTTTTTAAGAGCCCCTAAAACCCAAAAGGAGCAAAATGAGCATCCATTGTTGCAAACCAGTAGGCTTTCTGTTCCCTTCCCAGGGTTGCTCCATTAGTGGTTTTGGAGGGTGAAACATACCTTAGGGCATGGACACACCTTATTTTCCATTCAAAAGTGTCTGTGCCCCCACCTCCATTTGCTTGCTACCCCTCCTCGGATGGGACAGGTTGGTCTGACCTCCCTGACCTCACACGTGAGATCAGTTCTGTCAAGGCCCGGGACAGATTACATTCATCTTTCCCATTCATGGCTTAGTTCTTCCTTTTTGTCCAAACATTCCTTTCCTTCCCTAAAAGTCAAAGGCTGCCACAAAACAGACTCAAGCATGGGTCTCTGCCCCAGGTTGTGCCCACAAGTGCACACCTCCACTGCGTGGGGAGCACTGAGTGCCAACCTGGCAGGTGGCCCAAGCCCACTCCTCGCTTCCCGGCAAAGCAGTGACTCTCGTTAGGGAAGCTGAATGCACCCAGAAAGTACCACTGGGGCAGCAAATCAGCTGTAAGAGCCTATTGATCTGTTACATTTGTTTTAGACGTGCAAAAAGGATATTCTTTTGTTCTAGGCCTGGCACCAAGCACTTCCTACGGTGGGTTCAGCGTGTCTCCGGACACTGCAATCAGGCGCCTTGCAGCTGAGTCTGCAGAATATTTGCTTATTACAGGAGGAACTGAAAGAACCTGGAATTCACTAGTGACCAACCTCTTCTTGAACAACTGTTTCCCCCCTTCCTTTTGTTTCTGTTTTAATCACTGCATTACAAACGCGATCCAAGTCCCCCTTGCAGATGCAGGCTACGGAATACGAGCACACAACAGTCAACATTTATCAGGTTAAAATGCCGGCACCGTTTGCACTGAGTGGTCTGTGGTTGCTGGGCTCAGTTCCTTTTTAAATCAAACTCGGAATAATTAAACAGCCACAGCAGTAATGCTAATGCAGTTTTTTGCACATCCAGTAATCAAAGGGAGGAAAAAGTAGTCTGAAGCTGTTTTGTTTTAATCATATTTGATTTTTATTTTAAATGAAAGCACAAAGGTAATTTTTCTGTTGCTCTACCTGTGACTCCTTAAATCATGGTAAACGTGCATTATGATCTTCTTAAAAGAGTAAGAACATTCCTTGTTAATTAATTTATACAGCTGTCAGTACAGCTTTCTATGTTATTCATACTCTAAGTGTTTGACTGCCATAGATTTTCTAGCAGTTCCTGGCAAAGCTCCAGTGAAAGCCTGGGATTTATTAGGCTGACTTGGTGCAAAGTCTATTGATTGTGGCCTCGAGGGTAATAACTAAATAGAGCTGGAGCAACAAGTCAATAACACCATTGTTGCTACAGACTCCATTCACTTGAGGAGTTAGATTGTTTTACAGTGGCAAAGAGTAATCATGAGCAGATCAGCATGTTCAACAGGCTCTGTACCATGTTAGTGCTGGGGACTGTTTTAAAGCTTTCAGCAGACCGCAGGAGAAGTGAGGTGGGGTGCAGGGATCAAGAATCCTGTAAACTCCTTCATTAGGACTAAAAGGTTTCAGCATTATCTTTATCATCTTGCAACAAGGACCCCGTGCCTGTGTTGGTCCAAATGGGTGTTAAAATCTTCTGTCCATCAATTCATCATGGCATGGTAGAAACTTTTTTTAAATTTTGGTTGGGGATATACGTGTAGTGTGTGTGTCTGTGTGCATGTATGCGTGAGTGCATGTCCGTATGCCTTAGCACAAAATAATAATTTAGCTAGCAGAAACCTCACCTATGTGCACTAATATTTCCTGGCAATGGCTGGAAAGAGACTCCTATTTTCTTAAATTCAAAATGAGGAAATGCTTTTGTTTATTGCTTCTCTAATCCTCCCATGTGTTTATTTACTTTTAGAATTCTTTACTTTTGCGGAAATATATACAAACCTACTAGAGGAGAGATGTTTATTTCCTGAGAGTTTATCGTTTATTTGACAGCCTTTGACAACTCACGTTGTGTTAAGAGCAGATAATTTTGAAAAGTCAAAATTGTGAAGACGGGAGTTTCAAAACCAGAACTGGATGATTTTGCACACATCTTGTATCCATCTCCAGGAGCTGCAGAAATGCCGAGTAATTAGAATGACTTTCTTCCTAGCACCAGTTAGTAGCAGCCTACTCCTTTGAAACATGAAAGATGGTACAGAAAGTAATAATATGAACCACACTATATTAAAAAAAGGCAGATGTAATTATGCTTTGTAAAACGAACTGAGTGGTCAAGCAGCAAGCTTTTGTGTATTCAGCAGTTCCACAGACGCTTCCTTCCTTCACCTATTTCTTCTTGGAAGTCAAATTTTCCTTTTTACAAGTAACGTTTCTAACCCCACGTTTTCAGAGATAATAGGAAAGAGCAAAGCTTTCTTCCTGAGCCTGCAGTCATTTTAAAACACCAACGTTTTAGACACCAAAATCTCAACAGAGGGGTTGATTTTTGAATGTGGTGGTGACTATGACATCTGATGCCAATTTATTAACAATTTATCTGTCCTTTTTTTTCACTGTTTCTCTCACTTTATTATAGCTCCTACTATTTAAAGTGCAAAAAGGGGTGGAACTAGAAAGGAAATCCTGAAGCCAAAAATTCAGGGGGGTGTTGGGCTTCCCTTGGCTACGGGCAGTCCATTGAATGTTGCAATCAGCATATACCAGACAGATCTCTGAGCAGGAGAGATGCAAACATGTGGTGAATGTGTCTTTTTCTTTCTCTCTTTTTTTTTTTCCCTCTTTTCCATAAGTAAGCAGAGAGCTTGGCAAGTTTGTAGTGCTTGCTCAGAAGCTCATTTAAAACTTTGAGAGGAGTGAATTGAATTTAAACGACTCTCAGGAATCTCTTTACCCCCAGGACTCAGACGCTGCCTCCAATGTAAAGAAATGTGTCAGATGGTTCATAATCTGTATTCTGTCAGGATACTTTAATGAGAGGTCAGTAAATACCATATATTTGGGAAAAAAACAAGCCAAAGCTGGGCCTTTTCTTTGTGACTTCAACACAGTCAGTTTTCTGGCAGATGCTTTCACTTTGAATGAAGAATTTATATCTACTCTGCTTGGGTTCAACTCTGTGATCTGAGCAATTTTTGACATATCAAACCAGCCTAAAACTTAATTAGCTGTGGCATAGGAAGTAAATATGTAAAAGAGGTTTCGCAGAAAGTCTTAACACTTTTTCATTAAAAAGGCCAACATTGGTTTTCCTAGCTGATTGAAGTGTGATGTGCCACCTCTATGGTGATTAGGTATGTATCGGAAGCGCTGTTTGCACCCTATTTCTTTCAGAAAGAAGAGAGACTGGTAAAAGGAAAAAATCCTTCCCAAAATGTGAGGATTGACATTTCTTTTGAGTAGTACTCTTGCAATATGAACTGTAGATTTACAGGAATTAGAGACCAAACAGTTGAAGTATTCCTCTCCCCCTCCTCCTTTCTCCCCTCCTTTTTTAAAGTGTCTTCATCAATCAAAATCAACACAAATGAATAATGGAGGCAAATAGAATGTGAAGAAACAATAGTGGTGTTGTTCAGAATTGACGGCCATAAATCCATTGTATCCTAAGAGACTGCACCAAGTAAATACCTGCTCTTGCCCACCACCAGTTAGCCCATGATTCGGAATATCATTTAAGCAAGTGCTGATGTCCCATTGAAACTTCAGCCCATTAATGCTCCTTTTACTTTAGAGCACCAGGGCTGCAATGAGGCAGGGGGACTTGAAGGGTGAAGGTTTGGAGTGACAGGGGAGGTTCCCCTCTCCTCATTCATTTGTTAGGTTCCCCTCTCCTCATTCATTTGTTAATTTGGGATGACAGAAATAGAAATAGTGTTCTTATAAGCAGGTCAAAGGGTTTTTTGGAACCAGCAGAAAACAAGGAAGCTGGTGCAAAGGAAGTTACAGAGCGCATCGTTTGAAATCATTAAAATTTGAGGCTAGCTGAGGTTTTCTCTGTAAGACAAAAAGGGAAGCACATCCCGGTTGGCACTGCAGAGGCATGTGCAAGGCTGGAGAAGCCCAACAGAAAGCAAAGCCAAGAGGATTATGTACCTCAATTTCAGAGGGCATGACTTACGGTGTGGATTTGAGCCCTGACGTTTTGATTCAGGTATGATAGAGCCGAAGTCTCACGAGCTGCTCTTGTAGGAATTTGACACTGAGAGGCAACAGCCTCCGGGGTCAGCTGCTCTTTCTGCCATTCTGAAATGCCAGGTCTCAAATGGAAACTTTCCTTCCTTCCTTCCCATTAGAAAGGCCCTTCCAGTTTTGGGTGCCTTTTGGAAGCAAACCTGTGGAAGCAAGTGCAAATATAATTCTAAGGCCGAGGCTCACACGTCCAGGAGGTTTAAAGTTGCTTGTTTTATTTTTGGTTCTTCTGTAATTGCAGTTTGTTTGTCAGAGCGTGCCAGACACAGATCACTTGCTCAGGGCTCGTTAGCACCGACAGCATTCCAGCTGTATTAGAATCTCTGAGTATGTCTTCCTCAACCGTATTTTCATACTTTTTATGATTTTCATTCTCCCCAAATTGAAAAACAAACAAACAAACAAACCAGCAACCAAGGCAAACAACCAACTACCTGGCAGGAAGGATTCCCCATGTGATCAGACTGGGGAATGCTCTTTGAGATCACAATGTGAAGGAGCAGAACTCCCAACAGCACAGTACCTGTACGCAGAGGGGCTTGAAGGTGCCAGTTCTGTTGTGAAAACAGTTTATTTAGTAGTTAGTGCCTTGACTATTCTGTCTTTGTACTTCTGAAAGATGATCTCTTGCAAATGATGAACCCTTAGCCTTAACAAAGTTCTGATCCCTTTATAACATTTCCTTAATTGAAGCTTAGAAGTAAAAAAATGTAGCGTAGTACTTTAAGAGTGACTGTGTAGCACCTTTCCAAGTTTGCATGCCTGTCAACGGGATGTCATCCTGTAAGTGTGAATGAATGACTCTATTTCCAGTTTGAGTTTCCATTCCTAGGCAAAAATAGCACTAAATACACTATACTTCCAGAATAGATTTTTAATTATATGAATCATACCACAATAAAAATTAATCAGTAGTTATTTCTTCATTAAAAATGTTCTGTATGTCCAGTACCATGTGAAGTGAAAAACAGAAGACACTGCTTCAAATGACCAAATAAAATCACAAGAAATAATTTTTCATTCTGAGCAGACTGTGTTTTGTAAGGATACCAGTTATATTTAACATTCCTCAAGTCTTCCATTGTTGTGCTTTTTTTTTCCCGACCAGCATGAAGCACTGAAGCTTTAAGCATCCTGTCGTGATGCTGATGTTTTGTTGAAGAAAATATGTGTTCCTCAGCTGTTGCAGTTGCTTCAGCATTTGTGCCTTTTCATATGACACTTGGCCAGCTTTTTAAAATTGCCTAAATCCCATGTGCACAGTGATGAGGCCTGAAATTTTTAGGGGCCTTGAAGTATCTAAATCATGGTGCAGGCTGTTTAACTACCTTAAAAGATTTGATTCTTGGATCTGATTCATTTAGTCTAGGAGTCTCAATGTCCTAATTATCTAACCTATTCCTTATGATAGGATTTGGGAGGTTTTTGTTTGTTTTTTTTCTGCTAACACAAATAATTGATAAAGAGTTAGCAGAATATTCTAATGGTGTGCATTAGGGTTGGGTATAAGGTAGAAAGCAATAATGAGGATTATAAATAACTGCTTGATATGTGGAATTCTAAAATAGACTCTTAAATTTGATTAACTGTCTTAAAATATGGTTAATCATCTAAATCCTTTATAAACTATTTGTAAATGCACCCTTGACATAAAGCGTGACTTGTTTGTCTGTATTTTATGAAACATGACAATTCTATTGAGGAAATGGAGGAGTATTTCTGCAATATAGTCAATGTAATTTAGAAACGAAACTTGATGTTCCAGGTTTTAATTGCAGAAAGTCAAATACTTGCAGAGTCTGAATTGCCTTGTGCAAATTTGTTGTGCAAAGGTAGGATGGAGTAGCTGCACTCTTCCTCAGAACAAAACAGGCAAAGGGAGGCAAAAGGAAGGAGAGTTATAAAAGAGTTAAAACACAAAAATGGAATTATTTCAGAATGGTTTGGACCTCAGTTCTGTGGTGTAAAACCATCAGCATCATCAACAGAGTCTCCTGCACCCAAAAGTACTCACTCCTGCCCTTATGCTGCATCCAGCTGCTTTTTTGTTTATATGGGCACTTCTGTTTTCCAGTCAATGTCTCCAAATTGCATTGATCGAGTGCAAAATAGCTCTCCTCTCCACCCTTTTCCTTTTTCTCTTTCTTTTTTTATCCTGGATCAATTGCTTGATCTGATTCATCACGTGCCTGTTGAATCAACACAACTGAGGTTGGCATGCTGCAACGAGATGGCAGACATGAATACCAAGAGGAGGAGTACAGGGACAGACTTGAGCATGACTCCCAAAATTAGTATTGCTGCTGGATGCTTTGCATCTTGGAAACATGGTCTTGGCTTGAGTCAGAACATTTAACCTATAAACTCCCCTCTAGCCTTTGACGCCCTTAAACTTTACTTTTGCCAACTGCTAAGTGGGAATAACACTAGTTACCGCAGGGATGTGAAGATTTACTAATGGTTGTTCAACCAATTAGTGCATGGAAAATAGGAAAAACTGCTTGTTACACTCCTGCTTTTTGCTGAAATCATTTTATCAGGCTAATGAGCTACATTTCATTTGTAGTAAAATAGTTGTTTTCGACTGTGTTCCTCCAATCAGAAATATGTTGCTAGAGCAAAGACAGGTCCCTGTTCTTGTAACCCAAGTGTCTCTATTTTTAGTTTTAAGATGTTGGCTGCATCTCTGTCTTTTTTTTTTTAATTTAATTTTATGCATATATTTATAGCTCTTGCTATTGGAAGAGAATTTCCTGCAAACAGATCCATTTCTGTGGGGCTCTACTCCTTGTGTTCCACCAGGAGATTGCTCCAGAATAAATGTCTGCTCTGGTTGTAGGATTGATCAGCCTGGTGAACTGTAAACTTTATATTGCCTTCAGCACATAGTAGATTTGCATGTGCAGGAGGTATTAGTGACTGGGCATCCGATACTTGGCAATGTCACATTTGAAGATGTGAGTGACAGAGGAGATGCAGCCCCAGCCCCAGTGTCCTACTGAGTTGTTTCCTCTTTGGATAATTACATTCTCAGCTTTCTCTGCAGTTTTCACTGGGGGGGGGAAGTATCTGTCTTCACACTCTCATTTAAAGAGGTGAGTCTTGTAACCATGCACCATTAAACAGCTGCCAGAAGGACCCAGAAGGACTTTTTACATAATGTTCATATCTGGTTTGCATTCCAAGCTGCACAGATCAGCAGTAATGCTACGTGGGTATCTGAAAGCAGGATTTGACCTGTACTTGGGTTCTGGTTCATATGCAGCGAGTAGCACTTGCTCAGATAGTTTCAGGGACTTCAACAAGACTACTGGTATGCAGAATCAGACCCCTAAGGATCCTTGGTAATGAAAGGTATCCTGTAACTGTAAGGTATTATTATGATGACTACTCTGGAGAACACAGAGGTATTGAAGTCGGCAAAATGAATTACAGAGTTAAATGTATAAGTAAACCAAGAAGCGACTGATGTTTTTTGCATAGTAATAATCTTCATAATCGCTTCATTTGCACAGTTATTTCGTTTTAAACTTTAGGCACAGTTTGAAGCACAACTCAGTGGAGATTTTTCCTGTAATCTATAAACTTTAATGAAAGCTAATTGGAGGACAAATTTTAATCTAATTAAAATGTGACTGCATAAAACAGAAAGGATGAATGAAGTGAAATGCTCTATGGGGCACAGTTTTCAAACAATGATTATCCTGAATACTAAGTCAAATGAAGCTTTTGTAAAATGATGATCATGAACATTGCCAGCAAGAGAACAACCTTGAGAAACTGCAAATGAAAGTTTTCATGTATTTAGTTTAAAAAGTGGACATTTGCCTCACAACAGTGTAAGGACTTTTAAAGAAGAAAATAAAAAGCAACACAAACAGTCTCATCTAAAAACATAACAAGTAAATTAGCCAAAGGTGTACATTCCATCTAAGTTCTCATGATCAGCAGATGCAAATGTTTGCAGTGCGCCGATGAGTTATGAGCCCTAATGAGATTTCAATGCTGAGCAAACAATAAAAATTTATGCATTGCATAGTTTTAGTGGCCTTTGGCTTCATGGTTAGTGTTACACCCTTTCAACAGCTTCAGTAATATAATATCCAGCTGGCTTTGGAGGTAAGGAAAATTTTAGGGGTGAACTGAAATTGTGAGAAATAACATGATTGATTGCTTTGTCAGAATAATGCATTTCCACGGTATAATTGTCCGTAGTAATCTTAGTCCGGGGATGGATACATAAGTTCTAGTTATGTTCAGACACAAATTTTGAAGGATTCAGGTGAAGAATGGCTTTTCCAGCATTTGAGCCAGACCGTTTCCTGTGCTGGATATGTGTCCAAGGGTCTCACAAACAGACCCTCTAACAAGAACATTCCTGTCATAGTCCAGTAAACGGGAGAATTGAAAAGCTGCACTTTCCCCAACAACTGTCATGTGTCGCAAGAAAAGAAGTGGAGCACAAGCACAAAAAGAAGGCACAATAGATATTGAAATAAATGTATGTAATGGGGAACGGGGAGGGTGAATCAGGGAATTCAATTGGTGCAGTGCGAGAGTGAGCTCAAATGAGTTAAATTTAAAAGTCCCATTTGTGGTTTAGGCTGTTATGAATCCAGAACCTTCACCATAATGATTGCCTGCATTACCCTACATAATATTAAAATCTTAGCGTGTGATTAATAGCAGATTCCCTGCATACGTGTCACAACACACATCTGCAGCAAATCTGCCAGTATATTTCTGTGCTAGTTTTACTTTGGGGCCATAAAATAATTCCTGTTTTGTGAATGAGAATAAACCTATTATGCACTAGGTTAGCTACACCCAGTTTCTTCTCTTAAGGGAAAAAGAGCTGCTTATTTGATACAGCATCTCAAATTTCAGTGTTCAGAAGTGAGTTTAAACCTCAGCTAGATTTGCTTGAGCGAGCTGTTGGGATTTGCCTTCACCATTTCTTAGTTGTATTTTTTCCAAAACCTTCTGTGCAAAGAGTATTGAGAAATTTCTGGACAGCAGTAAACTAGTGGACTTAATTGCAAGGTGTTTATTGCTAAATTTGTTAATGAGTCAACATGCAAAAAAGATATATTTATCCCTGTTTCCTCTTAAAGTAGTAGTAAAAAATAACTTCAAAAAATCTTTTTCTTAAGCTGTTTGGTGATGCAGTTTTGCTGTTCACAAAAGCCCTTTTTCCCATCCACAAATAGCTACCTTTTACTTTGCCCCAAGGGAACTAAGCATAGCTCAAATGAAGCTTAAAAAAAAAAAAAAGATTTTTCCCGGTTGTAAGTCAAAGTCTCTGTATATTCACATATGCACAAAAAATACAAAGGAAGATGCAGAAGCATTCCTCCAGTCTGCCCTCTGAAAAGTCCTGTCGACCTGTTTCACTCCCCAAAATGAAAACAGAACCCCATGAAAACAACTTAAATGACAACAAGAAAACATTAGGAAAGCAACATCTGTTTTGCATTCTTGGCATCAGGTCTGTCCTTGCAACACAGGGTCTGACACAGATGTACAGGGTTATGACACCACTGAGTACTGCTTGATTTAAAATGGTGTAACAGAGCAGAATCAGGGCACTGAGCTCTTACAACTGTGCAGAGCTGTGGCGCTTGATCTCCTTTGCAGATGTGGGACTCAAAACCCACTGAAGTTTTAGGCAACTTTCCATTGATTGATGCAGACTGTAGAGCAAGTCATATTCCTCCTCCAACCATTTAGAATTTATTATTGACTGCGCTTTTTCATCGTGTGTGTTTTGTTGTCTGTAAAATCGCGTTGCTCTGGCATGTTCCAGTAGGCTTCCTTACGTGCAGCCACATTCAGAGAACCTTTCCAATGATGTTACATAATTAACCTCTGCAGTTTTTAAGTAAATTAAGATAGTAGCAAGGAGAGAGAAACTTAAAGGTACTCGGAAAGGCAAAAAGAGCTCCAATTTAATTGAAAAGAATCAATAATAATGGAAATTTGGGAAGCCAGAGTTGCCAAGAAAGCAACTCTCTCACCATGATTACCTGGGATGGCACAGAGGGAGCAATTCTCTCCCTGTTTGATTGCCTATCCATAGTCATAACAGAGATGAAGTTAGCTCACCTCACACCTGATATGGCTTCACCGTCCCCCGTGGAGCTGTGCCAGGTGCTGTGACATCGTGCAGTGTTTTCACCTGCCACTAGATGTCTGTGTGGGCTCTGAAAAGTTCTCGAGGGGATGATGCCCCTGGTAAACACGAGAGGCAAAACTGGAACACAAACTGTGGGGAAGCCTATTAGTTTGTGTTTATAAATGTAACATCATTACTTTAATTAAGCCTGTGTTTAAAGCAATTTACGCTGTCTAAAACTAAATTTCAGCCTTTCTCATTTGAGGCAGATAAGGAAAAGGTGCTTTTCCTGGTTCACCTCCGTTGAAGACAAACTGTTTCCTTTAGGTCCATGCGAAGAACTGAAATGTATCTTACTGTTGTGAAAGTTTTGGAGGAAGTTGCTGAGATGTAAAATAAGTTCATCTCATTTCTATTCTGAAACGATGAAATACCAAAATATAAAACATCTGCTCCATAAGAGAACTGGTAAGAGCTGTTTAATTCTGCCTTGTACATCCCAAACCACTGTACCACTGGAGCCATGTTTTCACACATATAATACATCAGCATATCTGGGTACACAGAGGAAGGCTGTGCATCAGATGTGAAGTTTACTATATTTAAGAAAAAATCCCAACCAACAAACAAACAAACAAAAAAAAAACCTCTGGAAGAGCAGACCTGGGTACAGAAATCTGTTTCTCAGTTCTGTTTCTCAGCAACTTGCTGTCTGGCCAGGGCAGCTGCACCTGTGACCAGCTCTTCTGCAGAGATCTCCCAAGAAAAATGCAAAAGTAATCAGCACGTTTGCCTTTCATGTATCTCTGCCATGGGGGAATAAGATACAGATAGTATCAGGAGCAATGAAAGGTTCATTCTGATATTATTTTCAAGTTTTTTTGTCTAGACAGAGAAGAGCAACCACTTGTATCTCTGTGGAACATACAGCCTCCCTCCACACTGACAGCCTAGGCTGAAGGCCAGAGGGAGGTAGTAGGCTGTCTATATTAAAAAAAAAAGTTTAAAACCACCACCTACTCATCAGGTGACTGGAGACTGTGGTTGTAAAATGTGCTGCAGGCAGAAGTTCTGAAAAATCCCAGAAAGTGTTGAAAACATCTCTAAACAAGGTATTTTTCTCCTGCACCTTTCTTGCTAAAGGTCCCAATTGCTGCCAAGAAAACTAGTGAGAATGTTAGCTGCCAAATAAAAAATTTATGACAGTGTTTGGCAAAGGATTGTATCACTGCTTGTTTTATACATTTCCACAAGGCTCTTGAAGGGCTGTTGGACACATACGGCTCACTGATCACTGTGCTTTATCTGTTCTTTAATATATTAAAAAAGCAAGCTCCAATAAAGTATGATTTAAACAATATGTATTTTTTCTTTTAATAGCCTCCTATAAGCACTTGCTATGGTGAGAATATAATTTCTAAACAACATTCCATATATTGAAATTGTTTTAAAAGCCCTTAACCTGACAAAGTTACTTGTTATTTGAGTCACTTTCATAGTAAAAATATATGAATTTTTCAATTAAAAATGTATTGCTTTTGCAATTGTGCTTGTTATATGTTGGAGTCTGGGCCAATAAACCGACTGTTAAAACATAAAGAAGTCCATTCAGTCAAAGTTGTGCCTGCCATTTATGTTTCAAAATCCAAGAAAATAATATGTTGGTATTGCATTGCTCACCAATATCAATTAGGTTTTCATCTGTATCATTAAATTAATGTTGGGGGAGAAAATTGTTCCAGTGGATTTGGTGAAAAAATATATTTTTGAATACAGAGTTAGCACACTGACAATAACAATTAAGCTGGCCAATGCTGAAGCAACACCCTTAAAAATATTTTCCTCCACTGAAGAAACAAAATGGTCTGTCTCTGTCTTTTCAAACCAGTTATCAGATTAGGCTTCCAGCT
The DNA here is from genome assembly GCF_003984885.1 of Neopelma chrysocephalum. Taxonomy (NCBI): domain Eukaryota; kingdom Metazoa; phylum Chordata; class Aves; order Passeriformes; family Pipridae; genus Neopelma; species Neopelma chrysocephalum. Next base: position 4,240,542 of record NW_020897747.1, on the reverse strand, counting down.
GATAATTAGTGCTGTTTAACACAGATCTTGTTGCTCAGAAATCTCAAAGCCTGAGCGGTTTACTTTTTCTCATTATCATGTGCTGCTGGAGGTGGGAGGTTTGGAGCACATAATTGTCAGGAGGCAAAGAGCCTCCTCCCTGGTGGCCAGGAGGTGGTGGGACACAGAACTGGCTCTCTGCTCCCTTCGAAGGGGATAATCAGAGCATCAAGACACTGTGCTGTCCCAAAGCCCCCCCCCAGGGCCCCAGAGCTCTGCACCATCTTCGTGTCTTCACAGCAGAGCAAATATTCTTGAGCAGCCAACAGCACTGCAAATGCTGTACGCCTTGTGTATGCTTGTGTATTTCATGGTGTTTGATATAAAGTACTCAAGACAGACCAGCATTAAGAGGATTATTTCAGACAGCATTAGGAGTTAATTTACAGAAGATTAGCTCTAAATCAGGCAGATATCATAAGCAAATTAGCATCAGTTGTAAGAGATTCAGAATCGAAATGTGTGGCTGTTTTAGTTTTTCCCTGTATGTACATAGTGGAAGAGTAGTATCTTTATTAGTTTCCCACACGAAGGTGTTACATCTCAAATGGTGAAGAACCATGTATTTTTTCCTACATGCACGCTATTTATTGTGATGCTGTTTATTGGCAATGAAACTGCTTAATTCCAAATACCCTTCCTCTGCTGAATATTTTATATTTCATGCTATTTCTACGTTGAGTAATGTTTTGTTTGGCCCTAGAAATGATGTCTCCATGGTGTGTTATAATATTTTAAATAGGTAATAGGCAGCTTTACTTCAGAGTAACGTACTTAATCCTTTTTTTTCTCTGTTAAAATGAGTCACATTTTAATGCCAACTCATAAAAATATGGTGTATAAAATGCTACATACCAGGGTGAAGATTACAGCTACTTAAAAATAGCTTCCTTAATATTTAAGCTTGTAAATTATAAATTTGTTTTATTTCCACAGCAGTGATGGTTAATTTGTGTTAAAAAGCAGATTCTGTTGTTCAATCAGTTCTCCAGACGTATTTTTCTGGCTGCAGACTGGCAGTCATGAGCACCTATCCCACCCCTTCTTGGTATCTCAGTTTCAGGAACACTTGCCCAATTAGTGGAAAAGTTGATGAAATAGATTGGGCCACAGTATTAAAGCCTGTGCCCTGAGTTGTCCTTGGGATTATGAAAGTTTTGAAGTCTACGCATGGGATTCCCATCTTTGGAGAAATTTGTGTTCTGCTGTCCAAGACATTAAACTGCTTAGTCTTCAGTGTGCTCCTGAACATTTGGGTTTTTAACAGGGAAGGGAAGTCTGGGCGGTGTTTTACAATTTTTTCTCTCTTGATGGACCAAATTCCTCTTGACAAGGTTGGCCTGAGGTCATGAATGTCTCCCTGTGTTCACTGAAAGAGGAATCTTCGCTCCTTCCAGGAGATCAGGAAAACTTACACCCACTCTAAGCCAGGCTGGGCTTGCAGGTCCCTCCGGTTGCAAGACCCGCGACTGCTCTTGCACTGTGACTTTGTGCCCTGTAGTTTTACCGAATGCTTGGAGGCTTGGGGTGGTTATTAAACTGAGGTGTCTGAGGTCATAACAAAGTAGAGGCTTCTCTGCTCCCCTAATAGAAATACCGTAACATGCTGAAAAGAAAATACTTTCATAGTGGCGAGTATCCCCTGTCAACTAATTTGATAGTTCTCTATCAGGTAAACCATTTGTGAATACATCGATTCTTTTTATTTTTCACTGTTCTGTCTTCACTGTTCCCAGGTTTTCTCTGAACCGGTTGGGCAAAAATTGATTTTTATTTGTTCCACTGGCCTTGTGGAAAATTAGCTTATGAACTGGTTTTTATAGGAAGACTCAAAGCACAGAAAAGGTTGAAAAATAAGCCTATAGCAGTCAAAATTGTTGTCTGAAATGTCTTCAGACTGGAAGGCTGAATTTATTGCTCAAAACAAGTACTAGCATTGTGGAGGTGTGCAGTCCTGCTCATTATCACTGGAAAAGGGGGAACCAAAAAGCACAGTAAAAAATTAAATTTTAATAATGCTAGTGATATTTTCTAAATCCTTCTTGACAGAAAGATTCTCATTATTTTTATCTGTCTCAGAGTAGGCTCTTTTAATGCCATCTCACAAATGGCCTTAGCCATGATTGTTTTCCTTTCTTTTATAGCATTCGAAAAAAAAATGAATATATACCAAAAAAAATTCTATTCTATCATTCAAGAAGTGCCATGAAATGGTAACATTTTGGATAGCACATCTTCAGGAACAATTGCTGCAGATGCCTTCAGGTTTTTACAAAAGAGGTCAACATTGTTAAGACAATTGTAGAAAACTTGCCATACAAAAAGACGTCCAGTCAAATATGGTGTGATAAGGGGAAAATAATGCAAAAAAAGTATGTATGTCCAGTCTCCAGCTTCATCACACCTAAAAGCTGTAGATGAGCCATTAATTAAATTGAGGCAGAGCGAAAGACTTGGTTCCTTTCATCTGTTTAAGATATATCTTTTAGTGGTTTCTAATGATCATGGAAGTTGATAAGAAGCAGAGTTTTGAGATTTTTGTTTTCTTTAAATTGCACAGAATGTAAATTTAACTATATTTATCATAAAAGCCAATATGAGATCATGTATGTTCTTGTAATAGCTTGCATACATTTCTTCTGCTGGGGAAATAATTGCTTTAGCTTTGAGTGCTGACGAGGGGGTTGGGGTTGGAGCTTTTTTTCCTATTAACCCTTTGGGGACCAGGGCTTCATGCACCCGATGTGCTGAAGAGAATGCCATTGTGCTGACAGCTGGGCTATCCACCCTCCCTCAGAGCTCTTTCTAAAGCTCTCATAATGTTTGCTAAGGCCTATGGTTCTTAGTCATGCTCAGGTGACTAAATGTGTGATTTGTTCTTCTTGATACTTCAGTACCCTGAGAAAGGCTGGTTGAAGATTAATACAACCTTGACTCCTTCCACTTGCAGTTGCCACTGTGCACATGATCTTCATTTAGACTTGCCAAAGGGATCTGGTGTTGCCTCTGCTTTGCATGAAATGAGTTAATCCCCCTCCCGTTTTGGTTGGTGAGTTTCCGTGGCCCCAGAAGCCTCCTGCTGTGCCTCCTAATGACAGTCATAACCTAATTGATTCCCTCTGTGGAAGGAGTGGACATAGAGACAGGAGAAAACTGAAGCTGCACCACAACTGTGTAGACAAAAGTTCCCTGTTAGGGTCTTTCAGCAGCAGAAAGATACTTTTCATCCTTCAGAAATACCTTCCCATGTGTTTAAAAAATAAGCAGTGAATAAAATATGAGCTAGTAGAGGATTTTCAGCACCTTTCCCTTTTGCCTTTTTATCTTAGGTCCCACATCCATGAGGTCCTCGTTCAGGCTGTCCCTATTGTCCCATGTTTGACTCCTAATCTTTCCTGCAAATCTCTCTCCTTCCAAGGCCAGCCAGTCCCCTCTCACCCCCCACAGACTCCACTAATCACCTGGGTACCATTTGCACCTCCTGTGGCTGCCAACTTGTTGAGAGAGGACTCATGCAAGCCATGGTAACCCTGATGGATATAACACTATACTCCAATGATGTTCATATGGTTTTGTTACATTTGGAATGTAATGAAAGATTGCTGTTATGCATTAGATTTACCAATAAGTATTTTAATTACCAGATACCATAAAAATAATTCTAAATTTTAATCTTAATGGCAAGATTGTCAGGAGTGAAAGATAGAAGAGACATCCCTCTGTGAGTCAAGGAAGGCCAGTGTGTTTCAGGAGACACTCATCTCAGAGGGGGATGTCTCTTCTATCTTTCACTCCTCTGGGAAAACTGTCAAAGGAAAGGTATATTTGATTCTGGTCAGAATTTAATGTGCAAATATGGGATCCATTAAAGGGAGATGATGGATCAAGGTCTTTGGTGGCTAATTATTGATTAGCATCTTCTGCTTTACTGCTGAGTTTCATGTCTGCAATATTTCTGGTGAATGGGAGATTGCACACACTTTACGGTAGGATAGCACCTTTCCTGTATGATTTCACCTGCAGAGCTAGTAAGTGTTCTTGCTTGGGTCTCGTTCAAACTTTTAGGGGTATTCACTTCTGTACCGTAGGCACCTAGCCTCGTGAGCTAACCTAACTGATCAGCTCTCCCGGGTGCATATATGGCCAGGAAATAGAGAAGGCAGTTCAGAGCAGGACTCAAGCTTATATATACAGGGAGCTGAGAGATTAGCTAGATATAATTTGGATGTTTAAAGTTGGATAGTGTGACTACTTCCCTGCACCTGTTATTACATGACTCATTCTTTCATTCAGGGCCCAGGTGGAAACACATTGATGTGGTTTGAGTGTAATACTATAGCTAGAGATTGGTATCCATGTTATTACAAGTACACAGCCCCAGTCCTTAAGACTAAACTTTGAAGAGGATGTAGCACTGCACAAGTCCTCAGCCCTATCAACAAAATCTTAGGCACCTTGTATGGCCTGACTTTTTCAAAAAACCCTGCTAGTCAGCTAGAAAAATGCCACCCTTTTTTATTCTCCAGTCCTCCATTATTGAGGCTTTCAATCCCTTATTGGCTCAGTTTTCAGCAATTTTTAATGGAATTTCCCAAGGTCTTACACATAGGGAACTAGAGCCCCTGTCCATAGAGGAAGAAGAGGCTCCTTTGGAAAGGAATTCAGAGAACATGAGCGAGGCTTCTGCTGGAAACAGTCTGTCTGCAGACTGGAGGTGGACCTTGGGCTGTGTGGTCTTTTTGTCATGAAGTTAAGTCATGGGGAGTCCTATCCCATCTCCACCACTCCCAAAGCCTTTTGACCTCTGAATATACAATGTCAATTGCAATGTAATCAGTTCTTCTGGCTTGAGAACACAAAGATTTGAACTTATTTTCAGAGTTTGGGATGTGGGAGAGAAAACGAAACTTGAGTATTTTCCAAATTCCTCACTTTTTTCCAGGGTCAGCTAGAAGAGAACCATGGAGTCATATGCAACTTATGCGGGGATTTTTTTTCCCACTGTTATTTCTGTTTGCTAATTTCAGTTGTTAATGGTGAAAAGTGTCTCAAGTCAGATACTTCCAACCAGCTGTAATTTTTCTAGGCAGGGTTCTCTTACTCTTTTATTACAGTAGGTTGCCGTGTCTTTATGTTTTTGCCACAGCTTGTCTCATTCTTTTCAGTTGCTTTTATTTGAGAAAAGCATTCTTAATCTTGAAGATGGGAAAGATGAATAGTTACTTGGGCAGCCCCCAGATACCCTGAACTTGAGATTTATCATTATGTATCTAAGGCTTTGCTTTACCAATCATAACACTTTATTCCCCTGTGTGGGGTCTAGTGCTTCCATTTGAAAGCTCATTGTAACAAGGATGTCCTTATATACAGTAATAATTGTGTCTGTCCAGAAGGTACATGAGTATAGCTACATTACTTTAAATTCACATTTAGTTTTGCCTGGGATGTTTTTGCCTATGTGACTAGACCTATACTTTGTGTTTGCTTGAATCTGCTGATTTGCACATGAATATTGGACTCTTAAAAATCTCTTACCACTGCTTTGCATGCACCTATTTTCTTTCATGTGTGCAAAAACTGCCATTCAGAAATAAAAGGGCACAAAAAATGCAATAGCCAAGTATTCAAAGTGACCATTTAAAATCTGGTCTTGTATACAGAAAACAAGCCTTTCTGCCCAGTAAACTGACAGAAATCACTTCTAGTTAAATTATAAATACATATTATAGTGAAACACTGTTGGACAGTGCTCCGTCATCAATCAGTCTGTGTTCTTGAGGACACTATTTTACAAGATACCTCCTTTAAGAATAAAGCCCTGTGTTGTAATGAATGTGTGCTAACTGATCCTCCAAGCCATTTGTAATTTTTTTATTTGTATCAGTGTCAGAGTTGAGCTTCTGTAAGAAATTTTTTGCAGTATTTTATTTGTAGTCTTCATTATTTCAAGTTAAGGACACAAAACTCTTTATGCACCCAGAGTCTGCGCTGGTTCGTTTATATCTCGTATTTTGTTAACATGTTACTGTGATTGCTAATTTTCATGACAATTGTTATTGTGCCATCAGTGCTTAATGGCAAGGCATCATTATTCAATGCTGGTCAATCAGGCACTAAGATATGTGCAAGACATCAGGCTGAACCCATATAGATGTCGTGCACTCCCCTGCTAATGAATGCAGTTTTGTAAAAAGGTTTAAACACGGTTGGCATCCTTAATGTAAGGTTTGCAAAAGCTTATTCGGGAACCGCTTTGTGTTTATACGGAGCAGATCTAAACATGGCACAAACAGAGTTAGACCCATTGTGTGTATGAGTGTGTGAAGCTATGGAGAAGGGGTGAATCATTTCGGGTTTTGAAATGTGGAAAGGCAGCACAATTTCTGCCATGGCGGGAGTGAGGGGAACAGATTTGCCAGGAACATCAGTGTTCAGTAATGCATGTGGGACCTGTTCTGCGAAGCAGAGGTTGCCGTGTGCGTCAAGATGATTCTCAAAAGTGGACTGTGTCATAAAGTTGGCACGGGCTGGAGGGACCCTCCAGCACACCAGTGGTTGGAGGTCAGGCATGTAGAAAGGTGGAGCAGAAGGAAACTCAAGAGGAATGGGATGTGCGTTTTGCATTGTGAGTCCTGAGTGCTCTTCCAGCACGTCAGTTAACATTACCCTTGCATCTGCTTTAGTTACGGTTTCTGTGTGGTTTTGCACCCAAATATTTCGGGCTGCTGTCCATAATAAACTAGATGGAACTTGGTTTAAAAGCACAGATTTTTCACCTCTTCTAACTCAAAGTAGAATGAGCCCTTGTGCTCCTAGAGCCTCGAGTATGAAAGGAACAGTAGACATTGGCTGTTAACGAGCTCCTGTGCACAGGGCTCCAGCAGAACTTGGTGTGAATTCAGTGCCTTAGCTGCATCGACTAAATGGTTAATTCATCTCATATCAACAGCACTATGATTCATAATGTAAACTTGAGGAATCCTTGATGTTTCAGTCACACATTCCTCTTAATTTGGCCATGCATTCTTTTAAAGCTACAGTGTGCTAACTTAATAAAATGCAGCATGCAAATGCACAAGTTTTTGCCTTCAGGCATTTTAGCCATGGATGTTTCAATGGGTGTCTTCTTTCAAGTATATATTCTTTTTTAAATTATTTACCCTGTAAACATGCTTTGCGTTTTCAAAGAAAAATCTGGGCTTCCTCATTCACCAGATTTTGTTGAATTTAAGGTGTAATAGAGATAAAAGCCCATCATCTGCTTCTTGCAAGCATGTTAGCCTTTGGGATTTTTTTGCAGTGAATGTTAGGCCCCATTTTCTTCTCCTTTGGTATTATCTCTCCCTCCCCCACTTAAATTCCTTGATGCTTTGCCTAGAGCAATACCCACTGGCAGTGTCTGGCTGTGACAGTACTATAGGCTTCCCTACAGATGGGTCCTGCCAATGCCAACCATTGTTCTACAACTGTGAGCTGGCTTGACTGTCTTGGATCACTTAAAACCTCCTTTCCTCTTCATTTGTTCTTTACTCTGAAGGGTCGCCCTTGCCTGTTGACTTTGAGATCTGAAATGTGCTGACACCTAGAACTTGTGTTCTCTGTCTGAGCAGCAGCTCCCAGACTTGGACTTAACAGGCACTATTAAGTCCACCTTGGGACCATTTTGCTGCTGCCAAACAGCTCTGTCATTCTTCTCCAAGCCCCATCCTTTGGGCAGTATGCAGTTAGTTTAATTTTACTTTCTCACTTGAAAGAAAACCAGTAAAACTCAATGTTATTCTTTTTTTTAAAGATATAAAATTAATCTTTAACTGTGGGCTTGAATATTAAAAGTATATAATGCTGCAATGTAGATTCTGTTGATAACATCCATCCTATTTCATGATTAATTTGTTCCTTTTAATATGATATTCTTTTGCTGCACTGTGCAGACTAATTCAGATTCCTAGAAATTGAACTTTGATATGTATTTCCTAGATTCACACCGTAAGTGAACCTTCAATTTGCAGATACAGGTGGTGGCATGCCTCAGTGTTTTCTTGACAGGGATTTTAGAGACATGGACACTGATTAAATAGTCTTACAATCAGGTGTGTACTGCCAGGGTATTAAAATAAAGCATTTGGGGGATTTGATGCTTTTTAAAAATTTTTCTTTAGTTTTACTTCTCAGCCAAAGCAATGATTTTTTTCAGTGGGCCAGAGATAGGAGGAGCTGATTTAAACACTCAGTATGTTATGTATGCCTTTGCCTAACTATGTGTTAGATTAAGCGAGTTTCACTCACAGTTAATCCTTTGTAAATTAGCATTATGGATGCCTTGGGGCCCACATCCCACAAATAAAATGGTTGTCATGCCAGCTGCACTGTGTATTACTTAAGGCTGAATGTTTTAAGAGTTTTCATGCTTTTAATCTATTTCACTGCTGAGTTTCAATTTTGCTGAGTGTCTTTTCAGGAGTGATGAGGGCTAGTGAGTAAATATATATTCTGGTTTTCATGCATTTGCCTGGGCAAATCGTTTGTTATCAGGTGTTTTGCAGAGAATGTCACACCCCGCTACAAAAGAGAAGCTTGTAAGTTCAGGTGTTAAATTGAAGTGCAAACCAACAAGAACCAAAAGCCCTTAATTAGCTTTATTTTGTTAGCCTGCTACACTTTTTTTTTTAAGGGGAAAAAAGGAGTGAGAAACATCCCTCCCTCCTCCTCATCCTTTTGGCAGAGTAAATATTGCCTGTTAAGTTTGAATTAGCTGTCATCACGAAAGAATTAATGCTGTGGTTGAGCCTTTCTAGTGAGGAAGGGAAAAATAAACGAGACAGATCTTAGTTCAGCTTTAAGTGATAAATGAGGACAAAGCAGCCCATTCATCTCCTGCTAGGAAAGTGGACACAAACACTAAAGCAGTTTTGCGGAAGACGTGTCAGCAAATGTGATCATTTTGTAACCTGTCAGGAGGATAGAGAGCTAGTCCTTTTAGAGTGTCACAGGGGAGGGTGTCTGTCTGATGTGACAGTTTTCATCCATCCATTTACTGCTTTTTCTTTAGGTGGGGGGTAAGCAAGGAGAGAGCTGGAGTTGGTTAAAACTGCATTTTTCTTTACACTTTCCAATATAATTTATATGTATATCCACCCGCATCCAAATGAAAAACGTTAACCAAGAAAAACTCCCCTCTGCTCTCTGGAGTTTCTTCTCTCTTTCACTGCGTGAAATATGCTCATTTTAACACATTACACTCCCTGTCCTCAGGTTGTACTCGGTTTGATGTTTCACAAAACACAGTTTTACCTCTTCTTACCATTGTTTGCTTGGTGAAGGCTTTGTTTTGGTTTGGTTTGGTTTACAGAAGCATGAGAAAAAAATAAAAATAAATATAACTTGGAGTGCTTTTGTTGCGTTTGGTTGTTGGAGTTTTTTTTGCTATACATCTCTAATTCAGATGGTAAACTTCATGTACAAATATGTTTTGCAAAAGTTCCTGTTTTGTGGAGAGCCTGTGAAAATATTCTTCCTTCTCTGTGAGAATGGAATAACAAACGCTGAATTCTTACAATCCAAAATCCTCCATAAAATGCCTCGAATTCTACTGTTTCTTCATTTAGTAATTTTATTTAACCTATAAATTTCAGGAAAAACCTGCAGTGATGTGGTGTCTGATTTTAGAAGCAGGGATTTCTCCCCAACAAATGATTGAAAAATATTAGGACTTTATACTTCTGGCATCTTTTTTATTTTCACTGATTTCCATTTTTTTATACTACATAGAAAATGTAACATTTGCCTATTACCATAAGTAAAGGTATGCTACAGAGACAGGAGATGCTTTTACAACATAAGCTTCACAGTTTGACACTTGCTTCTTTATATCATCCTTTTCTTCAAAACTATCTTTTGTACTTTTCCCTTGGTATTTTAGTACAAGTAAGTATCTCATTGACATGTGTTTCCTTGAAATCTTGTTCCTTAATAGTAAAATCCCTTGAAAATTAATACATTGTTTCTGTTCAGATTAAAAAAGCCGTAAAGATTTCAGAATGGTTTAAAAAAATATAATGATATTTACTATTACAGACCACCCTACTTGGGTTGCATTGACTGAGGACTAATTATTTCATTTGTTCTTAGAAGGTTAATAAATTTGAACATAAAGTATTTCATTTATTCTAATATGTGTATAAGTGTATACATAAATAGGAAAAGTCTACTCCTTTCCTGAATGAAAAAGTTGGATTTAAAAGCTACATAAAGAAATGTTTGGAAGCAGTGGAAATTGGGAGAAGTAAAAAATAATCAAGATACACAAAATAGTAGAGAAAATCCTGAATTTGTGGGCATGTGTCTTTTCTCCAGTATGTTTGTGTTCCTTGTTTTATGATTTTACATATATATTCTGCTATTTTGTTTTATTTTGTTTTATTCACTGGGGGTTTTTGTCTCTTCTGCTTTTTTCCAGGATCATCCAAAACCGGATTTTGATCGTTGTTCTGGCAGTCATCATCATCTTCACCACCATGATGGCTATTTTTTTTTCTGTCAGGGGACGCTGATATCTTTGTTCTTCACTAAACAGCAGCAAACTGCTTGTTCTCAGTAATTAAGACAAAGTGGTCACATGAATCATTCTCTTGCACTGACAGAGTCTCCCTCTCTTTTCCACTCTTCAACTCAGGTGCAAGTGGTGTAAAATATTTTGTATTATTGATGGCATAGCTGATGGCATGTGGGGCTATTATTTTCTTACATTTTTTGTCTTTATCTGAGTGTTTTCAGGATATTAATATTTGTTGGAGTGAGGGCTTGTTCTGGTATAAAAAGACTTAATGTGTGTTGAATTCAAGGCCAGACAATTAGTCTGTAAGTTGCCAGAGTTTAGCAAGGGAAGAGGGGTTTCTGCACTTTTCTTGTGCTATGAGGGGTGTACAAATATCAAGCAGTATCTGACTCTCTGTTATATAGCATATAAGTAAAGCAAAGACCAAATGACGTAGAAAGTGAACCTGTCTCCTATGACTAACTCCTGATCATGCATTATCGTAATAGATGTAACTTGGTTAAGAACAGTAGCCAGTTTTAGAAAGAGAGCAACCTTAGGATGATGTTTAAAATCTGATGTGAATCCAATACTCAATTTAACAATTTTTTTATTTAAAATTAGGCTTTCTTTTCTGCTTATTCAAAGCAATTCCACTTTCATCAAGATCATGAAAATGCATCACTTACCTAAAATGTAGTTGTGACCACAGCCCATCTGTTGAATCTCTTTTAAATCTTCCATTGTTGATATATGTACTGATAAGCATACACACTAGGCCCTAAATGAAGACATATAAAGATTCTTATCTATTTGTTGCTGATTGAAAAGAAATCCTAAGTAATAGTTCAGTGACAAATGTGTGATTATAGTGCATTAAACAAAAATCTAGATTTTTAATATTGGCCTGACTGTGTTGAGACTGCATGTTGGAAATATTTGAAGTGTATTAAATTCTGATGTGATATTCCCCTTTTTAAACAGAAACTGTAAAAATGTTAATTTATACATGCTTTTAGTTAATATAATATATCACAGTTTCATCTACCTGTGTGTAAATGAGCTGTTTCTCTTTTCCTATTGGCTGTGTTTCTCCTATAGACAGGTTAAGGTCATTTGGCTTATAATTAAGCTAACAATTCCAACAAAGGTCTATTGCTGGTGATATGATAAAGTAATTTTCATGATAACTTTTAAATTCATTATTTGCAATCCCTTACAAATATTACAAATTTAGAGGAATTTTAAGCCCTTGAACTCCAGCCATGAAATCTTTTCAGAAAGATATTCAAATAAACAAAAAGCTGCTGAGTGTTAAATTCCCCCCCACATTAGGCAGCACCGAATTCTCATGTGTGCCTTAGTATTTTTGGGGGTTTGGCATCCCTGTCGTCTCTGCTGACTTGCTGTGCTCCTTAGGAGCTGGTTTTGAGATAAACATCTGGGAGTTGATTTTAGCCCTAAATGTGTCCCCTGTTTTCTCTACATGGAAAAAACAAATAGTTAAAAGGTTGTGGTGCTGATGCCACATCTAAGACATAGAAAGATGGTGATAAATGTAGAATGAAAGGATGCACAGGAAAAATGTTATTCATTGAAACGAATTAAGTATGTATGGTCAGTTCTGGTGTCTGTGTATTACATGCAACTCACAACAAAGTTTAGAAGTGGTTTATGTGCCAGGTTTCCCTACCAGCTCATGTCAGTGGCTGTAGGATTGTGCTGGTACAAAAGTTCCTGGGTAATGCAGACCCACGGTTTCAGGAGGTGGTGTTCTGTGCAGCACAGCTCAGTCATGTTCAGCTCCTCACCTTGATGGCCCTGCACTGTCACAGGGTCATGGGACCCTCCTGGCCACCTCCTGTGGCATCCTCCCCTTTCATCCTTGTGAAGTGTGTGGCATATACCATGTGGCTTTCAGACACAGAAAGATTTGGGTGTTCAGCTACCAGCCTTCAGTCACAATGTGCACTCAAACTAAGCACTTTGGGTTGTGTAAGCAGAGCTCTCGCCGTTAGCTTCGAGTGATGGCACTGAGCTGACTTCAGACAAATTAGGATGAAGCCTGGCAGCATTAGGAGATATTTATCCTCTCCTCGGCAAATTAGGAGATGCATATTCTGTAAAGCAGAAAACTGTCAAGAAGGAAATCTTAAGCTCCGTCTGTTGCCTAGACATTCTCCGCGTTGCCTCAATAATTTAACTATCATGGGAATTGATTCATGACTACTGATCTTAGCAGTGACCTATGACTAGGTTTTGCCCTCTATCTAGCCACCTGCTGGAATCAGCAAAAAGCTGAAAGGAAGCTAGTTTTCCTTATCCCAGTATAAATCTAGGGCATAGTGTCACATCAGATACATCCACTCAGATAGAAATGAGGGAGAGAGAGAGACTGCCACGCAAAGCCTTCATCTTCACTTTTGATGAGCCCACCATCGCTATGTTTCTCTTGCTAACCTGTTAATAACTCCTCTGTGCCTGCTTTGCATCCTCGAGTACTCCCCACATGTAAAATAGTGCTCGAGTGGACATTACACTCTTCAAAACACGATATTACTCTTCACTCTCCCCTTTTTATCCAGCTCAGGAAGTGTGGGGGTGAGATGTACCAAATCCACACATTTTGGTGGGGACTGAGTGACTTCGACTGAGAACACAGCCCGAACCACCCACAGGTAGGGTGACACCCCCAGGTCCACACTTCCCCTGAACTAGTTTGGTTGCATCTATAGCACATCTCTGAATGAATCCAAGTGCTTACAAATGTAAACCTCAAAGAGCAAAATGTTTCTAATGTTGCCAGCCTTTGTGGAGAAATGACAAATTAAAAAACGCACGCACGGTGCTGTGTGCGAAATTCATCCTTGCTAAACAGCTGGGCTCACAGAATAAATAAACTAATTCTGCACTGATACAAAATCAAAAGCAATTTAATTAAAGACTCTTAAGTTTTAAAGGGTTTTAAATGCTATACGTTTTGGGGAAATATCAGAAAATGTAGCTTGACTGACGTCAGTTCTCATCTCTGGGATGGGAGGCCATTTGCTATTCTGTTTAAGGCAGGCTGGATTGTCTTATTTTGGAGCCAGCTTGGTGGGGGGTTTTCTTTGCTGCTGCTTCAGAGCTCTGAGCTTCAAAGGCTGAAATTAATGGTGAACAAAATTGTGCGGCTCTGACCATCCCATGCGGGGCAAACCCATCGAGGGTTATCATTAAGTAAAGAAATAAAGAAAAAAAACCCTGCCAGTTCCAAGAAAACCTCATCAGATAATGACCTCTGTGATTGGGTTTTCATTACCAAACAGCATCCAGAGATTGTCTGCCCCATAGAAGAAAAAAAAAAAAAGAAAAGAAAAAGCAACTGTGTCTCTCTCTCTTTCTCTCTTTCTCTCTCTCTCTCCTTTTTTTTTTGCACATCTTTTCTTTAAACCTGTCAGATCATTTCAGTATTTCAAATCCGAGGAAAACAGCCTGCCTGCTGCTGTATTTGAAGTTGTAATGGTGTCAAAAAGTCACGACTGACTGACAGCCGTCAGTCCCAGAGGAGCTCATTAAATCATAAAAACTTGACAAGGAAATAATTGAGCATCACTGGCAACTTGGCGCCTGTTTAGACGTTTTTATTTTCTTTCATTATTAGTCCCCACCATTACGTTCATTAACAAATTGCATTAAACAACTGTTAAGGGCTAATGATTTGTTTATCGCTTTTTTTTATTATTATTATTATTATTTAAACATTAGCTGCGTCATGTGGTACCTCAGCAGCCTCGTACTATCATCTGACTGAATATTTTTCCACTCAGAGCTCTGGGTACTGCTGGAATATGAAATAGATTATTCATTACCCTCCTCTTTGCCACTGATTTGGTTTCATGTAGCGTCTTCCACAGAGAAAGATGAAAACTTGTCAAAAATAGGTTATATCTTATTCTAAGGGCAACAATAGCAGCAGGTACAGGCACACTTTAATATTTAATTAAGGCTGATGTTAACCCCTTTAAATGACTTTAGCTGTGAGTAATATTCAAGTGCAGAAGAGAAAAATAATGGTACTTAATTTGCAAACTGTACAGCAGGCATTCATCTTCGAGTTACTAGCAAATTTATAGAATAATTTTAAATAATGAAATTTCCAATCATAAATATTTATGTCCACTTTTTTTTTTTTAAAAAAAGTCGTAAATGAACCACTTTTGCACGCATCCTAAATAAAAAAATCCATGTCCCTTTCTTTTTTTGTTTTGAACTGCACCACTCACATTTCAAAATCTGGTAGGACTTTGTAGGGGGGAAAGAGCTACATGTGGATCCCCAGTAAAGTTGTTAGCTGCGGTAATGACTTGCATGGTTCTGTTTTTAGCAACTTGACAGCTTATGATAAACTTCAGGAGGATGTGGGCTCAGGCTTCTTTTTTTTTTTTTTGGAGGGGACAGCATGTGTTTTGGCATTTTTTTTGTTTTTGTACAAAACCATGTTTTGGTTTGAAACAGATAAAAATAACTGCTACTTTTTATAGGAGAAGTATTTATCTCTAAGTATATTTTCTCTGTGTAGTTTCAGTTGTAAATAATCCTCTTACGGAAGGAGAAGCTTCAGGAGAATTTTAAGATGGTAAAAAAGGAAACAGTCAAAGGCAGGGTACATGTTAGGCTTCCTTTGCTTTATAATAGTCAGTCTTTGATCTTTTCTTACTCAATACATCTGAATGCAGTTTGCATTCAGCATTTACGGTGGGTCCCTATGTAGGGCTGATGGCAGAGACGGCGAGCGAGGTGTGATGACGTATCGTGGGATGCTGCAGAGCAAACCCTAGTCGGCAAAGCTCCCTCGCGCTTCCTTGGGATAATTTGTCACTTCTGGAGTCACGTGGGGGAAGAGGCATGTAGCAGGTGAATATTTTATCAACTACTCCCTGGCAATGGGTGTTATCATATGCCTTGAACAGCCTTTGGCCGCAGCGGCCAGAGCAGCACACTGGCTCCTTGACGTACCCACAGCCTGACGTGGGTGCACTGTCCCGGCTCTGTGCGTGTCAGGAAACAGAGATGCATGGTGAAAAGCATTTTAGCATCCTCAACTGCCGTGCTTTATTTGTCACACTTAAATAATGAAGGCATCTACAGGAGAGGGAGGGGAAAAAAGAACTTATATACTGAGAACCAGTGAACTTGTGCACTCTTTATCCCTTCATCCAAACAACTGCCTTTGGCATGAATAACGGCTCAGCTGATACCAAGCTCCATATTGATCTGTTGCTCCAGAAGGTCTGCTGGTAGTTCCTTGGACTTTTCCTGAAGGTATGGGCCGTAACAGGTCGGTACTGTTGGGACCTATGCTTCTATCTCCATCTCATGCCAGACAAGTTCAACAGGGACAGACCCAGAAAGGGGGAGCTCCCAGCCCTCGGTCTGTGCAGCTCTCTGTTTCCCATAAACACATAGACGTGATTACCTCTTCATGTCAGAAAACCTGCTTGAGGGACTGTTGTGCCCAAGTATAAGTAAAATGGTGTCTGCAGTTGGAGAGGCATCCTGGAGTGGATCTGAGAACAGTCTGCTTTTCCCCAGGCAGCAAAAATTTTTTTAAAAACTCTACGTAACCTACAAATGCTTCTTATTCCGTGGGGTAGGCTAAGTGTGAGGAGCTGTATTATCCACAGGTGGTACCTCCCCACCATGCAGGCACTGCGGTGTTTTGGTGAACTGCTGCAGACTTATCTTGCAATTCTGGGAGTGCAGCCTGGGTGCTCCCTCGGTGCTTTTAGCCTTGGCCTTATCACAAGAAGAGATACTGGGTTGTGGTGGTGGTATAACTGATGAAGGATGTAGAGTCTGCCAGCCAAGGTTTCCAGTGAGGCCAGTGCCTGTTCATTAATGGGATATTCAGGAGCATGAAAGTGAAAGGGTTAGCTGGATGTCTGTCCTGCCACAGAGCACTGTTGGAAAGTGAAAGTTTTACACATTTTAAAGGGTCCTAAGCAGTTCAGAGCCATTAAACACTGTACAGGAAAGCAGCCTGTCCCTGCTGTCCTGTGGCCAGAGAGGTCAATAATGCTGCCAAGCCTGCATTGCCAGCGTTATGGTGCGTGCTTCCTGCTGGCTGCCATGTTGTGACTGCTCTCCTGGACCAAACCCAAAGAAAACCTTCTATTGCTGCTTCTTTGTTCAGTTGCATTCTCCGTTCAGACCCATGACCTTGTCCAGTCAGCACTGTCTCCAGTTAACATGATCTGCTTCTGTGGATTTAATGAACTTTCCAGTTCTCTTCTGCACCCAGCTAAGTAACATTGCCTCTTGCCTGAGCTGCATGCCTTTCCTGCATGCATTTGTCTGTATGTTCTCCTTTTACTGACACTACTTGAAGGAGTTGCAGCCAGGCATGCCTACCAAAGCAGCAAAAAAATACCCTGTGAGTTTACCACAGCACTAGAAAATTGCTTTTAAGTAAAAATAGTATTTAGCCTTCTCTTCTTAGTAGAAACATGCTTATGCCTTTGCTCTGTCTCATTTGATGAATTTGTCTTCCCATCTCCTGCTAACTTTGAGACTTTGACCAAATTCAGGCATATGTAATAGACGAGCAGAGCACTCAAAAATTCCTATTGGTTTCAGGAAAAAAAGCAGCCAAGGGGAGAGACATCCCACTGGCATCCCCACCAAGAGAAAGGCTGCAGCTTGACATCCACCCAAATTGGACACTACCTGGGAGGGAGAAATTATAAATGCCTCTCTCCCCAGGAAAAGCTCACATCCCATTTAGATACTAGAGAATCCAACCCCGAGGAAACAAGGCCTCATTAGTGTCATTGCTGGAGGAACTACTTAATTAAAGGACAACAGAGTTGAGAGCATTGTTATGTAGGCCTTTGTTCCTTACACCTGGTCATTTCCATTGATGTAAAATGTCATCTTTCTGATCTGGTGGCATTTTGCACCCATTTTAGACAAGTATTCCTGACCAGCCAAGGAGGTGCAGAGCAGGGAAGAATCAGACCTTATTACTGAGGTAATTATAGCCTCACCTAACCATCAGGCGAAGGGTGTACACCTCTATTAGCCAGTGCTCCTACAAAGAGAACAAAGGCTGGCTGCAAAGTGGGAGCCACCCAAGGAGCATCCCTGTGTCCAGCTACACCACTCTGGGGCAGCAGACACGCTGGGGAGGTCATGACCACAGGCTCCCACATCACCCAGTCTCCTGCTTGCCTTCCTGGCTTTAAATCCAGCTTGGCTTAGCAACATTGGTGAAGGCCATGAGGTGGGGAGACTAAAACAGGGAACAGTACCATCACCAAGGAAATCAGCTCAGTTAAAATGCTAAAGGAGGTAGGGGGTGGCTTTCGAAGATTGTCTCAGCAACTAGCCTAATTCTATTTTCAAAAGCCACTGTTGAGTGCTTTTGAAAATTTCATCCTAGATGCTTGGCTCAAAGACCTTAACCAAAGATTTATTTTTTTTCTCTGCTATATGAAAGCTAAATATAAACCGACTTTATTGAACAAAAACCTAACAAAACCCCTGTTGCAGGTCTAGAAAAATCTTTACTGAGAAAATCAAATTATTGGAGACCAGCATCTGAAGCGTCCTTCAGGTTTGGATGCCTCTTGTTTTGTATACGCAGTTTGGCATACAAAAAAAAAAAGTATTTCTAACAGCAAATATTTGCTTTCTGTTCTTTTTGTCTTCTCCTTATTTGCCTTTTGTACTCCTGCCCTCAGAAAATCAAGACCTGAGTGTCTCCAGATGAGCAGTTCAGGTTGCTTTAGATCACGTGGATTAGTCTATTTTACCCATACAAGTAGGTGCATATGTGTGTCTCCTGTTTGAACAGCGTCTTAATGACTTTTCCACTGATGGGCTGTGGACCACAGGCAAGTAATAAAGTTGGTCTGTGCCTCAGTTTACCTACCACAACTTCATTAATGCTAACCTACCTCACGAGGTGTTGTAATGTTTAATATATTGTGTGCTCTGTAATCCTTGGATTAAATGTATTATGTAAGTGAAAAGCACCCATTTGATGTGTATGTAAATGCTGCAGTATTATAGGTAGGAGGGTCATTTGGGTGTAAGTGTAATACAAGTGCTGGCAAAAGGCAAAAGGGATTCCATTGTATTGACTTATTTTTAAAGAGCTTTTTATTTACTCAAATGCTCTGGACACCCAGAAAGAGAGACATTCCTCACTAAGCAGCTCTGCTGTTTCATCTGTCTTGGAGTGCTTTGATAAATGGATTGAAACTTGTCAGCTTTTCCTGTAGTTTCTGAGACTCCCTCTGGAAACTCTGTTGAAATGTTATTATTGTAACTTCTTAGAGGACTACTTAATGAATTGTAACAGATATCCCTGCGAGTCCTGCAGATGCTGTGAGGACTGCACTTCCTCCCCTTCCCACAGCAGAAGCAAACCAGTGCCACCACAAACACCAGGCACAGAGTGCACGTCCCCGGCCACCAAAGCAGCTGGTCTCTCACAGGGACAACACTTCTTACCTTCATAAGGCTTCATCCCCAGCCTTGTGTCCAGCTGCATGATCAGTCTAGCTCCAGGGACATTGAACATAGCCAGATGTTGCCCTTTGAGTTGGAGATTAATTTTATCTTTTAAGAAGAAACCTTAAGAAGGATGACAATTGGTGTGGGTCTAGGTCTGTGTTGGCTGATTTCCTCTGTCTCTAGGATGAGATGTTGTAGTAGTGCCTGAACTATCCTGCAGCTTGGACTGGTGACTTGGACAGTCTAAACTCGCACTACCCATAGGTCCTAGCTGCCCTCAGAGCAGCTCTTTCTCAGACAGACAACAGTTACATGACATTACCACATGGACAGATGAGATGAATGGAGGGAGCAGTAAGTGTGGCACCTCCTCTGAAGCACAGGACTGACCCTTCAGGGCCATTAGATCTGCCTGAGGAAATCTGCAGAAAGGGTGGTCAGAGGTGCCTGACAGGGACACGTGTGTAGCATGGAGCTAGAAAGCAGAAAGAAGTCAACCACGATGAGGTCATCTTGAACCCCAGTAATGTCCTATCCTGTTGCATCCTGCAGTGGAGCAGTGGGATGCCTTGGTGACTTCTGATTTCCTACCTCCAACTTATTCAA
Organism: Neopelma chrysocephalum; assembly: GCF_003984885.1. NCBI lineage: Eukaryota > Metazoa > Chordata > Aves > Passeriformes > Pipridae > Neopelma > Neopelma chrysocephalum. Next base: position 4,220,861 of record NW_020897747.1, on the reverse strand, counting down.
AGGAATCTTGCTCCTCCTCTGCTCTCTCCAGAGCAGGGGTGGTGTGACCACTAATATACTTGGTTTGACAGCTTGGTTGCGCTGGGTAGGCTCAAAGATCCTTGTCCTGGTGCAATGGTCACTTGAGAGTTTATGTTTTTTCATTTTTTTTCTATTTTTTTTTTTTAAATCTTCTCGCTGAGTTTCAGTTGTTTTTGTAAGAATACAGAATTGAGCTGTTGATATTCACGTTGTCATGAAGTGCAAAATGGCCAACTGCACAACCCCCACAGCATCACCAGTTGTGCCCCATGCCCCACATGGTTCAGCTGGCAGGTGCCCACCATAGACAGTGCTGCCCATCTCAAGCCTGAAAAATAAGAATGTGCCTTCCCTTGGCCTCCAAACATGAACTTGGGCCATCCTGAGTGAGGTCTTGAGGAAGAACGGGGGGGGGAATTTTGGAGGAGGTCCTGGTCAGTGTGATGTAGGATCAGAACTATGAGGTGGCTGTGTATAGGCCACCTCTCCCCAGTGAGGCCTCAGAGGTGCCTCCATTGCTCTCAGCACATTGAGACCATCTGTGATTAATCTCAGCCTTTTATTTCACTTTTTATTAATATTTTGCATATTAAAATTTGTGTAGGCAGCCAGAAGAGAGCAGCATCTACACAATACTCGATGCCATGGAGAGGATTAGGAATCAGTGGCTCAGTTCATTGGGACCTAAACTGGGGGGCTGTGAGGGTGGTAAAGTGTCCTTTCTTTACACTACATTTTAAAAGTACTTTCAATTTCTTTCTGTGTGCCCTTGCTAAAATACATCTATGACCAATACTGCTTTGTGGTCTCAGCTGATAGCTTCAAAAAATTAAATATAACCAGGGTTACCTTGGACTTTTTGCTGAGCTGTTCACATATGCTTTTAAAGTTTCTTCCCTCTTCTCAACCAGTCCAAACCTATAGGTTCCCGTACCTAGGTACATTGACATCAAAGTAAGAAATTATTTTCAAAATAAGGACTAGTGAATTGGGAATTTTTCAGCTGCCCTTGCATGAAATTCCTCCAATATTTTTAATCACAGTAGGAACGCTCTGTGCAGGAATCAAACCTGCTAGAGTTACCTCTGTTTACTCCTCCCAAAATGAAATTATCCATGTCCTCTTGTCCCTCGTGAGATCCTGGAGGAAACTGTCTGTGCACACACATTGACACATCCTTGGTGCATTCCACATGAGCCAGTGAAATTACACCAGAAATATGAATTTAGCCCACACAGCATGTGTGTGCTGTGCTGTCCGTACAGGGCACACACACACCCCCCAGCAAACCCTCCCATTTAAATTTCAGAATAAGCCGTTCAAGACAGTCCTGTGTGATTCCCTTCATGACTGTGTTCTGTATACGCTTCTTGAAAATGAATGGGTATTCTATGAATTTTACCACTTTGCAAAAATATTTGACATGGGTTAGTTGTTTTGAGTATTGAGGTTTTTGAAATCTCAGTAATTGTCATGATTACTGTGTGTAATAGAAATTAGAAGGATGCCTGGGTTTTGGCTTTGAAGCTACCTACTTCTAAGAGGATATTTTTTAAGTTTTCTTTTTAAGGTGCTTCTTTGTGCCCCAGCTAAACTTTCCTCAGATTACGTGTTAGCTATCATAGCTGTTCTATAGTTAGATTTTAATCAGCCTCGGTACACAGTAATGTTAAACACCGAAAGAGCTACTAATTAATCGCCTTTCTGTATGTAACAGAGAGATAAATATCCATCCCAGAGGAATTGTAATTTCATGGTTTCTAATGATGGTTAGATTACATTATCTGGATCACTTAGGCTGTGGGTGTCATAAAAAATGCTCAAAGTCATTTATATTCAGTTTAATTTTTTTTTTAACTTTGTAAGCCTGAGAAAATAATGCGGTGTTAGCAAGTCTGTTTCATATTTTAGTTAAATATACCTTTGTTGCACTGACTGAATGGATTCAGATGACAGTGACAAACTCAGTTCTTTTCTATTTAACATGCACCTTCTCCAATCAAATTAACAATGTACAAATCTTCATTGGGCTCCTGCAGAAGAGTCTGTTGAGTTCCTCAGCGTTGTTGAGCTTTGAGCAAAGATTCTCTTTTTGGATGTCGGTTTGCAATGAGTGTTTTCTGCTAATTCTTGTATGTTCTGTGAAGTTTCAGTTGTCTGCCTTGAACCAAGAATTAACTGGACTTTTGGGTTGTATCAGGCTGTGGCTCAAATAAAATAATACAATCAGACAGCAGTGCGAACCTCTCATTTTCCCCTCCCCACTTCTAACTGATTGGAGTCCACACAACTTGGGCTCCTGCACATCTGCATCCACATCACACTTAAAATTTGGTAGCTACAAGAATATTAAAAATAAGATCCTACTCCATGTGTATATTGTAATAGCTAATAGTTGCATATTTTGAAGTTCTCCTCATTCATATTTAAAAGGCTGAGTCTTCTTTGAACTGCTGTGTTGGAGGGGGAAGTTAATTGTTTCTGAATGAGGATGATACTCCCTTTCCATATCAATTATGTGTACTGCTCCGAATTATCAATAATGCTTATTTCCAAACTCCATCGTTTGCAGTTTCGTGTGTGCTTGCAGAGAGTTGCCCAGGCTCCAGGGCTGCAGCCCCTTCCTGCATCCACTGAGAACCAGAGGTGGGAGGGAACCCCAGAGGAGGAAGGTGAGATAAAGAAATGCAATATATTTCCAAGAGAGAGTTTGTCATCAGTTAGCTAAAATTGCTTCTGAAGTTTTGCTGGCAACTGTTTTACATGTCTGCCTTAGTGACGAAGGAACTGTACTGTCTTAATAGAGAACTCCAGAACTTCAGAAGGGTTTCTCCTTGTTTGAATGCACAGCACAATGAATTTGTACCCACAGAGCATTCACCACTTACATTTCAAAACCTACAGCACACTAAACGTGAAACTTTTGTTCAAATTTCAAGGATTTTGATAGCCCAAGTGAATAGACACTGCCTATTGATTTTTCCCTTACAATGACTCTTGGATAACCTATTTTCTCATTTATTTTTAACGACAGCTCATGAGATTTTACAGCAATTCTGCCCAACCTCCTAATATCAAAATCCCTCCTTGACCCTGAAAATTGTAATTCTGCTATAGATCACAGCTGCTGAATATTACCTTTTACTAAGCTGGTTAAATAAAATATGTCCAAATCACTAGATCCCACAGGCCATGACTGCAATTCTAATTATACAGGGTCTGTATTTCTGCTCAACAGTACAGAAAAGCACAGCTCTCTCTGAGTCCACACCAAAGTGTGGGAATCCAGAATATTGGTTCTAGTTTTGAATTTAAAAAAAAAAAAAGTTACAGTACTCTTCAGTGATTTTCCTGTAAAACTTTTACAAGGGAACCAAACCCTTTTGATGTGTTCCATACAATAAAATGCTGTGTAAGTCTGGAGGACAGAAGCATGTGGCGAGAATTTTCTTGTGTCTGGGGGATGGGTGTATTTGATGTGTATCCATTCAAAATCAAAAATTGGAAAAAAAAAAAGAAAAAGAAAAAAGAAAAAAAAATCTCACACTACTCTTAGGCTGCATATTCTACACAATAGCTCAGGAAACCAGTGTAAGGAAACTAATTTTGGCCATTAAACGTATCCTTTCCCCTCCCACTGCTTATTCAAAGAGTGATCACATGCTCCCTGCTGCAAGTTACACCTTTATAGAATTTAGATATGGAAGAAAACTATTAGATTAGCTGTTCTACCTACTGATGTGGGATTGTTCCCTGGAGAACCTTATTCATTAGTGCATCACTGCCTAACCTTGTGGGCACACTGTGCCAAGAACATCTTGATTTTGTTCTGCTTTTTCCTCTTGTCCTTTCCTTCTGGTGCTGAGAGCGGCTGAGGGGGTGATTTGGTGAGGAGAATGGTGGACAAGGTGGAATTCTTTAGCTTCATAGTCAGGCTGGTGGTTTGGATGCTTGAGTGTGTACGTACTTATGTGGATGACTAGTTTGTATACTTTTTTAATTAGTATCCAAGTTCAGAGGACTAGACAGGGCATGATCTTTTTCAACATAATTCACTGAAAGATCTTCTGGAGCCCAGTGGTCTCCTACGGCAAATTACCTTCATGGCTTGCCCTGCAGTGTCTCAGATCTAGCTTCCATTTTACTTTCTGCTTTCGCTCTTTTGTGAGCAGATAGAGCCAAACTTTTAATTGCTTGTCTGCCAGGGAAGGCAGCTTGGCATTTTGCTGCTTTTCCAGGACAGAAAGTTTTGTTCTTTGGTCTGACCCCATAAAACTCTGAGTTTTCCAGGGCAGCACTGGGTGCTTGGCACGCCTCACAGTTGTGCCTGGTATCGGGGCGCTTTCAGTTGAGTTTCCTACTGCAAACTTTTCTTCTCAGAGCTTCACTTGCACCTTTTGTCCTAGTGAGGACTTCAGCACCAGCCCCTTCTCTGGGGTCAGCCACTCGTGATTTAGTAGCCTGATTCAGACCCACTATTGAAGCACCTCCAGTCCATCACTTTAGGCAAGTTTATTTGTTCCTACCATGTGGGAGCTGCCAGCTCTCCCACATTCTGGGGCCCTGTGGGTATGAACCCTGCACCACACTGCAGCTTTACCTTTCCTCCATGGGCCACCCACACTTGCACTACACCCTCCAGGCCTCTGCAAGGTCCCCAGAGCTGGAACCAAGGTCCAGAGAGGTCTGACCACAAGCAGACATCTGCTGACCCCAACAGGGACCACCATGAGACCTGCAGAGCCCAGACCAGAGACAGGGAGCCATCGCCACACAGGATACCCTGCATCCTTTGGAGATGCACTTCCACTTTGTCTGGGGACCTGGTCCTTGGAGCTTCCCTTCTGTTTGTGGAGCCTGGAAAAAGTGGGGGAAAGGGAGGGGAGCAAAGGTGACCACTTCCATTCTGCAGTTTCAAAGTTCTGGTTTCCGCCCTCAGACTATAATAAATGGCTGCTGAGTTACTTGACATGGAGCTAAAGTCTGTAGGGTGAATTTTCAGAGCAACGCAGAGGAAATTATATGCACAATTACTGTTGTTAACAGAGCCTGGGCATGTAACTCCCTGCACAGCAGGCTGGAAATCTTCCCCATGCATGTTTAATGGAGTTTGGGTTGCTACAATCCTGGGGCTGTGTCCCTTTTCTAATGTGTACTGTCCTGAATGAAACAAAGCAAGTACTGAATGTAAAAGATTTTATTTTGCTGTTAAAATAAGATTTTCTTGATCTACAGCCTTCCTCTAATGCCAAAGCACTTCTTCCATCAGTCAGTGATCCCTTAACCTTTCTGTTCTGTGAGGAAAAAAAAATCATTTATTTATTTATTTTTCTCCTTCTAAATGTGTTCCACGTAACGTGCTCATCAATGTTCATACAAATGAGTATATACATGTTCATACAGGGAGTGCAGTTATTCTAGTGATGGATGTTGTTGAAATAGGTGTAGGTCGAAACACAGAAAATATCTGTCTAAATCTTAATGAGCAAATGCTTCTGAGTAAATAATGTATTTGTACATCCTCATAGGAAAATGAATTATATGTGTCATTTCACTAATCAGGCATGTATTTCAAATGTCTCCCTACTCAGGAGGTTATTAATGTGGTATTTAAACTTCAGTACATTGTACACTAGAAAAGGTCTGTAAATTTGGGATTGTCTTTTGCTTCCATGCTGTTTATTTAGTTTTATGTGCCATAATTGTTTTTCTTTCCCATGAAGAAGGTTATCAACTTCTGCACCTAGATCAATTCAAATGGTCTTTAGTTATCTTCCATAAAAATTAAATTACTCCTCTAAACTAACAGTTTTGCGGCTGCAAGGAGCTTATATTTACAGTTGTGCCATCTCATTGACTGAAATATTCTTCTACCACACTGGGCTTGACTCTCCAGCTTTCTGCAAGGTCTGAAGGCAGAAGGCAAGGTGCTGTAAACCAAGACTAGAAACACCGAAGTAAAAACACATACACATCAAATATATACATATAAAAGTACATCAAATACATATACAAGTTTCTAAAAGGTTTCAATCACTCTAAAATTGCACATGATTGCTCTTAGGCTCCCCAAAATGCTTTCATCTAAGAGCAGAAAAAAGTGTAGTTTTAAAAGCATTGTTGGGGCATGTCTAATAGATTTGTCCAACTCTCTCTGTCTTGATATATGCAGGATGGTTGATTGTATTCTCCTTAGCACAGATCTTGAAACTGTAAATACATTTTTGAAGTAAATAGTCACAATAACTGCTTAATGAAGTATCACACACCAGCAGTTCTGAATAGAAAAAAAAAAAAGTTCAAAACTACTGTGTGGTGTCTCTTTTTACTGGAAATGGGCTTTTACTTTTAAACTTCTGTTGTATTTGGAGACAAGCAATCCCACTGAAAATGATACCACTACTAATAGGGAACATATTATCTTTCATGTGGGTACTTTTTTTCATGTTTAAGGTTTCTTTGTTATTATCTCAGTAGCAAGACTCTCCACAGTCTTAGGCAGAAAATCAAAATATGCCTTAAAGCAATAATCTTTTAATAAGTATCAAATGTCTTTCAATGAGATAAAAGAATTCTGTAGTGTGCTTATATACACATACCCACACACATACACTTACTTCACCATTAATCTTATTTTATACCTTTTCAACAATATTTTTGGGAATATCATGGTTTTTGTTTTTTCTTTCTTAACCAAGACTAAGCCCTCCTCATAAATCTTAGATAATTGAACTTCTAAATGCTATTAAAAATTTTGTTGAAATTGTTTTCTCCCATTGTTGGGCCTCCTTGTCCTGAGGACTTTGGGACATGTTTCCATCAGCCGAAACAGGGATGTTACTCCACACTTCTTTAAGACACTAACTTGAAGACGTTGGGTATTCACAGGGTGGAGGGTATTCACACAGACAAATTCAGAGGAGGTGCTGGGAGCATATGTAACTCTGCTCATGAACACTGGAGCACTGGGCTTCATCATCCAGGCCCAGACTTGTCCCACGTAAATTTTGTTCTTATCTGGAGAAATGAAATTAGAAGGTTAGTGAGCTGAGGTCTCTTCTCTAGGCATCAAAGATACAAGAGCAAGATCCCTAAAATTAGGCTGAGGACATGCCCTGCCAGATTCCTGCCAAGGAGGACAGGGATGAATGCAGCCGACAGGGTTACTCTGCAGGGGGAAGCAGAGAAGGTCTGGATGCCACTGATGCGGGGCACAGGTTCCTTTGCTAATCAGGGGAAAGAACATTGCATGCTCTTAACTCTCATCCAGCCTTAGACTTTGTCCTGTTTGTTGAGAGGAGAACATTTATAGTTACCTGTGTCCGACGTCGAAATGCAGGCTTCTCAGCCCCACCCCTCCCCTGTGACTGGTGTGTGAAGTGCAGTGCTCACTGGGTGCTACTGGAGGGCACCTACTTTCTGCTCAGAGGTGAGAACCTGGAGTATTTCCACCCAACAAAAAGTAAGCGTGCAGGAGAGGAGGTGCTGCCCTGCAGAGTGCGGAGCTGCTGTATTCTCCAGTCATTTAAGTGGGAAAAAGATGGATCTTTTTGCAAAATGGTGCCTCTTGCACCTTGGCTTCAGTGACAGCCAGCTGCAAGTTGCCTACATGCCACAGGTTAGGTTGTCAAAGTTGTTCTCTTCCCTAATGCTCCTTATGACAAATACTCCTAATTGCTTCTTCCTTTCATACTTTTCTGTGCCTCCTGGCTAAGACATCCGTCTGTAGCCTTTATGGTCTGTCTTTCAAATCTTGGCCTCAGTTGTGTCTATCTGTGTTTTCTGTTTCTTTCCAGCTCGAGCATCCCCTCCCTGTCTCCCCATCCCTCCGTGCCTGTGGAGCAACACGTGGGCACCTGCCAGCTGCTGCAGAGACCGAGCTCTTCCCACCTTTCCCAACAGCTGAGTGTCATGTTGCCCCGTGTTTCCTATACCTTGTGCATAAAGATGCACCACTTCCCTCTCTTTGAATAACCCAAAGCATGCCTGCCACACTGAATCAGGAAATAGAAATGCCATCACCAGCCACTGAGGGGAAAATGCAGTGAAAGGAAAAAGAAAATTAAGCCAAACATGGTTTCTCTCTTTTTATGGAGATGAGTTCAAATTTCATACATCCTGAGCCTGACCTCCCTAACATATATGGTGGTGATAATTTGAGTTGCGAACTCATGATTACTTATTTAAGAAATCTACATACTAGTGTTGCAAGAAGGAGACTTTGAAGGCCTTTTAAGTATCTTTCTCATTAATTTACTTAATCCTCTGATCTTGCCTTCTTTTAAGTTGTTTATTTTTAAAAGAAAGACAAAAGTGAGCTAGTAAGCTTTGTTACTAAAAAAGTTTTTAAAACTGTATGTGATACAAAGTAATTAAGAGAATATAAATATAGCTGTAAACCGTACACAAACACACAGAGTTGGTGTGCTGGGAGAGCTTCCTCCACTGACTTTAAGGGGAAGCAGTGGGCAGAGTAGTAGAGTACAGGTAGCAGACCTCTACCTCAGCCAAAGCAAAATTTTGCTTTCTAATGTTTATTCAATATTTTCAAATGCTACAAAATACCAAAATAAAAGGGGTTTTTGTAGCATAGAAGGTGGAACCGAGTACTATATCTGATGAGAACTACAAATTTTTCACGTTATTTTTTGTTCTACATTGTTTTATGACAATTTTCAAAAGATTCCCTGATGTTTCAGATTCCAGAACTTCAGGGTGCTCTGCTTGGGAAGTGTAAGGAGACTTCTTCTTCAGAAAGTAAGTTGCTCAGCCATCTCTGGAAAGCAGGTCCCTCCACAGTGCTCAGCACCCAAAAAACAAAACCACCAGAGGCACCTAAACCCATTCTTTTCTTTTAAAGATTTTACTCAGCTAACTGGGACAGGGCAGGCCTGAATTTTGGATGAAAGAAAACTTAGATGAGCAGGGAAGCTGCTCCCCAAGGACTGCATCCTCAGTGATGCTATGAGCCAGCAACCCCCGTAGCTTTCAGCATCTCTCATGATCAGACTAGAAGTCTTTTGCCCGAGGCTGAAAATATCTTCCTCTCTAAAACTAAAGTGATGTTGGCTGTGAGTTATGATTAGTAATAGAGTCCATTTGTGGTGAGGTGGGGGGAAGGGGAGATAATGGACCCAGAATCATAAGACTTTATATACTTGGCGTATTTCCAAACAACCAAGGAAGACTGCCCTGGTCTGGGGAGTTCACTGATTGAGGATGAAAACTAGGAGAGAGCACAGGGAGAACAAACAAGCAAATTGTATGTAAGTAGTTTGCAGTCTTTATAAGTGGCATAATTGAAATACAGCATGTTGAAGGATAAGCTCAGGGAGTTACACTGGCTAAAAGGCCTCCTGGAAGAAAGATCAAGATTACTGGGGTGTCAGGAAAACAAATCCGAGCAAGCATACTGGCAAAACAAAGTGGGAAGATGTCCAAGTGCCTGCTCAGAGCATCAGCACCCAACTCCTCTCACCCACAGAGAAAGATGATGGCAGCACAGTGATGCTGACAACGGTGTCAGACCCTCATCCGTGATCAGCTCTTACCAGCATGTCTGGGTGAGCTGCTGAGTGAAAACGTTCCAAATTTGGAGGCCCCAAGAGGGGGTAAGTTGTGTTTGGCCAGGCTCTAATTGCATCCTTGCATTACTATGCAATTAATTGCTGCCGTGGTCTGCTGGAGAGGAGGGAGTGTGCCAGCTCCATTCCTGGGCAGCCCTAGAGGCTGGAGGAGCTCACGGCTCTCGCTCCAGGGGGTGACCTACTCGGATGGCTCTGCAGCTCTGCTGCCAGCCCTGCTGGCAATACCGGTCTTCCCAGGATGATGTGCTTTCCTCCTGCAGTGTGGTTCTCTTAGCAGGCATTAAAAGTTTCAGAAATCACATAGAAAATATAGGACAAGGAGAACACATAGATTTTTTCACTGATTTCATGTATCTTAGGGAAGAGATGACTAGAGAAAAAATGTGAGCACAGTTTTCCACAGCATTTTGTATGAGTGTTTTCAGTGCATACTTCAAATGGAGGCAGCGTCTTGCAGAAAATGCAAATAATTCCCCTACAGAGGGGAGAAGAAGAATAATTTTGGTCTTGTTTTACAGATCACTGTAGTTCTGATGTCAAGAATAGCATAGAAAATTAGCACAAATTCCTGAATTAAGGGAAAAGCCATGTGTAAACCCCAGTTTGGGATGTGCTCCTTGTTTCTAACGTGTCCCTCAGTAAATCCTTGCCTGTAGGGGAGAAACAAGAGGGATGAGGAGAGATTTATAACTCCCAGTGTCTGAGATTGCCAGTGTTGGCCTCAGCTTCATCAGATGGTATCGCGATGAGTACAGAAGAAGGAGGCAGAAGAGAAGCTCCCCATGAACCTCAACATCAAGTAGCAAGTCAGTCCTTTGCAAACTTTCCTTGTTTAACTCAGTGGCAGCAGCATCAGGGATTTTTTTCTGAGTCTTCCTGAGGTTTCAGGTGTGGGCTGGTTCCTGGATTCCTGCAGGAGATTCCTTTTATTCCTGGCCATTCTCCCAGTCTCCTGGGGAGCAGCTGCAGCACACGACAGTTTTTCCAAAGCATGTGAATGGCAGACAGCCCTTGGCCAGCCCAGAGGAGCAAGCAACCTCTGCCAGAGCACATCTGGGTAAAAACTAAGAGGGTAAGCTGGTTTGTGTGTCTGTGTTTCATCTGGAAACCCCACCAAGGGCAAAAGGAGCTCAAGGTTCCCGCCTTGGAGCTCCTCTGTCCTGGGCACCTGGCAGCTGGTGCCACTTTGTGCTGCAAGCAAGTGGTCTACAAATCATAGAATCATGGAATCATTTAGGTTGGAAAAGACCTTTAAGATCATTGAGTCCAACTATGAAGAACATGTGTGGCATGATTCCAGCTGTTCATTTCTTCCTCTGTTTAGCAGCACCCATTTTGGGTTTATGGGCAATGAGGAGGGCAAGCAGAGAGTGGGGAGCATGTCAGGTTGGAGGAGGTGTTTTGCACCTTTGTGGGCTTTAATATTTATTTTATTTTAAATATAAACATTTGCACAAATATAATGCTGTGCTGAAAAAAAAACCTGTGCAGTGTCACCTCAGTGTATGCAACTAGACACACAAAAAAAAGGTTCCCTGGTTGCACTGGGTGGGAACAGCTGGCTCACAATCCCCTCATGTGAACCTAAAAATACTCATAGGTCAGGGCTCTGGAAGAAAAGAACCTTTTTTCCAGTCAAGCCTTTTTGTCAAGAAGTAGAGGAAAAGGGTTTTATTTATTCTAGTGGTTAAATTACTGTACACAGAAAGTCACCACAGTGAAGCATTTTCATGATCTTTCCAGCCTGAGGCACCAAGAGGATCCAGTTTAGCCCTTTGGGAAGATGCTGGTGGCAGTGGGTTTTTAGTAGGGATTTATGTGACCCAGAACAAGTAAACTGAGTCCTGCAAGTTGAGTATCTTAGCAAGTTATCACCCACAACCTGCCTGAGAACTGAAGTGTCTTGCTACAGCTTGGCAAAGTTATCAGAAGTTTGAAATGATGAGGAAAAGTGTGTCTGATTTATTTTAACTTTTTTCTTTAGGGATCCTTTTGTTAGCTATTTTTCGTGCTGCATTTTCACCCAGTCCCATAAACAAGCCAGGCACACATTTAAGTTTGATCCATTTATCTTATAATATCTAAGTCACTTCTGCAGATGATGAACAGCCTGGGCTCTCCTGCTGTTCTATCTCATTGCCCCTTTTGGAGCACAACCTGTGCAAGGGATTTGAGGAGGGGTGGAGTCTGTTTTGTCAGGGAAATTATTATCTTAGGGTTTGCATTATGGAAAAGAAAGGAGGAGAATGAGAAGGGACTGGATGTTCTCCCCACCCTTCCCTACCCCACCCGCTACTAGTGGGCTTTGTGCTTCCTTCCACACTGCAAGTGACTCAGACCCAGCAAAATCCAGAAGCTGGGGTCCTTCAGCAGATGAGATCCATTCCCTTTTGTACCTTCTCCAGAAGACACACACACATCCCAGCCGGTGATGGTGTGTCCAGAAGGGCTGAGCTGGGCATCTCTCCAGAGGCAAGGCCAAGTTATGCTTGGGATGGAAGGCAATAAATATTAAATAGTGTTTACCTTATGTTTCTCATTCACAGCCTGCATTAAATCATTTGTAACAGGGACGGGGGGGCAGGGGGGGATGAAGGGAGACATTATTGGGATTGTGTGCAGTCCGAATGCCAAGAATTGCTTTTGCCTTCCCTAGAGATGAGTTCTGTGGAGTCTTGTAGGGTGTGATCTCTTATTTGGTAATGTGAACACAAGGAGCAGAAGCACAAGCAACCAGCACAGCAATAGCATTAGATCAGGGGATTTGGACTTTGCTGTGCTCCCACACCCAAATCAGACACAAAAATACATGAGCATACATTTGCAGATGTGCATATGCATGTGCTTCCAAAGGCTGTTTTGATTGAAAAAAGGAGACAAATTACTGTTTCTATCAAATAATCCACTTTTGAGGAAAGCTGCAGAGTGCTGCAAGCACCAGGGCCACTGAATGAAACTTTCTGTGGGAGCCAGCGTGAGGTCTCTGCTTTGGACTGTTTTTTATTGCAGTGGTGAAATGGAAGTAGGTGCTCCACTCACAAGCAGGGCACCTAAGTACACCACTTTTATAAAGAGTTGTTCAAAAATAACCCACAGGCTAAGATCCAAACTGTATTACAGTATTTGCACAACTAGATTTGTCCACATTGCCTTGACTTTTCTGCATGTGGGTGCACACGTGTCCATGACACTACTGTGCAGAATAAACAGGGGCCACACTCTCTACCCCACTTTTCAGCTGATTTGTTTAAAGATTAATGCATAAACCCCAGCAATAGATTACAAATTTAGCATAAAAGCAAAGTGAAATCACCTTCAGAAACTTGACAGTTTGGCCATTTAGGAGTCTGGATAGGTATTGATCTGAGGCGAATATTCTAAAGTTTGCATTACCCTTTGAAAAGTGCTAATGTAGTTCTTGTCACTTTAAATTAACTTTAGATAAGAGGGACTGACAGAAACATGAAGATGTGTGAACTATATTTGACTGATATTCTGTCAAATATTGCATGGGGTTATGATCCACAACTTTTCCCATCTGCTGCTCAAACCTGAATCCTTGAATGCACAATGGATTAATTACCATATTTTGTTCTGCTTTTACTTAGTAGTATAAAAGACTGTGAATGTTAAATGTACCCTTACCTGCCTTCGTTTTCTAAGGGTAAGGTATATGAGGAGGGGAGGCAGGGTGTTCTTTAGCAATTTTTTACAGCCGCATGGAATGATTCCTAAGTGCACCTCTTCTCAAATGATTAGATTGGCAGAAGTTAACCAGAGTAACACAGCACTCAGAATTTCATTCACTCCTTTCCTTGTGAGACTTTCCCCCCCCTCAGAAATAAAAGCAATGAGTGCTGATGTAGCACATTCCATCCACTGCGCTTTACAAGCAGCAGCATAATTACACAGGGCTTTGCCATCCGGTATCATTGCAGAAGGATGCAGCGTGGAGCACTCGAGGTCAGCACTTTCGACTGATGTTGTGTTTCCTGGAAGGCCTGACATTGATTCCCCAGCACCACCTGTGCATCCCAGCAACTCAGACTGACACTCAGTAGCTAGCCTGCCCCTTTCTGCAGCTGGACACCCAGAAAGCTGGATGTCTTAAATTAAAGGCCCCTTTGAAAATTGGGCAGCCAAAACTCCCCCAGTGTTTCAGTGAAAAAACTCAGAAGCCTTTACTTAAAACTCTTTTTTCTCCTCACCTCCCTCTTTCCTCCCAGTACTGTTTGAGTGAGTTGAGTTGTCTTGACTTTCAGCTGAAGGAATTAATGTCCACTTTAGTTGATGTACTGGATAGGTAAACCCTAGTAATAGCCAGTTCCCTTATTTTGCAATGTCCTTAACACATATATCTCTTGAATATTTTTTCCTTTCAGAGGACACTGTGCATTGCAGTGATACCCTGAGTCATATTCTGGCACTGCACTGCTTAACAGATAGGAAACATTTCTGTGTGTCGGGTTGACTCTAACATGCCTGTGTCAATGAGAGAGTGTGGTTATCCAGAAATAAGCAAACTCAATGATGGTGTAAAAGGCAGATTGAACTTATGAAGTCAGACAGACTTGTAAAACGGAGAAACAAACAAATTTCTTATTACAGTGAAATCCTTTCTGGAAGAATTTATAATATTACACTTGGGAGTAATTGTGAGCCCAGTCCTGTCTTTTATATGTTTTCTCAGGTTTTTGGAGATTTAAAATAACATTGCCCTTCACCAGTACTAGAATATTAGATAGATTCCTCAGCCATTCCTCCGTACCTTTTTATTTTCCACTATTTTTTAATGTCATTTCTTATGAAATCTCCAAGCCTTGATTGGGGGATTGTTTGCTCCTAGTTTCTTTCTGTGATTATCAGAGGTGGGGCATAGCAAGGGCAGAAATACTTCTGTATTTCTTCACAGAAAATACTTCTGTTTTGTTTGGGAGAAGTTCTGATATAAAGTGCAGGCTTGCCCTTCATATCCAGTTACCTTTAATTCTGGGGGGTGAAGAGGATGGAGAAGATAATATGTGAGCCCAAGGAGGGAAAAAAAGAGGGCTTGAGATAGTCTTGGAATATATTAACAAGTTCTCACTCTTTGGCTGGAAGTTACTCCTCAGACTGAGTGCATTCTTATCCTCTTGCAATATGAAGTAGGTAAATGGCTACCAATGTTATCAAGCCCACACCTGATGTCTGCAGGACAGCTAAAAGGCTCAATAACCTTTCAAACTGTGCTAAGGAACATTTGGCTGATGATGCCATGCAACACCAGAAAATGCTTAGGCAGGATTGTGGAAAATACTCATCATTAAACTCACCCTGCTTCTGTTAAGTCAATCCCACTGAAAGCTGATGCCTTAAACTCTGCTGGGGGGTCAAAGGAGAAACCTTCTGTTTTAGTGCCGCTTTTCGTCTTCTCTTCATCTAGCTAGCATCTGGCCCAGTTTAATAATCTTTGTTCTGAGTGGTGTAAGGTCATTAGCAAAACCTTAATGGGGACAAGGGTTGCAGCATTGGACCTCTATTTAGGGAATCTATTCCTAAAGGAAAAGGTATGATGTTTCTTGCAAGTGACATAAAGATTAATGAGGGATAGACAAATGCCCTTGCTCCAAAGTCAGCAAAAAATAGAAGGTTCTGTTTAAACTTTTCAAAATGAATTACAGTCAGGTGCTGACAATCAAGAAACAAAATGAAATCTGAGTTGGAGAGTCTGGAATAATTCTCTGGGTCTTTCCCCAAGCCTGTCACTCTTTTCTATGGATATGAATATTAAGGGAAACAGTCTGCAAATCCACACATCCTAAGCTTGTGAGGCAAGCTGGAGACTCAAAAAAGAACACTTGGGAACTGCAAAGGTTGTTGGATATTTGGAAAATACATGTTTCAACCTGATTAACAGACGTAGAAGAGGAAAAGTTTTTTGATTTTTATACCTTTTTTAAACAGCCCAGACGTAACTCTTGGAGCTGGTAGAGATGGAAAGGAAAGAATGAAAACATCTCTACACATATGATGAAGGCTAAGTATTGGAAGTTACAAACACAGATTTTTATTTTAACAAAGCAGTTCAGTTCCATTTATATTGTTTAGGCAAGAAAATGTAATATTATATTCATGTGTTTGTCTTGCAAAACTACAGATTGTGTATGTGTGGGTGCTATAAATGCATAGTGAAAAGGGGTCAAAACAGGTTCAGAAATGTATATTAGGTTAAATCAGAGACAGGTGAGACTGAAAACTGAGTAACAATCCATTGTTGCTGCTTATTTTTGAAGCAAACCACAAGAGCATTGTACACCAGCTCCATGCTATGTTCCAGAATATGTTCTACATGCTTTAGAGTTTTTACCTAACCTTATTTTTAACTAATTTTATGATGTTTTTAAATGTACAAAGCCCTAATGTTATTCACAACATAGACTACTAGCAAGTTTCAGGTGATTAGGCCTCTTCTTCAAGGTAGAGTTAACGTGTATCTGTCAAGAGATATGGTCAACTGCTGTCCAATTTGCAAAACACATTTTTATCTGTTCTTACATTGCAAAATGTTTTGATAGTGTCAAATTTTCAAATGAACAATTGCTTTCTTTAAAAAAAAACCCAACATTTTTGAATATCATTTTCAAAATACAAGTTATCATGGGACACAAAAGATTATTCTCAGTTTAGTAAACTTTTTTGCAGAAACTGTTGACCCAGCCTGCTCAAGACCACTCATGCAAGTTTATACACAGAGAGCAAAACCAATAAACGCTCCCACAAATGACTTTGGAGAGAACTCTGAACATTTCTTCCCTTCGCTTCGCCTCTTGCCTCACCAAAGCAGTGTGCATCCTGACAAAAGAGAAACCACAGAATGTGCAGAATGTCATCAAGACCCTGAGGTCTTATTCCCACTAGTTTTACTGGGCTCCGAGTCGGGTACTTACTGCCCAGAAGACTAGACAATGGGTTCATGCCTTCTCCTGCAGAAGCACAAAATGAAGCATTTCCTCCATGTGTTCCCCTGGCCCATCACAGGACATGCAGAGTGCGCTACTTGCTGCTCACCCATGGCCATACTCGTACTGCATCGCTGTGTGCTGGCTGCTCACACTGCATACTCATTTAAACTTCACAGTCATGCGAACATTCATTAAACCAACTGGGTACAGGTGGTTTTTGCATTGGGAACATGTGAAAACGTGTTTTCTATGTTGTTTTTTATATGAAGCCTTGTGTCCAACAACCTAATTATTTTTATTTAAGTATTATGTCACTCTTTCTAGCACAAGCAGAGTGCCAGCACCTGCTCTTTGCTGCACTCTCTAATGTTTTCTGTGTCCTCCTCTATCTTCCAAAATGAAAGGGGACCATTCTCACCCTGAAAGACTTTACTGCATGGTCTCCATCTGGGCTGCAGAAGAAACACAAGACAGTGTAATTCGTTCTTTTGCTATTAAGGTTGACTGAACTTACTCATGCTCCTGTACTTGAAGTACCCATCTTAAGTCCCCTAAAGACATCCAAGAAGGAGTTGTTGCACATGAGCAACTACAAACCTTTTGATACTTTTCAACAAGACTTTCTGCAGATGAGTTAATGATCTCTCCTCTTTTAAAAAATCTGTGATGTTAGGAATGATGGTTTTTGTCAACATCTTGTAGAGACAGAAATCTTAGAGGTAAAAAAAGATACATTAAATATTCTCCTGATTTTCTGCAGCCACATTATTATTTGTAAAATCTCTCATGTGAGAGCAGAAGATGAGGAGGAGTTTGTGATCTTATTCCTGCAATACCTGCCTTAGAACCTCAGACTTAGCAAACAAGGTAGGGCAGAACTGTTGAGTAAAAAAGAGCTTGTGTGAATGACTACAGAGGTGAACTGAACTATAACTTGTAGAAGGACCCACCCAAGCACTCAGTTTCCATTTCAGTTTCCATTCTTCCTTTTCTGAATTGCACTGTCATTCTGGTCTTCTGCCTGCAGTTGTTCATTAGTGTGCACCATGCTCTCTCCTGTACCAACCCTCTTTGCCTTATCCCATGCCCTGCCCTTGTTCCAGCAACATTTGCTCTCATGCTACTGATGTGTCCACCCCTGAGCAAACTTACACTTGAGTCTTCAGTTTTTCAGTCATGTTCCAGAACACCAAAACCTGAGTTGGCCATCTACAAAGATGATAATTTCTCGTTAGATGTCATACTTCTCTTTTTGTCGAATATCTTCAGTCCTCTTTAGATAACTGTTGGTTCTCTTCATGTACCACTCTCTTTCAGCATGACCATTAGCTCTTCCCTCCTGCTATAAGATTGTTGACAGTCTCCTGCTCTGAAGTGCCCCAAGATTCTCCGCCCTGAACTCGTGCTTCAGTCTTTCTCTGGTGGAAATCCTGTGACCAGGCTGACTTCTTCCATACAAATGCAATCTGTCTTTGCTCAGCTCTGATTTTCACAAACTGAACAACTATATTATTCCTGCATGAGGACACTCTGACAACTGCCATCTAACTCCCTCTGAAAACTGATTTCACCCTTCAAGGTTTCTTCCCTCTCTACCCATTTCCTGTTGTTCATTTCCTCAAAAGCAGTTCTTGTTCCAGGTGGTCCAAGATGTCCAGGTCCATAGCTGTACTTTCATGCCAGATACCCACAGTGCTTGATGAGCACTGTGCATGTGTGCTGCAAAGCTGCTGACTTGTTCACCTTCTAAAATCTCCCTCAGAGCTCTCCTTTGACTAGATGACCACTGAAAACTCAACTGTACTTTGGCCACTGGCATCCTGTTGATGGTCTAACTCTTTCCCTGCACTTCCACATTTCTCTGTAGCTATCTCTTGACTCTGTAACTCTTTTCTTTATTTTTATTCTGCTTGTGCAGAGCCTTTTGCTGTGGGCTCCTAGTCCATGACTCCTAGAGGATATGTCAATGCACTCAAGTAAGAGGGAACATGAATACTGCAACGAAGCCAAAACTCTTGGAAATCTTTGTGACTCAGGGTGTTCAGAATCTGAATCTAGCTCCAGCCATAGATTTTCCAATTGGCCTGCAAGGCTGTGTAAAACTCATATTGGAACATCCTTGAAATTAAGGGGTGGTGTTGGAATCTGCATCCAAATTTCACAGCTGTAGGTCACCTCTCAAACACGGGTATTTGGAAGACGGTAAGAACTGAGCTGTAAGCAGCTACATCGGCGATGAGATATTGTTGCTGTTTTTTGCTGTCTGTGTTTTTGAAATGCTTGCTACAAGGACAGCTGTGAGGCAGATGCCGTTCTGAGTTCAGATGTGGAATGTTACAGGGTCACTCTGCTTACCTTATCATAAAAGAGCACGCGTTTTTGTGCTCTTCATGTGCTGGAAAACAAGTCCATGACAAATACTGTATTGTGTGCAAGGGCTGGGGGTGGGGGAGAAGAAGGGAAGGGTATCTTGTCCTTAGGGGCTGCTGGTGCTAGGCACCACAAAAGAAAGCCCTGTTTGTCAGCAACACTTAGAGATACAGGGCCCAGCATGACGCACCTGCAGCAGCTTAAGGATGACTCCATGGGTGAGTAGCTGTGTACCAGTGGCTGGGGGTTTCCTGCCTGCCACGCAGATCCAGGAGGAGTGGTGAAGCTAGACTACAGCAGGAGGGGAATCCAGGAGATAAACAGCTTGACAGACATGGGGCAAGAAATTCCCAGGTGATTTTAAAGAATTTCTGCGAGAGGCTGAATATAGTGTGGTCCTAGCCTTTGCATTGCTACACATGCAAAAAATGATGTATCTTGAACTGGTGAAGGGGGATAGTTGTATTACACGGTGTTGATATTGCCAGCTGGGCAAAGTGAGAGTTTGAATCTGGAAACTTGTTCTTTTGCAGGAGTAGATGTTGCTCAAAGACGGGATAAAAACTGTCAGAAAGAAGCCTAGACTTGGTGTGCATGACGGGGGATGGGATCATAGAAAGTGGGCTTGAAGCCTATGGAGACATTGCAGGAGGTGTCAGAACCCAGAAGTGGTGAGGATTCTTGAACAAGGAAATCTGGGCTGGAAGATGGGAGATTCTATGGGGCTGGGTTCTTCTGGCAGGAGAGCTGGGTGGCCAAGGTCACTCTACTGCACAGCAGGGGTGTGAGTGATGGTATGGATGGCACGGTGAGGAAAGGCTTGTAGCAGGGCCAAAGTTAGGTCAGGAAGAGGGGGAGAAAGGCAGAAAAGGAGGCAAAAGAAAAAGCCGGAAAGAAGAGATGCAGGAATTTTTCTCCATCAGGCTCTTTTCTACACAGTGAATAAGCTTTCAAGCCTGTGTCTTTCTTCCCAGTGTCCCCGTGTCTTGGAAAATTGGGTTGAGCTATGTGAGGGAGGATAAGAGAGTGAGGATGGAAGAAGTCTTACAGCATTGGAATCCCACCAACTTGTCTGGGCAGCTGTTACTACTGATTATGTATGCTGTACTCATGCATGCTACATTTCCCATGTTAGCTGCATGATTTGGAGCCTGCAGTTGCAGACAAAGGTTTTGGTCTGTGTTCTTCCAGCTTACTGGCCTGTGCATTTTGTTACAGGAACAGCTACAGATTCAAAGGCCTAAGACAGACTGAAAACAGAGACTCATACCTGCTTGCTCGTCTGCCTAATACATCTGCCTACCTTTTGTATTTATATAGTTTCCTTCATGGTAGGGTCTTAGCGCCTGTATAAGTTGAATGCTGAACATACTTGGCACAGGCATGACTGTGGAAACATTGCCCTGCGCCACATATGTACACAGAGTTGCCAAGACAAATATGGGGTCGTATCCTGCTGCTATTCAATGCACAGAACTCCTATCAGGAGTCTATGAGAGTTGTGCATAAAAAAATCAATGGAAAGATTTGACCACTTTCAAATGGAACAGTTCATGGTACAAATTGCACTGTCTTTGTTGTGCACAGAAGATAAACCCAACATTTTTTCCTAGCTATCCCTTTTTGCTAACATGCCCTTTGGAATGTGCTTTTTCACCCCATTGTATCTAACTAGCATCATGTGATTGTTTTCAATAAAGGTGCAGGGAAACCATCCAAGGTGGGGGTGCCTGATTGGCCTTTTAAACATACATATAAATATTATTGCTGATTATTCACATGTGAGCTCTTTGCATGCCATATTTTAAACCGTTTTACACAAAATCAGAAATAAAATAGAGGTTTTTTTAAATATGTGGGGATACCATCATTATACCTACAGGTAAAAATCTGAAATCACCTCAGAGGGATGCGGACTGAAAGAAACTGCTAGTTTGGCTGGTGGTTTAGAGGATGTTCTATTGCTGAGCTACTAAATAAATCCCCTTTTGCCCTGCACTGCCTCCAGCAAGCCCTTAGCCTTCCCCACTCTGTCTTCCCCACACTGTTTCTCTATTTTTCCTCATAATCTCAGCCCTGATTCTCTTTTTCCCATTCTTCTGAATGTTGAAGTCATGACCTTTGTGGTTTATAGGCCACAAGAGACTGAGCTAAATGTGTTAGCACAGAGTCAAAACAAGTAATAGCCGGCCAATTAAATTAATAATCCATATTGTTACAATGTTTAACCACGGCTGTTTCCTCAGTGGTCTGTTTAAATCACAGCCAAGTCCTGACCTATTAAAATGAATAACTGGAATTATGAGAAACTCCATTTAATAAACACAGCAAGGAACGCAACACAATCGGTATGAAATATTTATTACCACTTTAAGCAGCAGCTAGTTGAGATTTAAGATTGGATTAATGAAGGTGTTTTAATTTCTGGCTAAGGGAAGAAAGCTTAAACCTGGAACATTTCTCAATTTCCTGGTATGGCTTTGCAATGGGCAAGATTTGAGATGGGAGCACACAATTCGATTCATGCTTTCCCCTTGCAGAGCTCTCTCCAGACACGTTCGATGCAGAAGGAGATCAAAGCAAGCAGGCTCCAGACAAGTGGCTCAAGTGGCTTGAAAAAACTCCAGGGAATAAGGGCTGGAGCACTAGACATGAGCCTTTGGATTTTAAAATGAGCACTCCTGCCAACCGCCATCCTATAGAGAGCAATGTTAATGGAAGGCTGGTACATTCCCAGTGACAACGGCTCGTGTGCATGCATTTTTTTGCAGTATGTCTCAAGGCTAGAGGAGGGGGAGAGAAAAATCCCTTCTCTCTGAAATTTGTCAGACAAAATCTCAAGCTGGGAGCAAACCCTTATTGTTTCAAGTGGCCCAAGTATTGTTTTTCTTAAGTGTGGAGCTACCAAGGTTTTGCTGTTTTTATTCATGCTGCATGTTCATCTTCGGAGTTTCTCCATTTAACACAAAAGCAAATTTTCTTCTTTGATAGAAACTAAAATGTTGCCAGGGCTAAAAAATAATCTATCATGGCCAAGCTTAAATGGGGATGTTATTTTCTATTTCTTCTGATGTAGTAATGCTGAGCAGGTTAATAACATGCAAGTCCTGGCACAATGGAGTTATTTGGAGGTACCATGTCAAGGGGCCATGTAATAATTGCTCTGGGCTACACAGACACCTGGAGCATCATCTCTGTGACAATGGATCCTTCTCATCATTTCCACCATAATCGTTCCACACTATAAACCGTATCCTGCCCTCTATTAAAAGAAACATGGCCATTAGGCCAAGGGAGGTGATTCTCATTCTCCCCCTCTACTCCAGTCTTGTGACTACTGCATCCAGCTCTGGGGCCATCAACATGTGGGATGTGGACCTGCTGGAGTGAGTTCAGAGGAGGCCACAAAGATGATCAGAGGGCTGGACAGACTGAAAGAATTGGGGCTATTTAGCCTGGAGAAAAGAAGGCTCCAGGGAGACCTTATAGCACCTTCCAGCACCTAAAGAGGCTACAAGAGAGATGGAGAGGGACTTTTTTACAAGTACATGTAGTGACAGTACAATGGGGAATGGTTTCAAACTGAAAGAAGGTAGGCTTAGATTAGATATTAGGAACAGGTTGTCCAGAGAACCTATGGATGACTCATCCCTAGAAGTGTTCAAGGCTAGGTTGGATGGGGCTTTGAGCAACCTGGTCTAGTGGAAGTTGTCCCCGCCCATGGCAGGAGGTTGGAACTAGATGGTCTTTAAGGTCCTTTCCGAACCAAACCATTCTATGATTCTATGATCCATCAGAAAGATACCGATGCATTAAAACATCCTAATTTGAGTAAATACAAGCTACCATTACCTCCAAGGATCTCATTTTCGGCATGTGCTGTGATGATACCAAGAGTCATACATATTTTCTCATCACCTCCCTCTTTTGATTCTTAATTAATAGTCCCAGCCTGAGAGCTGAAAAGGCAGAAAGATTTTGTACAGATACAGACAGCAGGGTCGTGGAATAAGCAATGTCTTCCATGCTTTTCCTGTAACACGTTTGAGCCCAAAGCTGGCAGGACCAGTGACTTGGGGTAGTACCGCTTCAACACCCATTCCACCTGATGGATAAAATTGATCATCCAAACCCTTTGCCTCTTATGCTGGCAGCTTCATGTATGGCCCTGATTCCATCAACAGATCTTTCATTTGCACAAGGTGATAGGCAAGTATTTCATCCTGTTCTCAGCATATGCTTGTCCCATACATTAACCAGGCAGCCAAGGGATTTTTCCTGGCTGTCATTTCCTGATTCAAGTCAGTTGAAGATTTCTGTGGTGCAGCACCAGATTTCAGAGACTGAGTGAAGTCTGACTGCCGGGTTTGCTGAGCCTCTGCAATGCACAGCAGACAAGAGGAGAAGCAAGCAGATCATGGCCTGGTGGTCATTATAGAACAAATGTCAAAGACAGGATGGAACTTCAAATTTCTGGGTGCTTTCTCTTTGTCTTGGATTTCTGTTGGGAAATATGTTCACATGAATGCATTAACTTGGGATATTCCCAACAGAATATGAACTGGATCTTCAGGGGGTTTTTTTTAGCTGGCTTCCAGTGTCGTAAATATCTTCACTTCTCGGCATTGTTAATAAAAGTAATTTGTTTCCCCATGTGTTTTTTTGTGTAATGATACAAGAAATTAAAGAAATGTCTCTAGACCTAAGGGGGCTCCCTCCTTTGTGAGAAAGCTACACCTTAGGCACTTCCCTGCTGCCTTTTGTAAACATCCTTGTGCAGGCAAGTGCTGCTGTGCTCACGCACAGGATACACAGCATACGTGGCGTGCAGCAGTGGTGTGTCTCCAGGAATACACAGCAAGTTATTTATGTCCTGAACTGTATGAAAAAACTAGTGTGAATGGATGTGACCTGGCTTAGATAGGTCTTCAGTGTCCCAGGCTCATGCCTGGTGTGACTGGGAACAGCCCTGCCACCAGAAGTGAACTTTGGCTCAGGAAGTTGCACCACAGTGTATCCGGGCCAGCTGCCTGTTGAAGAGAGAAAGGGCAGCAAGCTTTTAGACAGAGGCTGGCAGGGACAGGCCCTGCTGCCCTGATAGCCACTCAATTTGCAATAATCCCTCAAAAATCTGCCACTCAGTGTACATCCAGGATCAGGAAGTAAAATTAGGGTTCTTTGTGCTATCTCTCTGCACTTTTGTCGGTTTATTCTGTTTTCCTGTCCAAGCCTTTAGGCTCCATTTCACATTGTTGCCTCTTGCTGTTCTTTCTACAGTTTCCTTCAAGGCTCCCTCCAGAAAGAAAAAGGGCACAACCACCTGAGAAGTTAAAACAGAACAATTCTTTGACATTGTGTTGTCTCCTCTTGTAGCAACCTCAGGTCCTCTGAAAGCCCTTTATGTTGCTTACGTACCCTGTACGTAAACTTTAATCTGGGTTTATGTACCTGGTCCCAGCTCAGCCTCCCCCCAGCAGGTCACCATCTCTCCTTGTGCCCCCGTACCTGCATGCCTCAGCTGATCATTCCCTCTCCAGTTTCAGATGGAAGGGGATGAGGCAAAATGAGCAATTTAAATGTTATGACCTTATTTGGTGGCCTTGCTCCAGTTGATACGAGTGCTGGAGGGCTCCCACTGGCATTTTAGGTACTGTGGGTGTTTGTCCTGTACCCCACAGTTGTACCCAAGCAGTTCCTGTGACCCCTCATTTGTATGATGGATGTCCCAGGCAGATGAAGGGACTTTCCTGAGACTTTGCAGTGGACACAGCAGCCTGGGACCTCCCTCATCTCTGAGTCTCTTCCACATTTCCTGCAAATTACAATCTCTCCCAGCATGCTTGACAATCAGAGAGCTCTAGGGAATGGGAAGATTATATATAGGGCAGATTTCCTGGAAGCCATAGACCGATGGTTTTATTTAGGCTTTCAGCAGAATTGCCATGGGAAATGAGGATCTACTGGGGGCTACCTTGCAGGGAAATACGTGTGTGAAATTTCCCTGAGCAAACGCCTTGTCCAAGCCAGGGTAGTTTTCCTCAGCTTCCCTTTGCTGCTCTCACCGAGTGTCTTCCACTCTAGCCTGTTGTTCAGCACAGCAACATGAGCGCCACGCAGAAGCTGCTGGGGCCCTGAACATGGCATTTTAGAAATCTCAATAGGGTTGCGGGATATGATACTTAAAATATCTGTGGTGGCTGGAATGAGGTCTCCTAACTCTGGCCAGCCCAAGGGAACCAAACTAGAGTCATCCTGGGAAGGATGCTCTGCAGAATTGCTCCAGAGCAGGGAGGGAGCCTGAGAACTCTCTGCCTTGCTAGACTGGCTCTGTGTGAGACACAATGAAGACAACGACTGGGCTTCTATGCTGATTAGTGGACATAAGCAGCATGGTCTCGTGCTTGAATCATTATTCTAAGGTGATAGAAAAAGCAACTGGGGGGTTGGCCACAGTGGTGGTTCCCAAGCCAGTATGATGCTATGCAGCATCCCAGTAGAGAACCAGTCGTGTCACAACCTGAATCATCCTTCAGTGATCTGACCTCCCCTTTAATATGAAATTTCTAAGAAAGCAAAGTTTGCCTGATTCAGTTTGGATATGGAATGTTTCAGAGCCCTCACTAGCACCTCGTTGTTCTCGTTTGCTTGTTACAAATGAGCTTAATGGAAACATAAAAGGCAGGTCAGAACAAAAAAGAAAAACTGTAAAAAGTAATCAAAAAATAATCAGGCCCACATAATTTAAAGATAAATATTGTTATTTAATTCCACTCTTCTCTTTTGGAGTGTGATAACATAGATGTTGTTATTTTTTAAAGGAAGTAATATGACATCCCATTTAATTTCCTCTGAAACAAGACAATCTGGCTTACCAAATATAGCCTGACAAAGAAAAAAGGAAATTTCCTGATCAAAGATCCAAGAGTGCAGTGCTCCACCTTAAATCCCTCCCACCTATTAGGTCCCCCTTTAGACAAGACAGAGAAACAAATTTCTCACACATCAATGATGCCTCCATAATCAATTTCAAATAGCCCCTTGCATAGGGATGCAAATCTTAGCTTTCTCTTAATAAAGCCTTTTAGAAGATGGATGTACTGATCTGATATTATTAAACGAAAAGTGGTCTCTTTTTAATCTAGAGATGCAGGGGCGTTAGTAACAGAGTGAATCAAAGGCCTGGTCTCTTTCTCTTCCTAATTATCAATAGTGTTTTATAATCTTATTAATATTGATACACAGTATACTGAAGATCTGTTAACGTATAATGTATGTGGAGGATAATTAACGAGATCCGAGTCAGATCAATCGCCTATTTGACAGAAAACGGTGTGTGGCTTATAAATTATACATATGCTAGGTATGGCTAGAAATGTTTAAAGTTTCAGTCCAATCCTTCCAGTACAGCACTGGGAAAACTGATGAACTTAAAGGCACAGTCCCTTGCCTGTTAGGTTTATACTGTACACTCAGAGGAATAACTCTTATTTAAAAATCAAAGAGTTCCATTAACTGCCAAGATCTCAAAGCAGCACAGAAAACACACCTTCTCCTTGTGAAGTGCAGCTAAACAAAAGGCAAAATCTTGTAAGGAAAGGGATGATTAATAAAAGTGAGGTAATTTTCCTTTTGATTTCTGAGAGGAGGTAGCATGCAGGATGTTCCAAATGACAGAAATGATCCCACATCTTCACACTGGCCTTTAACAAGGTTAGACTTGCTAGTGCAGTAAATACAATTAATAATCCCAATTAATATTGCATGTTTTGGTAGGTTTGAGAGCATGAAAGCTTTCCACAGATTACTCTTCAGTCCCCAAAGCAGACGCAGCATGATGAGACGAAGGGATGGAAATGTGGAAATAAAACTTTCCTTTTTTGTTTTTGCAGAGCTCCTGATAAGCATGGGGCTGAGATGAAAGGAGATGTCAGGTTTAACAAAAATAACATATTATTATTATTAATAATTTACCTCAGGGGTATGACCCAGTGCAATAATGACTGCTCGAGGCTGTGAAACTTCACCAACATTGTGAAAATGGCTCAGGCTTGCTCAGATTTTCCACAGTAGACCTTGGGGCAAGTTCAGCCATGGTGTGAGGAGATACAATTCCCAAGGTGGAGAGGCTGTATCAGTCCCTTGTGTTTCACGTAGGAAGGCTTGAACCAGATTAACTAAGCAGAAATTCAGTTTCTTCTGGAATCAAACTTCTACTGATGACCGTGGGAGTTTTGCTTGAGGGAAAATATAGGCAGTGCCATGCCAGATGATCATGCCTGAGATAGGATATACTTTATCCAGTGCCCCCTCTCATAGGAATCAGCACCCAATGCTGTGGAGAAAGACATAGGATGGGGCTGCATTCATCTCATCATCATGGCTAGGCTTCACAAATGAAGATTTGGGAAGGGCTCTACCCACATTTGCTACAAGCGCGCTGGTGGCTAAAGATGCCAATGCAAGATAGACAAAGATTGCAAAAGGCACAGCAGAAAGGATGGTATCGGCAAGACATGATTCTTTCTGCATTGTCTTTTCTCTTTGATGGTGATCCTGCGTGTTTTCTCAAAGGAAGCAGCAGCGTTATGGATGGTGTGTCTCCAGACCTCCCGATTGGAGGCCAGAGTAGACCAGCGATGAAGATCAATTTGGCCAAGGCTGAGATGTTGCTTCAGGGAGTCCTTTTATCTCCTCTTCGGGGCTCCTCTCTTGCGGAAGCCAGTGGCAAGTACTCCGTAGAGCAAGATCTCAGGGAGGCGGTGGTCCTTCATCCTGGAGACGTGCCCTGCCCATCGCAGCTGTGTTCTCAGCAACATGGCCTCAATACTTGTGATTGCTACTTGTTCTAGAATAGACATATAAATACATAATCTGACCAGTGGATGTTTAGGATTGTATGGAGACAGCGTTGATGGAAGCGTTTTAGGAGTCACAGGTGGTGGCGGTAAACAACCCATGATTTGGACCCATACAAAAGAGTAGACAGCACAATGGCTCTGTAAACACTGATCTTTGTACTTTTCTTCAGGTGTTTATTTTGCCAGACTCTTTCATGGAGTCTTCCAAAAGCTCTATAAGCCTTCGCTAACCTATTGTCTATCTCTCCGTCAATCTTACCATCTGAGGAGATGAGGCTGCCTAGGTAATTAAACTGCTGGAGCAGTTTGAGCTCTGATTCATCAATGGTGATATGGGGATGATGGAAGACTTCCTGAGGTGCAGGCTGATAGAAAACTTCTGTCTTCTTTAAGCTGACTTCCAGCCTAAAAAGTTCAGCAGCCTCAGCAAAGCAGGATGTTAAACGCTGCAGAGCTGCTTCTGTGTGAGTGACAAGGGCAGCAGCGGTGGCGTCAGCATAAAGCAGATCATGGACAAGATGACTTAAGGTCTTAGTATGGGCCTTCATTCGCCTTAGGTTGAATAGGCTTCCATCAGTACGATATCAAATGTAGATACCGTCCTGATCATCGAGGTCTGCCGTGGCCCTTTGGAGCATCATGCTGAAAAAGATTGTAAATAGGGTTGGTGCAAGAACGCAGCCTTGTTTCACACCACTGGATATTAGAAAGGGCTCAGAAAGTGCATTGCCATATCTGACTCGGCCATGCTGATCCTTATGAAGTAAGATGATAATTTTAAGGAATTTGGGGGGACAACCTCAGTGTTCCAAAATCTGCCATAGACCTTTTCTGCTCACAGTATCAAAAGCCTTCGGCAGATCAACAAAGGTTACATAGAGACCTTTGTTCTGTTCCCTACACTTCTCCTGCAGTTGTCTAAGAACAAATACCATGTCTGTGGTACTCCTATTAGCTCTGAAACCACATTGGCTTTCACATAGAAGTTCTTCTGCTATAGCGGGTATTAGTCTGTTCAAAAGTATTCTCGCTGGCAAGATCCTGGCATTCATCTACGGTGTGGATAAATTCCCTCCATAGCATGTCCCAGACTATGCCCATCACTGGAAAATGCAAGGAGGACAGAGGTCATGGCTTCAGTCAGCTTGGTTGTTTTGAGCAACATATACCTCACAAACCTGCCTCACAAGAAATTTTTCAATAGGTATCTTTGGGTCAGAACCTTTTTTCACCTTACCTCTGAAAGCAAATTGTTTATCCACAAAGACACACTACAGGTGTGGGTTTTTTTCATTTTGTTTTCCTTTTCTGTTTTTTTTTCCCCATAAACCACTGTATAAGCTGTATGCCTGTGTAAATACCCTTCTATTTTGAAGCTAGCCAAGTGCTCTTAGTGGCACTCGTGACAACATGACAGGCACCAAACCTGCCCCTAAACACAGCCTTTTTTGAAGTTAGAAAACTCAAATCCACCCAACTGACACCTGGAAGCCCAATGATCCTCAATAGCATTACCCAAAAACCAGTTTGCACAAGCTGACAGTTCATTTGTAATTAAGCCTTTAACACATGACTATGTGTGACCTGGTGTTTGTTGCAACAGAAGCCCTGATGGGCAGACAGGAGCCCCACGCTGGCTACCAGTGGCAATACCTGGATGCCACAGAATTGCCTAATGGAGACTCTCAGGATTAGCAAAACTTTTCCTGAGTCATCCTTTGCACAGCCCTTGTAGGGCCATCTCAATCAAAGTGGCAAGCCCGCCTGTGGTGTGGTGAGTAAAAGACTTGCCTTGTTAAGGTAAGTGGGGGAAAATTGTTCTGCGTTTGGCCAGGTGAAGTGTTAAATACAGGATCCATCTCAGGGAAGGGCAGGAAAGGCTTTCTAGATTACAAAGGCCATTACTTAATAGCTATGCTGTCCCTTGAGCCAAGGCTTAAAGTAAATTATTTAAAATATAATATTATGCCCTTTCCCCTGAGAGGTTCATAGGGCTGCACAAGCATGAATGAATGAATGCTCACAGCCTCCAGATGAGGCAGCCGTGGCACGCAGGAGCTCGGATCAGAGTGCTCAAGACGGCCATAACTTCAGAAAAAATGGACCTCAAACCAAAAGCAGTAACAGTTTTGATACAAGCGAATTCCTCACAGTTTCTCAAGATGAGTCAGTAGCTAAATCAGGTAAAACTGCTCTGGTCTCCTGACTCCTCAGCTCTGTGTTTGAACCATTAGACTCATGCTTCCTTTTGTCCATTAGTGGCTTCATTTCTGTCTCATAGCATTAATTCAGGTTATGTTGCTTGCAGTGTTCCATATAAATGAGCTTAAGACCACACAGGTTCACAGGAATCGGCACGGTCAGGAAATGCTATTGTCTCTCACTCACACCTTCTCATAAAAGATCCACTGGAAGATTTTTAATTGTGTCCTGTCCCCTGATCCAGCCATTGGTGTGGTTACCACCTGGACAGACTCTGGGCTTACGTGTCCCCTCAGCCTGTTTCCCTGTCATGTTCTTCAATCTGCCTTAGTTCCGATTTTACAGTTACCTTTTACAGTCCATTTTCTTGACATAGTTTAGCCTTGGTTAACTATATTGAAATAATATGCCAAAAATATTCTTAACTGGAGGTCAAAACTGCTGCTCTAGTTAAGTGCTCTAATCATGCACCTTTGCTGAATCTTTCTCAATGGAAAGTTGAGATCAGAAGTCTTCTTTTTGTCCCTATTTTCCCTCATCCACGAGTGCTGTGACCACAGTGCATTATCCTCCACGATTTTCAAGTGAAAAAAACCAAAAACCAACTAATAAACTAATTTTTCAAACCCAGACCCTTGAAGCCCTGAAGGAAAGATACAGGTATCTCATTTGGATATTCACTAGCTAATGCCAGACCTGGAACCAGTCTTTAAACACCACTGTGTAACACAAAACACAATGAATTAACATTAAAGATAGCAGGAAAATCGAGGCATGAATCAGCTACAGGAAGGAGCAAATTAACACTAGGAAGGGAACAGCAAGTTTAGATAGTGGGAAGCTGTGCTGGTTTGCAATGCCTGGAATGAAGACATCCCCCTCCTCCCCAAAACAGGCTCCAGCATGCCCATGGGTTAGGCTGTGAGATATTTATGGCCCAGCCGGCATCAGCCTGAGGCCATGCAAACGGAGCAATTGGATCCTATTTTGGAGAGAGAGTTTCACAACGCTGGGTTTTTTCATGCAAAACTGAGGATGTGTATGCATTTTATAAGTGCTTTTGGCTACAGAATCAGCCCTGGAGCAGGGAGGCCTGAGTGCCACAGCTCAGCAAGGACAGTTGAGTGGGGGACCTCCCCATCAGTCTGGAAAACCTGCCCCATGACCGACAGATTTGGTGGGTCAAAACTGGAGGTGATGGGGCAGACTGCTCCTCACCACCAAGGGCAAGATTTGGAGCAGCAGCCAGCAGCCAGGCTCCCTGCCTGGGCCTGGAGCTGCTTGTGAAGCTCCAAGTGCCATCCCAAACTTGAAGTGGCAGCTGTCCAGGAGGAGCTTGTGGGGCCAAAGAGGTCAGTTGAGCAGTACTTTGTCTTCTCTGTCTCACTCCTCCCACTCTTCTGTATGCTTTTCTTTTGTCTGCTTTAAATTAGAGTTTAATGCTCATTACCAAGTCAGGGAGTGTTAATGAGCAGGAAAAAGGAGGACATTGAGTGCATGGAGGCAGAGAGGAGAGGCAAGAGCTGCAAGGAGATGGCACCACTGTACCACCTCCAAGAGGCAGGTGCTGGAGGCCAAGCCTCAACATGTTGTGTCTGCCTTTTCACCCACGTGCTCTCCTCCCTCTGACTAGCTGCCAAGGACAAAGAGAGAGGAGAAAGCGTGGATCCTCTGGTGGCTGGACGTGAGTGGAGGGGTGCAGGGGTTGTAGCACCCCAAAGTCCCCACCCTGCCAGAGGAGGACTCATCACCCATGAAACACGGCTGCCTGTAAGGATGCTCTTTCCTCAGCTAAACCACATCGAAAAGTCTCCCTGTCAAGGTTTCGTCAGAGGATGTCAAAGCACCAAAGTGACAGTCTGCATCCTGCCTTTAGTTACCCCAATTTATATTCCAGTACCTTTCTCAGCCTTTTGTGATAATATAGCAGATTTTACACTTGAATGGCTGAGGCCCTGGCACATTTTCCTGCCTGCCAGCTGTCCTGAATGGAGGTAGGAATGGTGAAGCCTTCCTTAGCCAATGCTACCCCAGTGAGAGCAGAGAGTGCCAGACCCCCAAGGCTGCTGTACCTGCTTTCACATCATGAGTTTGTTTAGAGCAAACTAGTGCCACTTCCCGGTATGTAAAAATCCTCAGGGATTTTGATTTAGATAGTTTAAGGTTAAAACGTTTTCCCCTCCCTAAAGAAACACTGTTTTACAATGAGATAAGTTTAATGGGAAGTCCATAAAGCAGAGTCTAAGCACCTTGGAAAAATGCAAGGGTAAAACACATAGGTAGTAAATGGTTTGCAGATTGCATCATTTCCTGGAGTCCTTGGACAGAGTGTCTCTACATCTTCTTTGGTTCAAGCATGGTACAATCTTATTAAAAGTCAGAATATGGTTTTAAGGAGCTCTACTCAGCCTGGAGCACTGATGTTTGAAGAGAGAAAGAAATTATTTTCAGAGAAGAGGTGTGTGTTTCCTGGCCATGGCCTGGAGACTGACCCATCATCTCACAGCATATCATGCCCCACACTCTGCATTAGCTTTGGAGGGAAATATACAGGCACCAACTTCCTTCGTGTAGAGACACTTTATGATCAACCTGGACTGCTCTAGCAAATACTAGTAGAGTGTATTAAAGATCCATGTCTTTCCCCCAGCTAGTGCAGTTAACTAAGAAGCTTTACTTATTGAGTAAAGCCAGAATTTTACAAAAAGCTCATTTCCCAAGTAGGTAGCAAAGGAAGAGAGCAGAAATTTTAAAGGCCTCAGCACCCTGGGTGCTCACTGAAGACTAAGTCCTTTTGAGAATCTGACTGTTAAGGTGTCGCCATGGGAGTTAGCAGAAGCATTGAGCACTTGAGAAAAACAGACCTGAGTTTCATTGCCTGCGGGTATACTTACCTAGAGTTTTTTTTCTTAGGATAAGACTTCAAGAGAAAGTGGCTCTAACATAGTGGCTTGCTGCTCTCTTCTTTCTTCCCCCTCCCTTCTCACTCTTCAGTCAGGCTGTTCAGCTCACTCAACCACTGGAACACTATTCACATTTTTTGCCAGTTGAGTTTTCTACCCTGTGGTGGGCTGTTTCAAAGAAATTCTGAGCCTGATGCAAGGGACATGATGCATAGGAAGGAGAGCTGGTGCCGGGAAAACCCTCTAAGTCATTTACTGAAAGTCCATGCTACTCCACTGTGCTGTGTGATCCCACCATTGCAAAGCAGCACAGCTGCTGAGATGAGTGGCCATAGCAGCTTTGGTAGCATCTGAAAAGGTGGCATAGATTTTGTGTGCTTGAAAAGTTGCACCAGCAGAAAAAGAAAGTGTTGAGTGATGTCGGCCTAATTTCACTTTAAAATCATATTGTAGCCACTTGTGTACAATATAGATACTATTTTGTTTTTCTTCTTTAGGTAACTGTGGACCTGAGGGCAGATCAATTGTTTTCTGTCTTTAAATCCACACAGAACCAAAATAATGATTTTTTTGTTCACTTTCTAGATGCCTTATTTTATGGAAGGATGCAAATACCCCAAAGCAGCTTCATGCTAACTAAACAAAAGCAATGCCTCTCTTATTAGTGAGGCCAGCAAATTAGAAGTTAACAGTCCTCTTTTTCTATCCGCTTACCACTCTTTTAATTCTCCTCCCCGTCTTTTCAAATCCTTGAGGGAAATAGATGAGCTTTCAGTGTGCCCCGGAGGTTCCTGTAGATGTATGTTTGTACATACACATTCACTGGAACCTTTGCTCTTTGTTAATCCATGCAGGTCACGGTGAGCATACAAACTCCAGCCACTTCGTCCCTCAGCAAAGATTTACTAGTCAATGCAAAGTGAAGACACTATGGTTAAGGCTACATTGACCTCTTGAAAGGTATTAGAGAATATTCACTCATCTCCTGTGAAGTATTATCATAAATAAACAGAGGCGCAGAAATGAATGAAGCACATTTCATGTCATAATACATAAATGCATTTGCTTCACAAATTGCAGGAGCCACTGTAACCAGATGACTCATTGAAAAATGCAATACAGTTTTGGAAGATAAACTACTAAGTAAAAAATTATGTACTACACACATAGATATTGAGTTACTAAACATAATACACATATCAAAATGTTATCTGTGTAATAACTGCAAAGCCACAGATAAATCGTTTTATCATGCACCTTTGCCTTCATCCGTTTTGCTGTTTTCCAAGGGTTCAATCTTATCCCTATACACTTTACCAGCATTGGAGCTTTGTACTTTTGAAAAGAAAGAGTGAAATTACGGCTGTTAGGGAAATCAGTGAGAAAAAGTACTTAAATTTAAAGGGGGTAGGGGGCAGAATGAGAGTGACTCCTTGAAAGCCCTCAAGTACCACACCTAAAAATGGAAAATTTTCAAACCTGTCCCAGGATTAAGAACAATAGTCCTCTAAATTTCAAGGCGGGGAAAATGTGCACACATATTGTGATATCTGTGTGATGAAATTGTGAGTCCTGAAGTACAACAGCGTTTGAATTTTTTTCCATTTGTTTTACAACTTTGACCAACTTGCCACCTGAAGTTCTGAAAGGCTCACTTACACTCATCTATTTTACATTCCTATGGCTAATTCTTTTGAAATCTTGGGATCTACTTGTTTTTATAAAGCAGAGTATATGCATAGGAAGAAGGTCTAAACATTTATGAGAGTACTTACAGGAGCTTCATACCACTGGAAGATACAAACTCTTGGTGAGGGTGGTCAGACACCGGAACAAGTTGTCAAGAAAGACTGTGGCATCTTCACCCCTGGAAATAGCCAACCCCTTGGGCAACCTGCTGTAGCTGCCCCTGCTCTGAGAGGATGGTCTCTAGGGACGCCCATTCAGTGATTTATTTCTGCACATTTTAGAACCAAAATAAAATTAATAATCTGTATGCTAAAATTGCTGCAGTGTTACACATAGCAAAATAATATGATTAAAATGGTGCAACATAACGTTGCAATGTTTCCTTTGAAAGACAGTGATTGATATATGGCTGTAAGAAAGAGGTGTTTTTTAAAAAAGCCAGAACACTTTCTCAAATACTTTTCTTGAGCTTTTTAGATCTCTTTTTTCTTAATGCACTCAAATGCTAAGCACCATTCCAAATTCATGTCAATATATCTATTGACATCTTTCTTGCTGTTTTCCTCTTCTTCTATTCTCTGTGGTATCAGTCTTGCCAACTGCTCCTGAGATCTTTGGTTATGATCTAGCAAAGCCCTTAAGCACATGCTTAACTTTAAGAATGCAAACAGTCTTTGTGAATTCAGCAGGACATTTCCTTTAACTGCTTTGCTGGGCTGGGGCCAGAGTTTTCAGTGCTCTGCATAGAGATTGAAATATAATAATTCACGCACAGTTAGTTAGAAAATCACTGCAGAGAGGGAAATAAATTGGAACAGATTTTTCCCAGTCCTTTCACAGAATTTGGCCATGAAACACTACAAAAATTCTACCAGCTCTGAATATAGTTTATAAATTAACAGAATTCAATTCATCAACATATGTCATGGAAAATATCTGGTTTATACACACAGTTAATTTCTCATGCATATATTTTCTCTCCATCTCTCTCTCACTCTCACGCGTACACACACACAGTCTTTGACTCTGTATCTTATGAACTGCGTTCTTCAGCAAATGTCATAACTTATAGCTTCTTCTAAAGTTCAGAAAATCTGCACAAATTGCTAGGTAAAAGTTCATGATACTTTAAGCTCTTAAAAGACATTTTGGGAGAAGCTGCACAGAAGTTTACCAGCAGTCTGCAGATAAGCACAAACCAGGCAGAGATGCAAACATGAGACCAATCTAGTAGGGTCAGGCCAAAGGTCTGAGTTCTTGCTATAGCAGGTGCTCAGATAAGGGCAGAAGAACAGGGCAAATGTATCACGGCATTTATATATCCCAAGTTTATTCACTCAGCTTCCAGCAGCCCAAGTCTTCCCAAACCAGAATGGAATATCCAGATTTACTACTACATTCATTTTTTTAATGTTTGTAATTTCATTACTTTATCTAGTCCCTTTTTCCATCTGTGTAAACTTTCAGCACTAGCAAAATCTTGTGGCAAGAAGTTTCACAACTTGCTCCAGCGTGTGAAGGAGTACCACCAAACACTTGCTGTTTCTTGTGAACACGCTACTTGCTTGTCTCTCATGCAGTAACCAGCAGCAGCAAATGAAACAGCAGTTCCTTATTCACCTTCCATGTACCATTCATGATTTTATATTCTACTGTAACATCCCCCTCTGCCAGCTCTTTTCGTAGCTGAAAAATCCTTCTCCATCTAATCACTCCCCTGTAACATCCTTTGTACAAAGGAAGAGCTGATGTGCTGGAAGAGGCAAGCTGTCTGCTTCAACAAGGTGCTTCCAGGGGAATTGGAACTCCCAGGCTAATGAGACCTTGGCCAAGAGATTCTGCTAAGTTGTGATTGCTTAAACTTCTGCATTGAGGTAATGAACACCTCCTTGTGCATTGACTAAAGTCTGCATGCAGCTAGTTGAGAGCTGTAAAATAATGTCATACATGAATGGCAAAAGGAAACCATCCTTTCTTTTTACTGCTGAAACAAGTGAATCCTTAACTGAAAAAAAAAATGCTCAAAAATGTTTGTGTGAAGCATTCTGCTGGTTCTAAGAACCACAGTTTGTCTCTCTCTTTTTGCATCATTTAAAACACAGCAGTGGAAGATTGAATGCTGGAGGTGAAGCCAGTTTTCTCCTTGACATATTTACTTCAAATTTTATTTGTGGGTTTTTGCATGGTTTGTGAGTGCACATCTGTGTGTGTGTCTTAATTCACTGTACACTACTCTAAGGTTTAGGAAGAAGAATTGGCCAACAAACTACATGACTATGAAAAAAAATTAATTAAGTAGTTCAGATTACTGACTGAAAACAACATATAAATTAACAACCCCCTCTCACAGCTTTTTTTATGTAATGCTTTTAGCTGAGTGTTGTACATATCCAAGATTGCAAGATTTCCTTCAGCTCTGATAGCTGATATCCACACATGCTTCCAGATGGGTCTTCTCTTCTGATAAAGACAGTTATTGTTAACCTGCTTTGCATGTCTCATAAGCTGTGCTTATTGCTGCATTTGTTCCCACAGCATTCCTTCAAGTCTGCAACCTCTAAATCTTATATTCCTGATATAATGCTTTGAGACTGTGAGATGTATCACCAAAATGCCCAGAAAAATGGGCCAAAGCACTGCCTTTATTTGCAATATGTGTTACCTTGTGAACCTCAGTTAATCCAATACTAAAATGGAAATAAATCTTGGCTGCAGAAATGCCAGCAGCAAAACTCGCATTGACATCAAGGAGTTCAGGAATCTACTGACTTCTGCCCTGCCAAATGTTGCAAATCTGTCTGTGCTGAAGTCTGTAAAATAAGACATAAGATAGAAACCCAGGGATTCAACCTCAAAACTTGGTGCTGCTCTATGGGAATCTGTAACTCTTACAATATGCCTCCCAATGGACATTCTTTCTTCCTTTTTTTTCTTGGCTACTGTTGAGGGTTTCTGGTGTGCCCAAGCAGGGTGAGCACTGGCCATGCATCCAAATGTACCAGGTACAGTGCGTCTGCACTGGGACGTTAATGAATGTTGGCATCAGGAGATTGGCAAGGGAAGAGTCCTGTAAGAAAAGCCTTTTATTTCAAAAAGTTCTTCTGTACCCCATGGCTGAGGGACAGGGTTTAGTGCGTGTCCACTGGGTTGCAGAATTTCTCATCACAGTGCCTGAGATTTTGTGTCCTGTCGAAATTGTTGAGCTAAAATTTGTATGATGATCTGGAAGTGTCAGCTCTCCAAAACAGAGGTGCACCTGGTATCCACTCTCCACTCTTTAATAGTTGGGAAACCAGCTAAATGTATTTAACTGAATGTGAGTCTCTGGGATAAGTCTCTGCTCTACCACGTGAATAACAAAATCTCATCAGCTTTTTTTCATAGACTTCACCCTAATTTCCTTAGTTAAAACACAAACAGTGTTGCCATTCTCTGTTCTACCTGTGGCTCTGCTTCCTTTGTCCAATGTATAAATACAAATATATTCCTCTTGCATTAAGAAGATGTACTACAAATGTTATATATTGAGAGGTACGACAGGACAGCTCAAAGGTTACAGTGAGCAGCATGGATACAGTTCCTACAAGACTCCAGACCAGAACAGACTTAGTGTCATTAACTCTTGTTAGCACTTGGAGCTCAAACAATGGCACATATAAAGTACGTGGGTGGCTTTAATCCATTTCCTAGTGGGCAAGTGTCCACCTGACAAAAGCACCACTAGCATTGGCAATGTGTGGTGCACTGGCAGCTTACCCGGAGCAACCAACGGACAGGAACCCACGACAGGGACTCTGATGTTTCCAGGACAATGTTTCCAAGACAGGTTTGTGACAGACTGATGGGGAAGCCAACTGTC
The DNA here is from genome assembly GCF_003984885.1 of Neopelma chrysocephalum. Classification (NCBI taxonomy): domain Eukaryota; kingdom Metazoa; phylum Chordata; class Aves; order Passeriformes; family Pipridae; genus Neopelma; species Neopelma chrysocephalum. Next base: position 4,182,431 of record NW_020897747.1, on the reverse strand, counting down.
CTGCCACTTGGCCCGTACTGCTAAGGTGTAGGCATGGCACCGTTCCCACTCCCTAAACACACGTTTAATCTTTGACAAGGTACAGTGTTTGATAGCAGCGTTGTTTACGTATGCATGTGCTCAGTTGAGCTGAGGTGTGCTGCACTGTCAATGCCACGTCACTCACTGAACAGGCTTCTGGGGGCTTCTTCTGGTAAATTCTGCTGCTGAATGGAGAGAAAAATGGACACATTTTAATCATTAAGCCCTATTTTCTTAGAGGTAGCTCTGTCCACAAAGATACTGTCTATGAAATCCTTTAGTCGCAAGAAATAAAGTCAATGATTGATTTGTATTCTGCAATGCACCCTCTGGCTAAAACCAAGTTATAAGTACCAAATGGCTGAGACGGGGTTTGTGAAAGGGCAGTTGTGTGAGTGGCAGTAGAAGAAAAATGTTAATAAAGGGCAGTCCATTGAACTGAGGTTAAATACTTTCATACTTCTCAACCAACCCAGAAATGTCCCTGAATTCTCATTAAAAAATGTTCTTCATAATCTGATGTTTTACCTTATTAAGGAAGGGAGATCTTGATGTTCAAGAAATATCACTTACTTGAGGAGAAATAAAGGTAACAAGGATATAGCTTAAAAAAATCCTTTATTCCTTTCATTTTCTTTAAGCATTTGTCTTGCCTTTTTGTTCATTTGTCTGGGCTTTATTTTATTTTTAGAGTTTGGTTGGTTTTTTAAATGAGTGAACTTGAAGAAGTTTGGAGGCTTGTCCCTAATTGTGTGTCGGCTCTTTTGTGCTCCTAAGGCAGAGCCAAGCCAGGAGGGCAGCCAGTCTTTCCACTGCCATGCTGGGCACCAGCCCTACCAGCAGCCTGGCTCAGCCTCCCTTTCCCACCTCAGAGTCCTCTGCAGCACCACCTTGGAACCAGCAAAATCCAGTCACAAATAAATATTTGAGGCTTTAGGGTTTTCCAGAATAGCCTAGAAGTCCCAGAGAAACAAAACCCTGACAGGTATATGGCACTACAGTCCTGCTTCCAGGTTTAAAATGGTAAAAATCCCAATATACTGGGAAAGGACTTCACAAAACTTAGCAAATGCCTGTAGGTGTTTGAGTTGAGGCTTGGGATTTCATCATATCTGGTCAGCGAAGAGTTAGCTTGCAGGAGTTTATACCAGGCACACAGTAGAAAGCTTGGGATAAATCCAGATGATTGTTTGCCTCATTGGTAGGACTATGGACCCGGCACTCTGGTATGTCCTACAGTTGTGCCAGTTTTCAGCTGTGCCACTCAGTACAACCTGGGCTTTGGAACACTTTGAGGATGCCAACACCTCATCTCTAATTTAAGCTCATAGAAAGCTTCCCAGGGAAGTCTGCTTTGTATTATCATTGCCAAGGGAAGTGACTGATAAAAATGGTGTGAATTGACAAGCTGAGCCCAGTATAAGGGTGCACGTGTGCTAGGGAGAAGCTCTGAAATGGATAGGGGGATGTACTTGAATGGAGATTCCTCCTCAGTGGCCTGCAGAGCACTGACCTGATACAGCAAGTGGGCTGACCACCAAGAAAATGTTGCAAGGATGGTATCTACCCCTTAAGAAGAGGCATCACATCTGTGAAGAGTTTTCTTCTGCATTAAGGAGCAGCATATACCTCGATTTTAAATCATATACATGATAAGCCAACATTTGCTTTAAATTTTAAATTAGCATAAAATAACATTTTTACAAGTGCATGAGCTCAATGCTCATTTAGTTACAGACAGTGTGTTTGAAAGTCAGGGCGCATTTGATTCTGGACTTTTCTTTATAAACAGCTTAACCTTTTTTGTTTAGCAAATGCTAGATTTCAAACAAGTCTGTCTGTATTGACTGAGCAGTGTTTTTTCTGCTACAGAAGTGTTTAATCCCGAGAAAACTCAGATCTGAAAACCTCTACGTTGGCTGAAATGTTCAAAGATTTAACAAATTCAGCAAGTGGGAAAATTAATCTTTGAATAGAAGAAACAATCTGACAAAATAAGCCATAAAAGTAGGTGCCAGGTGTCGCAAGGAAGTTCTTAATGCAGCACTTGCTTAATGTATACTCAAAATGCATCCACTTTTGTTCGAAGATCCAACAAAACATACGAAATTGGGTTACACCAATTCTCTTGATCTATGAATCTTCCACTGTGTCAAAGATAATACACCAAACAAACTTACATGTAAATGGTGTGATAAAATGATCTACCGTATACATTATCATCCATTAATATTGTTGGGGCTAATGCATTTCATCTGTCACACACTTTGTTTTATATTATCCCCACCTTACTAAAAAAATACCATAAAATCTGACAGGTTGACAGCCGTGCAGGTTACCTGCTGAAAAGAGAAAGTCCAAGGACACTGTTTCCCATCACTGTTTTGCCCACAGCTGCAGGTGAAGAAGGAAGCAGTGTGGTCAGGTTGTGAGAAAAGGTGTGCTCTGCTTTGGGCATTGCCACTGTCCTCTGGGCACGTCACTTCATTTCTTTGTGCCCATCTCCATCTTCCACTAAATGTGTTTGTAAATACGTGGAGCTGCACCTGTTCTCACAGTAACCAGTGTAATGTGCCCCACGCTTGGCAGAAGCCTCCAGGCTCTGTAGTATAGCATAGTAAGTGAAAAATAACAATTCATAATAAGATGAGAGACTCTGAGATCACTCTGACCTTGAATTCTCTACTGTCTTTTAACAGTGAGAGGGTGAAAGTGGATAGAAACAGCCCCCTCATTTTGTGTAGAGCCACCAATGACCCAGGCTGCATTTGAACCACAGCCCTAGAGGCGAAAGGCTTTGCGTCTCATTGCCAATTCACAGCAAGAACATAACTTGAGCCCACACACTAATGCTAAGCACAGGCTGAGTGTTACTAATCCTTGTTCACGTATCTGCACCTATTAAAATCACATGTGTGAAGGTTTGTAGGACTGGTTCTTTTATTGTAATGGTTGGGCCTTTCATAACGTGTTCATAAATCAAATAAAAAATGAAGTATCTGTAAAAAGGAGAAAAGAAAAACTCAAGAAAAATATGTGGCTTTTTTCCTCAAGCATATTGTGCTGAGTAGTGTTGTTTGGCTTAAACTGAAACATTATGTTTTTAAAAGGCTGAGAAGGATGTTTAGACATAGTGATTTAAAAGACCCATTATCACAGGTGCTGCACTTTATCCTCTGATTCATTCTTATTACCAGAAAAGCCACCTCCACAAAGGCTGCCTGGCAGTGTCCCTCCCACTGGAATGCTTGCCCTTCTCCCTGGCTGCATAATGTGTGGAGGCCAGGATTATCCAACTTGCTAACCATCCCTCTTGGCCTGTGGGCTTCAGTATGATGGGGAAAATCTACTTGGATGAGAACTTTCAGATTCTGACTTTCAGTGACCCTGTGACAGAACAAGACAGAAAACTGCTGCTTTTTAAAATGTCAGGTAGTTACTTTCAGCTGCTAACAGATTTTCTCATTCCTGTCAGAATTTATAAGCATCCATTAGAGTTCTTTTTTTTCTTCATGTAAATTAATGGTATCAGTCCCGAAAACCTTAAATAATTCTCTTGAAAGACCGCTTTATCCCTCCTGATGTTTGCATCCCCATGGACCAAGGGAGACCAAGTGGAGTGACATAAGACAACGCTGCTTTAGAGAGAAATGATGGCAGCCAGGGGTGAGCAATGCAACTTGCTTGTCCAGTGCTTTTGTGAGTACAATCACAGTGCTCATAGGTTGTGTGTTATAAGTGCAATTGCTCACAATATAATTTTGAGCCCTTTAGTGATACATGTGCAATCATGTGGAATAAATCTCTTAATTGTTGTCTCACACATCGTGCTGTTTTCCCTGATGCTGATGGGAAGTTGCTCCAGGTAAATCACACCTGTCTGGAAGTTGAGCAGCCTGAAACGTAAAATGCCAAGACTTCTTCTCCTATGCTCTCTGTACCCATAATTCCAGTCCTATTTCTTTCACTCCTCAAAATATGCCATTCTTTGATCCATTGCTTTTCCAGCAGAAACTACTATCATCACTTCAATATCTTCACATATCTTATCCAGGATCTCAGTCATGTCTTTTAAAAAGTCATCTGTAAAGTGATCTGTTTTGGCTATAGCTATAAAATCACAGCTTCTGAAACCCAGTGGTGTGTAGGGCATGGATGGATGTTCTGTTTGGGAGATGTCCTGTCATGTCATTCCAATGCCAAGCTGTCAATTCCCAATGCTCCTACCTTCTTTGTCAGAAGAAAAGAGTACAAAGTGTTTAAAATATATCAATATTTTACTAACACTACTTTGTCACAAAAACAAATAGTGTATTTTTCATATGTTATGTAATTTTGACTAAGAGATGGTTTGTGCAGGATGAAATAAGAAATAACAGCCCATGAAATCAGGGCTAGAAGGCAAAGTATCCACACAGCAATATAAAGAAGTTTTCCCCGTCGTACACAGATTGGGGAGCCAGTAGTGATTCTTTATTAATTCTATTTTCTATATCTGTTGCTGAAATTGTTTTACACAAATGATACTATAGAAAGTGACATGGCCTTCCATTGCCTTGTGCATATCACACTCAGTAAGAATAAAAACTCTTTGGTTTTATGAGGAAATAAAGACATAATTTTCACTATGAACACATGTGGTCAAGCTCAAGTAACCACATCCAAGTCCTGTCATCAAGAAAAAATTCTGATACTAAAACCAAACAAGACCAGGAAAAATCTCAAATGTCTTCACTCACCCTGACTGCCAACACCTGTCATTCAGCATCAATACCTAACTGATATCAGGTATTAAAAGACCCGACATATTTGTTGCATACACCTGTACTTTACAGTGGAATTCCAGGAAAACCACCCCCGACTCAGTCAAAGCAGAGCCAATCAAGCAGTTTGCTCCTCTTGAATCTCTAATGAGCTCTTGGGTGCTGGGTTGCTGGGAGTCTGAATGGGCCTCTCAGTGCACCAGTGAGCTCCCAATTGAATTCTGGTTTTAGCAAATACATATTTTCATTTGAAGCCACAGCAAAAATTATTTCATGCTGAAAACAAGTATTCCTGGATCTTATAAACAAACAGTATAAATAAAGAAGCCAGGCCTTCAAGTGTGACTTTGTTCTAGAGAAACGTTAAATGCAGTACATCACACACACTCACAGTCACTCTCCCCACCCTCTTCTTAATTTATATTTTCTTTTATTTGCAGTCTTTTAAAAAATAATTACACAGCCTAGCACAATTTGCCATCAAATCGAAAGGGAAAAAAGTAACCCAACATTTCACTCAGAGGTTGGAAATGCTGCAGACAGAAATTGTTAAATCCTTAACATATCAATCCAGAGTTGTATAATTCACATCCAGAGCTGCTACCAAGTCACGGGGCAGGGGGTGACTTAATATGTTCCCCAAAGTCCATTATGTTATCCATATCCAGGAAAATATCTGTGCCAGAGCTTTCTTGAATCAAAGCGATGTCCACCATTCTTCAACTGTGAGCCTGCTGAGATTTTTTTTTTTCAGCTTCTGGCAAATAGATATCTGGCTCTAGTACATGCCAGATTGATGCACTTTGTGACTGATCCCTTAATAATATTCAAGTCTCCTAGCCCCAGAACACAAAAGCCCAGCAACTGCACAGATATCTACCTCTGATATTTTTTGCTGATATATATAAAAAAAAATCCTATTATCTCTCTTCCTTAAAATGTGCTCATTCTCTTGTACTAGACCTCACAATTTTAATTTTTTTTTTTCCTTCATGTAGGTCTAGTGACAAACAGATTTATTTTTAGTATTGGCAAATGTGGGGAGAGACTACAAGTGAAAGACAGAGAGAAAGAGAGAGGGAGGAGGAGAAAATACGTGTGAGTTTTACACTTGGGGGCCACATTACACCAATGCAATATTTTCTATTACATGTATTCATATTAAGATGCCCTACATGACTTCAGGGCTTCCTCCATCATACACACTCATTACTCTTAAGCCAAGTCTATGTGTGGAGCTGTTTTCTAACTGATTAAAAATTCCAAGGATATCATTGTTAAAAAGACCAACAAACACCTATTGCAAATAAAGTGGTTTTTAGAAATCAAGAGCTAAAAGTAAACAGCCCACTGTGGCTTGATTTCTTAAGTTTTTGTTGCTACACCCCTGTGAGACTGAATGAGTAGAATTATTTTATAACAGTGCTGCTGTATAATGCTCTTTAGTTACAATATCATGATATATTAATACATATCTACACTTCAGTCTTCGGCAGTTTCTTTCATCTGAACAGATGAGATCTAAGCCACATTTTTTTTAGTCTTTTTTGATTTTTGGACCCCTACAAATTTCCAATCAAAAGTATGGCCCCCTTTAGAATTTCCACATGTAGAGATTGCTACGTAGCATCTGCGAACCCGTTTTCCTTAACCTTTTTGTAAAGGTAGCAGGAGTCTGTAGGTCACAGGCTGAAAACATTTGCTAAGACTTTACAAGTTAATTAAGCTGCAAACTCCTCACCCATTCAACCAGCAATACCTCCAATTGGCAAAGGTGCCAGCCAAGGGACAGAGAGGATCATTGTCTTCCCAAGAACACCCCCATGGACAGAAACTTCTCCTGGGACACTGAATTTTCAGCTTCACTGTTAACCTCCACTCTTCTTGGGCAGTTGGTAGATCTGTCAGTATGAATAGTGGGCACAGAGATCTGGAGATTTGAAGGTTTCTGGCAAATGAAGCCACTGAGCCTGTTCCTACAGTGTTGTTTCACGAGGAACCTTTTGCTGTGTTTTCAGTATTACCAAGGGTTTTTAAACTGTAATCAGACTTTTCCCCTGTTCTTTGGATGATATTAAAATCTGCATTCTAGATGTCAAGGTTTTTTGTGTTTGGGGTTTTTTTTTGGGGGGGGGTGCTTGGGTTTTTTGTTTGGTTTTTTGGAGGTTTTTTTGTGGTGCTTGTTTGTCATTTGGGAATAAGATTTAAAAATTGTAGTCGAAGCTCTTTCTTTGCTGCTTGTTTGCATTGCTAGTATAGGTCTTATCTTTCACAGCAGACTACATTGCCACTGGAGTGCTAAAAAAAAAAAAAGCAGGACAGCCCATTAAGTGAAGATCAGAAGTTGAACAAATTGGGAAGCTACGTTCCATGGAACTGCTAAAATCCTCTGGTTTTGCTTATTTGCCCTTTAACTATAACCTTGTGAAATGTGCAGTTGAGATTAAATCATTGTCAAAGTTTCAGCCCCTGTGCCCTTCCATTACAACGTGCGAGAGTTCCCCCTGCGCATTCTGAGATAAGTCTGCACTATTTTTGTTAGAATAGTTCATGCATTCAGAGCGACTTGTTCCAGCACAGATAAGGCAAGTGGTGCTTTATGATGTACTAGCTGGTCCTGCTGAAGTGTATGTTACAACAGGCTAAGTATCACTTTCCTGTCTACACTGGCAATTTGGAGCAAATTGGGAGATTCTATTTAAGCTTTTGTAAAAAAAAAAAAAGAAAAATATTTTACAATCCTCAGGTCAAACTGCTACAAACTCCAAGATGAACTCCTGCACAGAGATTTCCAAACTCTCCATAGAAGACCAATGGTAAGTGTGTGGGAGGATGATGGGTCTGAATGTGTTTATTTCCACTTTTTGAGGAATGCAGCTGATGAGAGTAATTTAAAATTAAGAGTAAAAGAAATGCTAAAGGCAGTCAGCAATATGTGTATTTTTGTTCCTTTCACTTCTTCCAGTGGCTGTAACTTGCAAGAGGTATAATGTCATCTTAGCTGGAACAGGATATTTGTGAGTGAGGTTCACAGTGTAGTCTCTGCGACCATGGCATTAATAACACTAAACAAACAGTGTGGTGAGCAGCGGGCTTGAGCAGTCTCCTCTCTGTGCACCTTCCCTCATGGGTTCACTGCTCTCCTGCCACCCACATTGCCCTGTCCCTATGGACCTTCCCTCCAATGGGTGCTAAGTTGGACCTCTCCAATAGTCATTAAGTTGGAGGACATAAATATTGTTTATCTCTCAGTCTCCTGTCATATTGAGCTGAAGTTAATCTATGGTTACAAATGCTACAGCATGATGAGGTGAACCGCTTTTCTCCGAGAAGCCAAGATAAAAGAGGTGAGATTGTCAGCCAACAAAACTAGGGAAAGTTAAACTTCATATATCTCTCTGATGAAAAACAAGCATAATAAATCTTTTAGAAAGTAAAACAAAACAAGGGCGCTCTGTGTTGTTAAGGGGAGAAAATCCAGAAGGATTTTACAGAAACTTTCAAGAGTTCTGGTCAAAGTTATACTAGAATATCACATATTCTATTGAATTAATGTTGGTACCAGTTCAAAAGACTGTATCCCCAATGTCACGATCTTGGCATTTCCCTTAAAACCACAGTTCCTAGGTGTCTGTCTCTCGGAGTTTCAGTGTTTTCTTTATTAAAAAATGGAAATGCCTATCCTTTAGGGTCTTTATGGTCAAGATTTCAACTAGGGAACGCAAACAGGAGTGTACTGTAAACTGGCTTAACATTAACACTCCAGACAATAAATTTAGGGTATACAAAGACATTTGCTGTTGCCAGCTAGTAGCTTTTTCCTTCTAGAAAGTATCTTCATTAAAAGTGAAGCTCAGCTCGTAGGGATGTAAAACTTTTGTGTATAGTCTCTGCCAGTCCTTCAGGCAGCGGCTGCAGTCACCGGAGCAAGCCAGGTACCGTAGCAAGGTGAGTCATTGCACGCTGGAGATGTTTTAGCCAGCTGGAATAAGTCACTGTTTGGGCCTCTTTATTAATTTTGCGTGACACTCAGATGGCCAGCTTAAAGACAGGGGAGACAAAATATTCTCTGACGTGTTACTGTTGCAGATAATCGTCAAATTTGTTTTCACTGCCTTATCCTGCAATTTGAAAAACATATGCAGAGCCCTCTGCCTGTGGTGTCCCAGAGCTGCCAGGGAGGAGAACCTGAAGGCATGAGGACCTGTTCTGTTAAGGGCCACAGAATTGCAGGAAAACAAGCAAAAACTACTGGTGATGAAAAGACGATACAGGATGATACTCTTTTATAGTATTATTTGGTTGGAACAAGAAGAAGATGAGTTTGAAAAAAAGATGTGGTGCTTTATTTTCCTTTCTTTTTTTTTTCCCCCAGAGAGGGTAATGAAGAACTGCTGGAACAAAATTTGCCTACAGTGGAAGGGGGGTTCTGACTTGAAATCTTTAAAACCAGGTCAGATGTCTTTCTAAATGAAATATTGTAGCTCAGCGAGAAATGGCAGACTCGTGGCAGGAACCACTTGTTGAAATTCAATGACCTCTGTAATACAGGACCTCAGAACTGAAGATCATAATAATCTCCTAAAAATCCTACTTTTATTTATTTATATTAAAGTAGTGCTTAGATTCAAATTACATCTGCTTGCAGAAAAAACCCAACGTATTCATAAAAATTTTGTTGTGTTAAATCAAAACTAACATTGCTATATTCTGCTAAACATTGTAAATACACTTAGCAAAAATAGGCTGTCATTGCCAAAAGAGCATGTAATACCCATTTTCTAATATAAACAATTAGTTTTGTGCACAGAAAAAACCTCATGGATTTTGGTAACAAATTCACGCACACATGACCAAATTGATGCAACAGGATTTCTGGGCATGTCAAGTATCTGATGTGAAATAGAAACTCCCTGCATGTCCTAAGGTGGCTATAGATGATCATTGACAACAGTACTTATTTGTCCAGACAAGAACATCTTAAGGTCTGATTCTGCAAGTTTTTGATTACTCTCCCAAAGAGAGCTGTGGTAGTTCACCACTTTTCAGGTTTGAAATCAGGAGGAAGGAAGGAATTTCATATTCCTACAAGTAGGTAACTGCTGCCTTACCAACTTTCCTGTAATTGTCTCATACTGCAACAGTGAATGTTTCAGTCATATATCATTTAGCTCTAGTGCCACAGGAAAGTATGCAAAACGGGCTGCATGTGCTATTTTAGCTATGTTCTCCACTCCTGCCTGGACACAGATTGCTTTAGGTCAGAGGGACAAAGAGAACGAGCCTGAGGACATGTGTATATTGATAACATTGTGCACAGTCCTCCAGATCCTCTGTACACAGACTTCTTCAGTCTGGGCCACCAAAGGAACCTAGAGACCAGTGTTATTCTGATTTATGTCATCTCTGCTTTCTTCTGCATCCCTTTTTGGCAAAATCACTGCCTCAGTTCCCTGCCTTTCAGAAGAAAGCTAAGCTAAGCAAGGCAAAGAAAAAAGATAGTGCCTCAGGCGAGCAGTGGTGGTGCCAATTCTACCACAGTGCCTTGAATGCCAGATTATGTCTTCCCACGGATGTAGAAGATGTCCTAAGGGTGCTGTTGCCCGAAGAATTACAGTGGTTCTTGTACAGCCATGATATGTCGTAAAAAGGATAAATGGACCAGGTGAATGGACCTGCACTTCAGGTAAAACAGCAGACAAAACACACTGAGTTTCTTCTTGTGAATGCAGGACCCACTCTTGCCCTTTGTGTCTCCCAGATTAGAAAGAACAGTCTCCATTGGAGTTTTACATCTACCAAATGCCTTGAAATCCCTACAAGGTGCATTTGAAATGTACATTTGAGACAGGTGCTGATCACAATCTTATATTTGCCTTTTGATTTGAAATTGCAATATCCTTTCTGATCAAGGCCAGGAACCTCTCATCTGCAAGACAGAACTCTGTAGGATTAGAGTCCTTGAAAGGAGATAATGGATCCAGAGAGCTGAGGTAGAAGTGCAGGAGAGCAGCTCCCTGGCTTTGCTTTTGCAGATGCCTGCTTTCTGAAGGAGAAAGTGAGTCAAGGAAGACTGTCTTGAAGACCCAGGACAGAAATGTCCTGAGACCTATTGCCTCTTGTCTTCCCAGTCTAGTAGATGGAGGATGGTTGGAATTACTTCTGTAGATTATCCCCCTATATAAGCCTCCCAAAGTGGTTGCAGGTCCATCTCTTCTGTTTCATTTCCTAGGGATCCTGCATTAAGTAAGGACAGGATGCTCAGACACCAGCTCCACTGGAGCTAACTGCAAAACTTCAGGCTGCAATAAGTTTCCCAGAAAAGACCCTGTTCCAAGGACCTGACAACTGCACATCTCCAGAGACACAATCTAGAGGCGCCAGCAGTAGACAGAGCCTCTGATGCAATAAATCTTGGGAGTGCTCCTGAGACACAGGGAAAGCACTTGATGTTGTTGATATCCTGATTGTTTTGGATAGCTCATTGTCACCTAATTGTACTGTAGGAAGGTCTGTCCATTCCCTCTTGTCTGCTTATTTATGCCCTCAGGCTATGTAAAGGCTGCATGTTGCCTGAAACAACAGCCAACCACAAAGTCTCCAGTGCCACTCTTTGGTATGCGCTAGCTCAGATTCCTGGATGCAAGAAAAACCTCTGTCTGTTGATAAATGGCAGCAAATTTTCCAAAGACAGTGAGACTGCTCTGCTCCTTCAGCAAGGCTGTGCCTATCTCCTTGGCTGACTTAAAACTGCTTGATGTAGTTGGGAGGCCTTTGCCAATTGAGAAGGGGAAAAAAAAGAGACATACGCTTCAGGAGCTAAGGGAAGAAAAGGAAAGGCCAAAACAAACTTTAAAGCAGAATTATTATTCAGAAAATTATTTGCTAGAAAATAGTAAAATACAGTAAATGTCTCTATTATAAATGGCCTGGTCAAGCTATGAAAATACTCTCGAGGAGAAGTTAAGAAGGATTTTCCTGAGAATCCTTTTACTTTGTTTATGCTTGAATAGATCAGCTATTAATTAATATGATTGTTAAGCTTGAAGTGTCAGGAACTGGTTTCCACATGCAGTGGCAAAGAGGTGACTGCAAAATACTAGTAACAACTGCTTCTGTGGAGAAAAAACCCATGTGTTCCTTTAGATTTCTGCCTTTGGTGGCTCCTGGGAAGAGTACACTTCTTGTGGACGTGTGGCTGCCAGCCTGCAGACCTGGCTGGGGTTTGGGCTGGGTATTTAACTCTGGCTTTGCAGGAAACACAGTACTCATTCACTTCCTAGCCTAAATTAAAACTTCCTGTCTGAGTCCAAAGTGACGTCCTCTTGGTCAGCCTCGCCTGTCACCCTTAATGACTGCATTATGGTGATGGCCATAGGTTGCTCTGAAGATCTGAGACATTTGGGACAGAAAGACATAGTGCAAGAGACAGTGGTACACTGAAGAGCATGAAACCTAACTGGACTGATTTAGAGAAAAACTGAAGCAGGAGGGAATGCACTGACTTGCTTGTGGTTTGAGGATAGGTCAGCTGTGACAGGACACAGTGGGATCAATTCTATGATTACAAGTTTGTGATGGACAGATACAGTCTCTTTAGGAAAGACAGGAAGGCAAGAAAAGCAAGGGGTGTACCTTCTATACAAAGGAGCAGCAGGAATATATGGAAAGAGGAAATGGGCTGTTGAGAGCTTGTGGATCAAGATTAGAGGACAAGCCAGTAAGGTAATACTGTGATGAGTTTGTTACAGATCATCTGATTAGGGTGACAAAGTCAATCATGTCTTTAAACAATTAGAAGTCTCCAGATAACAGTCCACAGGGCTGTCGGGAGAATTTAACCTCCCTGACTTCAGCTGTAAGGACAAGACTGTGAGACACAACAGGTTTAGAAAGTCTCTGGACTTTTTTGAGGAAAGCTTCTTAACACGGATGGTGGATGGCCAAAGGGTGGATGATGGTCTTATGGATCTGCTTCTCACAAACAAGGAAGCATTGGGCAGGGATATGATAATCAAGAGCAGCCTTGGCTGTAGTGACTACAAGGAGCCGTGAGCCTGACAGGAGTGAAGAAGACAAGCAGTGGAGCACAAACCTGAGGCTTCAGGAGAGGAGACTTTAGCATCTGAGTTAGAACATTACAGTCTGAATAGGTAGACAATTAAATGCATAAAACACTGTTTAGATGACCAAACTCAAACGACAGTGGTAATGGTCTGAACCCCTGGTTGTCAATGGCAAGAGCAGAACTAAAGGGACCTATCCTAGGACCTCTTTGACATTTGCATCAATCACCTGGAGGAGGTCTCATCACATTTGCAGATGACATCAAATTGGACATTCCAGTTAATCTGCTGTAGGGCAGCGTTGCCGTCCAGTGGGACCTAGAGGGGCTGGAGAAATGGGCCAATAGGAACATTAGGAAATTCAAAAAGAATAAATGCAAAGTCCTAACTCCTAGTTGTCTCATCTCTATCCTTAGAGGCTTTTGAAATCTGACTGGACAACCCCCTAAACAAATGGGTCTGAATTCAGAGCTAAAACTTGTTTTGAGCAGGAGGCTGGACTGAAGGTGTCTTCACGTCCCTTCCAACATGAGCAGTTCTGTGATTGCTTGGTATGATCAAATAATCCCACGTTGTTAAACTTGATTGTTTTAAGAAGTTACTACCCCTGTGCTGACTATTGCCATCCATCAGCCAGAACCCCTACAGCTGGAACGCAGCTGGCGCATGTTCATGTTCACAGGCCATTGCAAAACTAATCCCTTTTACCCCATATTGCAACAGACTACAAATGCATACGCAGCTAATTACTGTGTGTCAGTTGAAAGGGCAGTCATTTCTGGCTGAGGGCATGCTTGTGTCTTACAGATTGCTGGGTTCGTTGCCTACTGCCATCTGCTCTCAGCCAGGGTTCACCTACAAGATCACCCTCAGTGACACTATTGGTGCAAGCCAAATTATTACCATTTTATTGCCTGTACCACCATACCATCCACGAACTCTGTTTAGGGACCAATATCCCAGCAAAAGCACTGAGCAAAGGAAGGCCCTTGCTCCAAAGCACTCACTGCCCATGTGGGTACCAGAGCCCAGGGAACCAGCCAGGCAGTGGTCTGCAATCTCAACCAGTGATGTCCATGCTCCAGGTCCTTAAACGTCATGTCGTATTTCTTAGATAGGTGAACATACTGCATCTAGCTAATGCTTGATGTTTGCCTGTGACCATATATATATAGACGCATACACTCAACTCCTTCCCTGTGAAATCAGAGTGTTTTGCAATGGACTACTGCTTTGGTTGGTTTGGAAAACAGAGACATATAAATATAAATCTGAGGTGATTAGTTCAAAAGTGTCTATTTATAACTAACCATGGTTAAACTTGCTGGTTCCACTTATTTGTTTGTGTTTGGAATATTAGATCCAGTTTGAGGCAATGGCCAGCTATATAGGTGCACATATATCTCCGTTGCACAAATAAATCAAACTAAAGCAGCTCAGTTCTTGTAGACTGACATTAGGATAAGTATATCTTAAGAAACTTCTTATTCAGACTTGGCTTCAGGCAATAAAACGTCATAGATGTATAACTCTAGTGAGTGAAATTTCTAGGGAGCAAATTAGGCTAAAAACATCTTCTAGAGACAGCTAGAAAGGAATCAGACACCTCCCGAAAATAAGGCAAGTTATGCAGTAAATGTTTCATTTATTGGATTTCTTCCATTACTATTAGGGTTAAAAGATGTGTTGTCAATAAAAATGGTATATTTATGGAGGGCTCTGAATTTCAGAAGTCTATTTCTTGTCATTCACTCCTATAGTGCTTGATATCACCTCATGATAAAGTGTGAATAATCCCTGCATGAATGCATATTTCTACCCATTAACGATTTTATTATTTGACAGAATTATCTCTAACAAAAGCAAGAGGTAAAGCTGTGGTTTAGGTGCTAAAAGGGAGGTATGTTCCTACTGAGCCATAGCCATGACTTGGGAAGCAGAGCATGGATTGAGAGACATCAGGCTGTGTTAAAAGATTGAAAAACAATGCACACAGTTTTTTGGTGCCCAATTTTCCAATATTTCTCCATCAAGTGCAGATAGAAAGCCCACCCTATTGCTCAAATAACACACTGTGACCTGGTCAGTATGTGCAAAATCTAAAGCCACAAAGAAATTCTAGCAGTAGCACCACGATTTGGTTGTTTGTTGATATTTTCTCATTTGATAGCTTTCTTGAAGCTATGTGCTTGTTTCCGTCAATGCAAGTGACTGCAGACAGGAGCCACGGTTTCTGTGTTTTCATGCTGTCGTCTTGTCTGCCCTAGAAAAAATTTCCCCTCTGCTAATTCTGGAAGAGCTAGTACTGGTAAGACACTGGGCAGATGTGTTTGCTTCAAGTTATTGGATCCTTTTCAATATTGATTTTTTTTTTTTGACATTCAGAGCAGATTTAATGATCCAAGATTATTTGTAAACATACGGACTCCTTTGAGCTGCAGACTCAAATCCCAGCCTGGTCAACCAAAGTCCTTTTATCTTTCCAAAATAAATAATTTGAATTTTACACATTGCAACCTACATTGGGACCTTTTGGAGAAGACCATGAAAACAGATGACTCACCCCAAATATGTGAACATTACCCAGGAGATCCAGCTGGCAGTTAGCAGGCCATGTTTCTTCAATAGAGACTTGGGCCTCTAGTGAGACATTAAAGATTCCAAAACATTTTTTATAAAACAATAAACCTCCTTGGCTGCCCCTGGTCAACCTTTTCCCTCTTCAGTTCACTGCAATGTGAATTGGCAGGTGAACCTGACTTTTCCACTGTTCTTGTTCATGAGACTGTAGGATTCTTGGGAGCAAAATGTTGGGCCAAAGTGTAAAATGGTGACACCATTGTCGGTAACCAAATCCCATCGCTCAGCATTTGGTATATTGTACCAAGTTGTCAGAGTTGCAAAACCCTGGAGAAAGGCACTTCTTCATCTGTGCTAGAGGTCAGCTTTGGCAAGAAAGCCAACATCTCTTAAGCTTGGAGCACCTGGCTTTGTCTTGCTGGTTGTTACTTAAAATCAGGTATTCAAACAATAAATTAGTTTTCATGTCATGGGTTAGTTTGCCTTTTTTTTTCTTTTTTAATATTTTGTTTCTTTCATTGTTACACACTATACTTTTTTAAATTCAAAGTATCACCTGAGAACATACTACTCAACTGATGCTATTGACCCCTGGAGAGCTCTCGCTTCCCCCATCATGAAACAAGACCTGTTACATAACGGGCAGTGATACAAATCAGGTGCATAAATTATCCAAAGTGACTTGTACTACCTTAATTAAACCCTGTTGGTTTAGTAATCATCGGCAATCCTTGGACTTCACAACCACACTACGCTTCAGTTTGAAAACAAACCTCTGGAAGTTTCCAATAGCAAGAACTTGATGTTGCCATGAAAACTAGAAAGCAGTTTCCCAGCCCTTCACGGGGCTTCTCTGAGTCCACTGCAGTGGCAAAACTCCAGGTGTGAAAACATGCCCAGGAAACACCTTCCACAGCTCTGGGCCTTCCAGAGCCATCTTCTACACCCAGGACCACCACGTGGCATTGAGGCAAACAACTGCCAAGCTCCTTTCTACCAACATTTACTCACGTGAGTAACATCACTTGCATGAGTAGTTCAGGTGTGTCATCACCCTCATGAACAGTCAGTCAGTGACGGTACTTGAACGGATGACACTCTACAGAATCAGGACTACTTTCTGCAACCAGGTTTGGGCAACAACTGGGTCTGTCTTGTCTTGCACATCAGCTTTTGATAATGCTTACTAAGTAGTTAGCAACTACAACAGGACTGAAGCAAAAGCATGCTTGTTTAAGAAAAAATCCATAGCAGATTGTGAAAAAATCTTCGAAAAACAAAACAAAACTGTGCAACTGTTTTTGTTCATTTGGATCAAATTATAACACATGGCCCTGCAAAGTAAATAGGAGTCTGTCACATTTGTATTTCTAATCTCATATTGTTCTGGGATATAAAGGCATTTTAAAAATCAAAAAGCAAACAAAAATGGAGAATATTTGTTAAGATGACACTCTGCAAGGCACTAGTTTGCAAAGATAGTAAGTGCATAATCAGGGGCAAATGGGGAGTGTGCATGCCCACAGACAGTTATTTAGTAAAATCTCTGAAAGTAAAAAGCAAGTTAGTCAAAAGACCAGTGGAAAAAGAAACTGTTCAATGCATTTGTACATTGAGTTAACAGTGAAGTATTTCATTAGTCATGTTTTTACTTGGTGTCTTAAAATAATCCCTTTTCTGTCTCCATATTCCCACTTAGACATTGTTCACAGACTTATTTATTTATGAAGTCTGAAGGTTAGTCCCTACCTGCTGAGACTAATTAGCCCTGTTCTTTGTGTCCTATGCAATCCTGTCTGATTAAATGTACACATTTGTTTTACTTCTTTTCATGCTTCCTTTCACTCTACTTCTGCTTTACTGATTAATATTAAAGTTGTAAGTTGCAGTGATTTTTTTATTTCTATTTTGTCTGCATCTTTCCCTTTAGTATGCAAATTTCTATGTGAACTTTTTAATGCCTGAGAATTCGTGTTAGCCTTGTCGATCTCTGTATTATTATTTTTATTATTCTTTTTATACAAGACAGTTTAGCTGAAACCCCCAAACTCTCTAAATATTGCATGACAAATTGGCTTTGTTTTGGAAACCCTATGTGCTGAATGACCCTTAGCATGAGCAGCAGGTTAGATTTCTAGAGGAATGTTTGGATTATTTAGTACAGCCTGTCCCTTGCTTTCAAACACCATTTCCATTAGGCAATTTACTAATTCCCATTGAAATTACTGTCTTCCCGACCCCCCCCGGCCCCCCTCCCCTCCTTTTGTTCCTTGCCCATGTTAAAGTTTCCAATTGACTCGTCCATTGTTACAATTTGTCACTGCTGGAAGATCAATTTGTTTCCCCCTTCCCCCTCGCCACATTAGATTCGGGGGAATGGATGCCATTTCTTGCATCCGCATGACTCTGCTCCCCATTTTGTTGCCGTGCAGGCAGAGCCCCGGCCGGTGACTTTCGCAGCCCCGGAGAGGACTGGGCACCCCCCGCACCCCGCGGGGACCTGCGCCCGGACACCCCCCCCGCGGGGAACAGCCGCTTTCACTTTGATTCCCCCCAGCAGCGTGATGTTTGCGCCACCACAACTTTTCACTTCTGAAGTCTGGGAGTCCTTGATTCTCCGTCCTGCCATGCTAATTAACTTCTTAGCAGTCACATTCCTTTCCTTTTTTTTTCTTTTTTTTTTTTTTTTTTTTACATCAAGGACCAGAAAACATTATGCCTTACTATAAGATAATTTGGAAATATCTGATCTTCAGCGAGTGATCTCGCACATTTTCATCCTGCGTGTTATAACCATAATAAATGCAAGGAGCAAGTGCTGCTGAAAAAAAAAAAAAAGGCTTTTACTATATTCTGGTGTTTATTATGATTGGAGTTTCTCACCTCCAACGAGTAGCATGAAAAATGTTAACGGTTTGAAAAAAACACCCACCCCACCACCCTACCGTCACATGTACCCAAATAATAAGGGCACACACACATCCTTCAGGAGAACCCGGGCTGCGGGGGAATGATATGTTTATTAATGCCCAGAATGTAAAAGTTGGCGCTCCCGGAGCGCGGAGACAGGGACACCCGTTCGGGTGCTTTTCCCCTCGCTCCCCCCGTCCCAGAGCTCTGGGCTACAGCGCACCAAATTTAAAAAAAATTTTTTTCCTTCTTTTTTTTTTTTCTCCACCCTCCACCCCTTTTGCGTCTCGGCCCCCCCAGCGGCGCCCCCGCCCCCGCGGCCCTCCCCTCGCGTTCCCGCTCCCATGCCAAAAAGGATCATTGTTAGTTTCCTACTTCCCCCACCCTCCTCCCCCTCCCGCGCCCCAGACCTGTTTATTTATGCAGACGTCACCGGGGAGCCCCCGCCCCCTCCTGCATCTCATTAAGTGCCTGGTGTGTTTCTCGCTCCCTGTCAATAATCCCGGATCCCAGACTTCTCCGTTCCTCCGGATTTCGATCCCCCTTTTTCTATCTGTCAATCAGCGCCGCCTTTGAACTGAAAAGCTCTCAGTCCAACTTCAACTCACTCAAACCCGAGCGGCACAGGCTCCCCATATCCGCGGCGACTGCCCCCCCGTCACAGCTGACTTCTGGGCTTGGTTTGTTGCATTATTTTTTTTTTTACCCCCCTGCAGCCCCCCCTCCCCACGGTTTATATATTTTTTATTATTATTAATTTTTCCGCGAGTGCGTGCGCGGGTGTGCGTGTGCGCGCAGCGCACGCCGAGCAGCTCCCGGGAAGAAAGAAAGAGAAAATCCCGAAGAAGGAAAGGAAGAAGCCTAAAGTCACTGGTGCAAAGGAGCAAAGAAGAGACATTTCCCTCCCCTCCTCCTCCCTCTTTTCCCCTCCCCAGGAGGAAAGAGAAGGGGAAAAAAAGAAACTTTCACCTTGGACTCTTCTTTTTTTGGTGCAAACTTTCCCCCCCCCCCCCCCCTTTTTTTTTCCTTTTTTCCCCCCCTTCCCCTCCTTTTTTTTTTTTTCTTTTGTTTTTCCCCTTCCCCTTTTTGCAAAATTGCTGCTGGTGGGGTGAGGCAGGAGGAAAATGCCGCAGCTGAACGGCGGTGGAGGGGACGACCTGGGCGCCAACGATGAACTGATCTCTTTCAAAGACGAAGGGGAGCAGGAGGAGAAGATCTCCGAGAACTCCTCGGCGGAGAGGGATTTAGCTGATGTCAAGTCGTCTCTCGTCAATGAATCAGAAACGAATCAAAACAGCTCCTCAGACTCGGAGGTACGGGGGAAGCCCCCCGCGGGGCCGTTTCGGGGCGGCGGGCGGTCGGGCGGGGGCCGCGCTGCCCGCCCGGGGCCGCGCCGGGGCCGGGGCCGGGGGCGCCGCGACGGGTCCCGCTCCCGCCGGCGACCAACTTTTCTCCGCGGCACCAACTTGTAACGATGCCTTCTGTTTTGTTCTGTTTGTTTCTCTCCTTCCACCTTCTCCCCGCACCTTTTCCCTTCTTCGCTTTTCATTCCTCCTCTCCTCCCTTCTCCCCCCCCCCCCCCCCCCCCCCAAAACATCCTCCCCACCCCAACCACCCTGTTCCCCAACTGCCCCACGCCGACCCCCGGCTCGCTCCCAGGCGGAGCGGCGGCCCCCGCCTCGGTCCGAAACTTTCAGAGATAAATCCCGGGAAAGTTTAGAGGAAGGTGAGTACGCGGCCCGGCCGGCGCCGCCGCCCGCCCGCCCCGCCGCCCCTCCGCCGGGCGCCCGGCTCCCCTTTTGGGGACACTTGCTAAAAAAAGTTTTCCTTCCCCCCCTCCCTTCTTTTCCCCCTGTTGCCCCCTTCCTTCCCCGCTCCCGCTCGTGTCTCCCCGCCATGTTAGCTGCGAAGAGGCAAGATGGAGGGTTGTTTAAGGGCCCACCATACCCGGGTTATCCCTTTATAATGATCCCCGACCTCAGCAGCCCGTATCTGCCCAATGGATCGCTCTCTCCGACGGCGAGAACGGTAAGTCCCTTTTTTTTCCCCCCTCTTCCCTTTCCCCCCCCCCCCCCCCCCCCCCGGTCCTTCCCCTGGCTCCCGCCGCCGCCGCCGCGCTCCCGGTGCCCCGCTCGTCCCGGCCCTGCCCGCCGCCCCCTCCCCCGCGCCGCAAACTTTCCAAACTCCGCGGGCCGCGGCGGGAGGGGGTTTGTTTACACTTCGCCATGTCCTTTTTTTTTTTTTCCCCTTTCCTTTTTTTTTTCTCCCTTCGTTTTTCTTTTTGTTTGTTTTTTTTTACTTTCAGTTTTGTGGGCAGATTTCTGGAGCCCTCGTAACCTCCCCCTGCGGGGGGTGGGGAGGGAAAAGAAAAGCAAACAAATTCCAAACAACACCTCAGAACAGAACTGGGAATAAATTCAAAAAAACTCCAAGGAGTTGCCTTTTTTTTCCCCCCTCCCCCTTTTTCCCTTCTCTCCCATCCTTGGGGAAGGGGGGTTATTTTCTCCCAGCCGAGCCTGCGATCCGCTCCTCCAAACTCCTCGTTTTCCATGGTGATCCGTCGCCTCCTGCCCTCCTCCGTGGCGGCTGGGCCGGCTCCCCCTCCCCTTTCCTCCCCCTTAACCCTCTCCTGCCCTCGCCCGCCCCGGCCTGCGGGAGCGGCGATTTCATTGTGCCCCTTCGGGCCGCGGGTGCCGCGAGTTGAGCCGGGCTCAGCCCGGTCCGGCCGCCCCGATCCGCGCCCCGCGGCGTGCGGGGGCCGAGCGCGGCTGCCCTGCCCGGCGGGCCGGGGCTGTGCAGCGGGGAGAGGCCCCGGGGCGGGGGGAGCCGGGCTCAGGGCACAGGGCTGAGTCCGGAAACAACTCGCCTCGCTTGGCTCTGACAACAACAACAGCGGCGCAAAAAATAATCAGACAAGTCGAGCAAAATTCCTCTTGGAAGTACGCTGGCAGGAAAACAGTTTGCTGAAAGCGTCCGGTTTTTTGTTGTTGGTTTTTTGCCCTTTTTTTTTTTTTCCCCTCCTCCTTAAGTCGGGGTTCAGTGGCGGGGATGCAGGTCTGCGTGTGCCTGCAGCTAGAAGGAGGTTTAGCCCAGATCCCAGGAAACTTTGGGGTGTGCTGGTGGGTTTGCAATCCCAGCTGTTTTCTCGCTCGTAGTGTCACCCACGGTGTGCTCTGCTCTGACATCAGATTTCTTAAGTGTCACCTTTTCTTTCCTCTTAAAAGAGTTTTAAAAAATTTTCATTTTAAATGGTCAAATCCACTGGAACTTGCGGACATCACTTACTCCTACCGATGGCTTTAGCATTGCTGTTTTGTTTCTTGGTGTTTCTGAATCTGAAGCGTCCCCACCATCACCATGTGTGTTTATACAATTTTTTTTTTCCTTGTGGTAACACGAGATAGCGATTTACAATAATAGATCTACTGTTGGGTAGATGTTGAAGCCGTACTAATGATTGAGGGCTTGGACAACTTCAGTGTATCAGATCTACAAGTGTTTTAAAGCATTAAAATATTAAACATCGGGTCAGTTTTGTTTTCACTTAGTAAAATGTCAGTAGACACAGATTAGTAAATGCAAAGTGACAGGGAGGTTGTGAGGAAGGTTTTCTGACTTTGCATATATTTAGGGCTGTGGTACGGTTTTGTTTTGAAAGCTTGTGAGGCTCTTTTTGCGAGGAGGTGATTTCTGGGACAGTAGCAGAGGGGTGACTGCAGTTTGCAATTGTAATGATGGGGAGGAGAATTCAGGGGCTGAATGCATTATATTTTTTTCTTTTGAATACGGTCACCCACATGTATATGGATGGTGGTGATAAATTCCAAATTCCATAAGTACCGGAATCTGGATGGCAAAACAATCTTTGTTACAGATCACTTTGTTATGAATTGTGAAGCTTTGTATTCCTTTTTTTTCTTCCTTTTTACCTTCAATGCGTTCCACTGTTCCAAGTGTACACTAATAGGAAGCACACCTCTGCTGCCTTTTCCTTAAAGCATTTTTCTTACAACAGCTACAGTTCTTTTTTTTTCTCATTACCTTTATTACAGATCCTTTTTAGCTTAGCATGTGGAGATAGGATCCTTCAGCAGTTAGCTCTCCTGGAGTATTCTTCCTCCCCTTGCTCCCCCCACGGTTAGAAAAGGCCTCTATAGGAATGTTGGGTTTGTGTGAATTAAAGGTGCTGTACAAAAGCTTACAGGTTGGTTTATTGTTGGTATAGCAGGTGGCCTGCTTGTGTTATCAGATGAATTCTGAAAGGATATTTCCACACTCAATAGGCAATTTTCTTATTTCCACATCCAGGCTCCAGCAACCTTCTCCTATCTTCTTAACCTTATTCTTTCACATTCCGTATGCTTGTTTGTTTGCCTGCCACTTAATTATAGCCAGGAAAAATTAAAGTTGTTTATTTAGGCCTGAGAGCAGAATATTATAAAGATTCAGCGGAATAGCTGTTGTCTGTCACACACTATTTTTAGGTGGATTCTAGTTCTCTGCTGTACCAGCTTTCAATTCCAGATGAACTAGATCTTTCTCTCTCCTGTTTGATTTTATTTTATTTTTAAATGCAGGGTGGAAAGGTATAGATGATTCTGCATAATTACGAATTTTATTTTTATTTATGTAGTTTTTCCTGGAGCCATATTTGTTGAGTGTCAGAGCATGCAAGGTAAAGAGGTGATGCAGATATGTAGCAAAATTGTTTTTTTTACCCTTTTGCTGTTGTAGAATCTTAAAAGTCAGTGGGTGTGGTTTTTTTGTTGTGGTTTATTTTTCCTGGATTTTTGTTATTTTTGTTTTATTTGGGGTTATTGTGTTTTGTAAATGTACCTGTAATTGTCTGTTCAAGAGCAAACTTGTGGGCAGCATTTTCTCCTTTACTGCTTTAGGAATGTGAAGAATTATGAAATATCATAAAATCTGCTTATGATGAATAATCTATTATCTCAAGGATAATGCTTTAAATACTGCAAACTATTTCTCAAGCTTGATAGGAATAATTTTATTTTTAAAAGTCAAAGATTTTTTGCATATTTATCTTGCTATTGATAGAATACTGTGGCTTGCTTATAAGAATAGATGTGTATTAAGTAGAGGTCTAGTCAAATAGTAATGAAGTGACGCATCTGAGAGCGCCAGTTCCATCCCTGCACTTGCAGAGGCAGTGGGGTAGCTGCTTGTTAGGGATAATAAAGGAGACTGTTTTCCTTTCAGAGTTGGAAAATGAATAAGTGGTGTACTTAATTTTTAGCCTAAATTTGGAGCTCGGTTAATGCTTTCGGTGAGCAAATAGATGTGTCGTGATTTAAGAAAACCCTGCTGACAGATGCTCTTATTTTTCCTAGTGCTGTTGCATCTTCCTTTCTCCTAAATTGTTGCTGGCTGAGTGAGACTGGGGGGGTAAGCTTGTGTTTGGTCCTGAAGTTTGGGAGTTGGGAATAGCTGTGGTGGAGAACAGCCCCCTTGCCTCGATTTTTATGTTTAGAAAGAAACATTTTTTCTTTAATTGGCTCGAAAAATTGGTGTTTTCCTTTATCAAACAACATAATCCTTCCTAATACAAAAGCTGTAGACCCTGGGGTGTGAAGGGTTAATGGTGGTCCTTTTTTTTCCTCCCTCCAATTGTTTTGACAACACTTTTCAAAGTGTGACATTCCAAGCCCTTGCAATACAATGTAATATTACTGTAATTACACAGGTCATTACATTTTAAATAGAGAACAATAAAATGCTTATCGCCCTGAAAAAGAACAGGTGTTCTTGCCCTTCTTTGGTATTTATGCTAATTGTTTTTCATCTCCTTCAGAAATATTTATGGCTGGAGTGTTAAGGTTTCAGTCTCGATGTGACAATATTAATTCTTTACTAATCTTTATGGTTGAGGTTTAATGTCTGCAGTATGGATTATAGTATTAACGTCCACCAACTAGTTTAATAATGTAGATACAACTTAATATGTCAGCACTTTGATACTTTATGATACAGAGCTATTCAGTGGAGAGTGAATTATTTGCTTTGTTTAAAAAAAAAAAGAGTGGACATGCTTTTAATAAAGTTTCTGGACTTGTGTAAAAACAAGCTGTTAAATAAGAACTGATGATCCTGTCGTGTAAATCAAATGGAACCTCCATAAAGAAACTTTCCTCGTGCTTAATTAGGTAGATTGCTGAATCACTCTGCTATAGCATTAGCATAGCTGGTATACAGTGGCAAACAGACTGTGTTTGTTAACTTACTTTCAGTTAAGAAGCTGATTTATTTTTAATTTTACCCTTTTTTCTGTCTCTTTTTTTTCTCCCCCCCCGCCCCTCCCCCGATAAGATTTTGTTCTGGAGCAAATGCTGCATTGCTTACTTCATCAATTTCTCTTTAGGGGGCTATGAAAATTAGTTAGAGAAAAGTTTCATGTTTCTGGGACCTTGCAAAACAATATAATGCAGTACTGTTACTTGAGTGTACAGGATAATTGCAGGACTGCACTTCATTAAAAATAATATTTGCTTTGGAAATCGAACAATTTTAATAGGTGCACCAGTGGCTGATCTGTACTGAAAAAAAATACAGTAGATGCCTTTCCAGGTTTTTTGAATGCATTCATACAAGGACTGAGGATGTTGAGTGGGGTGGTGTGGTTTGTTTTTTCCCTTCTTCCCCTTCGTTTTTTGTTCAAGCAAATAGGTGCTGATTTGTCAGCTGAAGATGGAGGGGGGGGGAAGGAGCATGTTGTAGCTTTCATTGGCGCTTGTAAACCAGAATGTAGGTAAAAATGTTTTAAATTTGTCAAGACTTTCATGACTGGGCCCCAAAATCAGATAAAAAATGTGGTGTAGAGAAAAAGGACAGCTGCAGATTTTTAGTGTGGACGTGTGTTTCTGTACCATGACTAAAAACTCCGAGGACCTTTTCCCAGCTGTCTGGGAGTTATGTGGAAGTTGGATTATTGGCAGTTAAGCATGAGACAACCTGGATTTAGCAAATGCTCTCCTACACAGGAAGCAGATGACATTATCCTGGGGGAAGGGAGGAGATCCTTCTCCAGGCATAGCCCTGGGGGGAGACGCCTGCTCCCCCCAGCCTCAGAGCAGCCAAAAATGAGGGCTGGCGATAGGCACATATAAATGCAACAGCGGTCAGGTTGTCAGTTTGGGTTTTTTTCAGGGTTTTTTGGTGAAACCAGACACTTACCTTGCACATTGGGGCTGTTGTGAGAAGTTTTGCTTTGGAGGGAGTTGTGAGGTTTGGGGGGAAGTCTAGAGCTGCGTTCCCCGGGTGTCTCCTCAGTCCCGTGTCCTGGCAAATATGTAAGTAAGCCTTAAAACTTTGACTTCTAATTGGGCACATTTGTGAAGGAAATGGTTAATTTTACAACCAAAGGCAAACTTGCACCTCGACAGGTCTGCTGAAAGAAATGTGCCACAGTCGTTTGCTGGCAAGCACCGCAGGGTCATAAATCCACGGGGTTTATTTACAGCCTATAACACTTATGAATGTTAAGATATTTGACGCCACGCTGGCCTTATAATATCCAAGGTCCACAGACACTGGCAGTGGCTCAAATTTCTTTCACTAATTATAAGCAATGAGAGATGAAGTGTGGTGCTGGGGGTGTGTGGGGGAGATATGGAAATCCTTTCTCTCCCCACCTAAAAGTAAAGAATATTTCTGCTCCTCCTCCCAACTGCTGTTTTATGTTTGTGCTTTTTTTTTTTTTTTACGGTGCTCCGAAGTTTATAATTAACACTTGCAGTGCTGTAGAGGCTGGGCAGTGGGTGATGCAACCAGGCTGAAGGAGGGAAGTTTAGCACAGCTCGTGTCCTTTGCAGAGGTCTCAGCAGTAGTATTGTGCAGTATTTCCTAGATACCGACACAAGCAAACATTTAAAGACAGATGACACCTGGAAACGTCCTTTAATTTGCTCACATACCACTGAGCTGGGGAGGGAAGACAAAATTACATCAGGTTTTATGCAAAAGATGGATGCTTGGAAATACATGTATTAGACTGGTTTGTGTATAAAACAGGGCCTCTTAAAAGCAGCAAAAACCTACGTTAAGGAAAAATATGCGTTGAATGAATGAAGATGTTGAGGTTAAAGGCAGTTTTTGGGGGAGAAGCCCTGTGTCCTGCTGGAAGGAACAACGTGGGAGCAGAGGGGATGTTCGGAGGGTGGTGTTTTGGGAGGGGTTAACTGGGGGGGAGGCACAGCGAGAGTGGGGGCCACTAGAGAGTAATTGGAGGACAAAGGAGGGATGTTGGAGCATGAGGAGAAATTGTAGAAACTTGGGGGGGCAGGGGGAAAGCGCCAGTATTTGAAGGGATGGTTGGAGGGGAAGCTTGGGATCTGGGGATTGACTCTTAAGTGTCAGGAAAGTCTGGGGCCCGAGAAGAAACAGTGCTTTGCTCAGCAAAGCTCGTTGTTCTCAGCTCACTCCCCATTACACATGCTTTGCTAGAGTGGACTGTCAGATTTGAAGTGCTGCTGTCTTGTCTGTGCTGGGGGTGTGTGTGTTTTAACAAGGTAATATGATTATTTAAATATGCCTAGGTATTACTTTTAGCTTTAATTTCTTCAGCAGCTGATTTCAGGTTCCCTCTAGGTTACTGTTGTGCTTGGAGACTAATTTAAGTAAAAAGCAGGGTTATGTGTGTGGTGGAAAGCTGCACTGCTTTGACCATATGTTTTTCTTCTACAAGTCATGTAAAACCTGACTTTTTTAAAAAAAGAGGGGGCTGTCAATTCAACTCTTCCACAAATAGCTGTACAGTTTTGTTGAAGGTTTTATGCATTTCCCTAATCAATGGAGCGCTGTGACTTATTAGCCCCCAGGGACAGATCCGAATCCCCCAGCGCAGCGCTGCAAAGCTGGTGTAGTATTGTACCTTTTTAACAGGTTATCAACAAGGATGTTCCTCCCGTTCCCAAGATGCTTCCCACCCCCTCCGGCATCTCCCCTCCTCTGATTCTTTCCGGCAAAATCTGTTCAGTCTCACGCCTTTGTTTTAGGTTGGCTAAACCCTCGACCCTTATTCTTTGTGGGGTCACGCTCAGGCAACTGGGCAGTGCTGAATGAGTTAAGTCGCTGGCTGAAGTTTGGCTTCATGCAACTAAATTTGAGGCCTGGTAGGCATTAGCAGGGCACAGCACATTTACAGAGCTTAATTAGTACGCGCTGTAATTGTTCATGGTCTGCCAGAAGGAGTAATGTTCAGGAAAAGTGGAGTCGTTCTTCTGCAGTCTTCAGTTTTAAAACGATAAATCACTTGCATATTTGTGCAGTGATTCAAATGGAGCTGAGACCTCTCCATCTCAACATGTGGTAAATTGTAAAGTCAATGAATTGCAGATGTAGGGTACAGCAGATTCTCTAAGAAAATGCGGAATGAATGGGAACGGGGGATGCTATAAATACGTACTGAGAAGATAGCTGGATTTCTGCTTGCTGTGCCAATTATGATAAACTGAAGATATTAGCAGTTTTGTTCTAAATGTATTTATTTCAAATTTCTTCAAACTAAATATAGGGGTACTATGTTACTTCACTTGGTGAGGTTTTTATTAATGCTCCAGAACAATGGGTTTCATATGGAAATGCGCGTGATAGCCATATTAATATAAATTAATTCATCATGGGTAATATTGTAGCTGTTATTGGAGGAGTTTATGGTCATGGGACACTTTAAAGTGTGGCTGCAGCAACTTACAAGAAATGTTGTGGTAGAGGATGCCTTTATATCCTAGTTGAGGGAGGTACTGGGAATGTTATGTATCTCACCATAGCATTTTGTATCTGCCCGTAATTCCTTCCAGCTTCAGAGAGACTTTTTGGGTGCATTAATCCGACAGCCTAGAGCCTATTTTAAAAAAGCAAAACACAAACAAAACTGCTATACAGATTGACATCGTAAATGCTGCGTATTGTTGTTTTTTTTTTTCTTTTTTTGAATGCGGAGAATGTGTGTCACTCTTACTGCTGTGAAATCTTGTCTTCCTTGGGCTTGGTCCAAGATCCATTGAAGTCAGTGGAAAAAAGGCTTCTATTAATAACGAAGGGCTTTGCATCAGGCCCCGTGTGTCTTGAACCAATGGCCAAGTTCTTCAACAGTGGATAAAGGTATCGAGAAAGCCAAACTCAACTAAATGTGGTATTGATATATTGCTTCTTCATAGCTGTTTGCTCTTGGGAGGGGAAAAAAAAGGTTATGTTTCCAATGGTACGTTCTTGAACGAGCTCCTGCTTCTGCAGTATCTGACTTTCTCACAGAAGTGTGGAGCATCTTGGCAGGGTCAGGGTTTGGTCTGAGGCTGTGTTGCATGACAGTACCGCTTTTCTAATATGAGTAGGTGGATTTGTATGGAAGTTGTAAAAGTTAATGATTGTTCTCTGACTCATAAGCTGCTGGCTTCAGCAAGGAAGAAATGATGACAGGAAAATGATAGAAATTATAGGAGCCAAGTAGGCTTTGAGTGGAGAATGGATTTGTGTTGTTTGAAATGCTTGTGCTGCTTGCTGAAGGAAGTGCGAGGAAGGAGGAGATGGGAGAGCAGTTTCTTTCTGGGGTCAGATGTTCCTTGAGGTATTCATCTGGGGAGTGAGGCTGAATTCAGGAGGGACTCCTGTGTTAAAGGTCCCATAACCATTTTGTTAGTCCTACTGACACAGTTAGTCTTGCTTAACTGTTCTCCCCTCTTGGCAGAACAGGTTTTAATGCCCTAGGCTCTGTGGGAAATACGATTGCATGCCTAATGGCTACCAAGTATGAATGAAATGTGCTTGACCAGCATCTATCTCACAGCTTTGTACGTCCTTACAAACTATCTGTGGTGTGAAAGATGCTGGTGTACAACAAAATCATTCTTTGCTTTTTAATTCACTAGTGGTGGTGATGGAGCTGAGACACTAAAAACAAGTCCAAAAGGAAGATGTGGGAAGTAATAGAAATAGAAAATGCCAGACTGAAAATACTGCAAAGGAACTTTCTGGGAAATATGAAGATATGAGATATGGATACAATAGAAACAAATAGTCCTATTTTAAGAAAGGGAAAAATAGAGCAAGAAAAGGTGGAGGCGTATCTCTCAGAGCACATCCAAACTCCCACTGGAGTCAGTGACTCCTTAAATCATGATCTGGAAAAGTTTGAGGCTATAGGCTTTTCTATTCTGGAGACAAGCCACAAGCCACTACATTGATTTCTGTTTTTAACTGATGCATGTATTCAATGAAGGTCCTCTTGGAACTGCTTTAAACCCTAGCCTGAATAATTTTAACTTCGTTAAATGAGTGAACTGGTTTGGGAGCATACACAGTAAGAGGTTTGCATTGGTTTAATTAGATTTAAGAGATTTATACAACAAGGACCACTACTCTGACATAGGCAAGGTCTGGAAGTCTGCATATAGATGCTGCATTGATCTACACCCAGGCTGAACAGACTGCTATTGAAACTGCTCTATTATAAATGTTTGCCAATATTAAAGAATCCAGGGGAAGGTATGACCTTGAATGAACACATCAGAAGAATAAGATGGCAGTCACTGTTTCTACCTTTGTTTTCTCTGGGACACTGACAAGAAGGTTTTCTCCCTTTGAAAGGAGTTACAGATTATAGTTGTCTGGAAGTTAAGTTCTTTGAGATTTTTATTTTTATTAACTCAATGTCTCAGTTTACTTCAATCCCTCTTACATTTTCCTGTGGGATTTTTCTTATTTCTTAAACTACATGATAAAATGTAGATTAAAACATGTCTGTGACAATTAAAAAAAGAAAGGTACTTACAGGAGCTAGGCACAAACATAACTGCTGCATTGGTCACAAAACTGCTGTGTAAAGAATATCCACAGAGCTTATTTTATCTGGACAGCAGCTAAATATCTTTGCAATCCCCAGGGTTATTAAAGGCCAAATGCCAGTTAGTTTATTTTCCATTGAATTCTGTTGCTCAACTACAGTACTTAAAAGTACTTTGTTTTTAATTTCATAAATGTGAAATTAAATTTAATAAATATGAAATGAAAAAGTGAAGACTAGAATCTGGGTGTCACTGGGTGTTTGTGAATGGAACTGGTGTGTTGCTGTGCTGCTGGTGTGCTGGAATGTGGGTATCTGACTGGTTATGTGGTTGTGTGGGCACATCTGTGTACATGCATGTGATGTATATTATTCGTGAACGTATACTTGGTTATCAGGTGTCTATTCAATTTTAATTGACAATATGAGATTCCTGTGGTTGCTCTGTGCACAGATTGCCTTGGGGCTCTACAGGGTTTGTGGGAAGAAAAGCCTTGACAAGTTTCCATTAAGCCTTGAATCAGGCAATTGGAAAAGAGGAGAATGAAAGGAGCTGAAAAGAGGGACAACTTGTTAGTGTTGCATTCTGCGTTTGCAACGAGAAACCTCTTTTAGACAAGAGTGGTTCTCAGGCCAAGAATTTCAAACTCGCAGAGAAACCTGTCCAGAACACAAAAGTTGTTTGAACGGGGTGCAGAATTGTCACAGTAATTAGAGCAATCTCCGTTTACTGAGTGGCAGCCTTTATAAAGGACAGGGGATAAAGGGTTCAAATTCATCTTTCTTTCTCCGATTCAATTCTGATGAACTGCCTCTGTGTATGTATGTGTATATGAAGGAGTGTGTGTGTGTGTGGCCACATTTTCAGCTACTCATCATTTGATTGCCCTTGTTTTAAAAGGAGAAGGACTTGGGTTTCTTCTTACTGCCTCCAATGACATTTTCAGGCATTTTGCTTTTATTTACTAATTTTTTTAATTGATGCTGTCACTTGATTTACCAGAATAAGAGGATGCTTTAGAGAATGCACTTGTGCTCTGCTGGAGGGGGAACCCCAAATATTTCTCAGTCAGTTTCTGCTCTTATTCAGTCCTGCATCTTTGACTCTTAGGAGCAGTCCCATTATTTTTAAAGGGATTACTTGTGGAAGCAAGAAAAGTGAATGAATAAGGCTCAGACCCTTAAAGTTTATCCTCTTGGCACTGCAAGGTCTGTCCAGAACTACTGATCAGCTGGAGTTTTGCCATTGCTCTTATTAGGAGGAGGATCAGGCCCATGGATTACATGAGACTGAGTCTTGTAAGCAAGCCAAATAAAACTGTAAAAATCAGAGTTGTTGCCGTGTGATAAGCAGGAGTGTCTGGAGAACTCGATCTGGGCTTCTTTTGGTCAGATACTGCACAGAGAAAAATGTGAGTGAATGAGTGAGCGAGCAGTGCGGGTGTTCTTGCCCGAGGAAGAAAATGTGACTGCTGAATTTCCTGTACGCCTTTACTTCTAAGGAAAAATAAAATACTAAGCTCCTTGAGTTTCTTAAGTAATCAGCCTGGGTGTAATGTTAGTAATTTTGATTCCATTTAAATAGCTGTTTAGGTTTGGTGATTGCCTTTTATTTGTTCTCTCCCAAATGATTCAGGATCTCCTCTTTGTAAAGGCTTGGAGGTAACGACCTTGGCTAATTTACTTAATCATTTAGTCAGTGTTATGTTTCTTCCCTTCATTCACCATTACATCTGAATGCATTGAGAGAGGGAGAGCGCGAGAGAGAGGAGCCATTTAGGCTGATGTCGTTGCTCTGTCTTGTGTTTCTCTGTATCACGTTGCCTTGAAGACCTGTCGCATGGCTGGTCAGGGGTTTTGTAGGCCTAATTCATCCTCCCCTCTTCTCTTCTGGAGACCTGGGATCAGCCAGCATCTGTGCTGAATTTCTAATATATGGACCAGAGGATAAAGGAAGGTTTTGCTGCTGATTACAGATATATGGTTAAAGCAAATAGTCATGGCTGTGAAAATAGTAGCTCAGAGGTCTCGTGCAGTTTTTGTATAGTTTTTTTTCCCCTCATCTCCACCCCCATCAATTACTTTCCCTTTAATGATGATGATGATGATGAAGAATTTGGCTAGATCTTTCCATGTTTTGGCAAATAGCAGATTTCTTTTTATTTCACAAGGTCGTGCCCTAGCATGAAAAAGCTGTGGAAAAAATACTCGTCTTGGAGTTTGCATTGCAAAAATGCCTGTTAGTGTTCAGCAAAGCACACTTCTGTGTGTGCTTCCTCAGAGCACGTGCTCCTCTAGTTCAGTTGCCTTGTCTGTGAGCATGGTGCATGAACATGGGAGAGCTCTCTGAACGTGGAGAAGTCGTCTTGTAGGCACAAGAAGGAGTTGGGAGACGATGATTTTCTTGGCAGTAGTGCTGAATTGCTTTTGCAGTGTTGGAGCATAGAATGGGGTTTGTGTGTTGGATAGTGTCATGGTCAGGTTGAACAATGTCTCCATTTTTAGATGATGCTATTTTGTCTCAGCCATTGATGGTTTGCAGACCAATTGTGATGTCTGCCGTCCTGAAAGAGTACCCAGTGTGGTACTAATTGTACCAGGACTAGTTGTTGATGAGAATGTACTTGTTGCAAATGATGGACCTCTCCTGAACGTGGCTTTCTCAGTCTTATCCCTTGTGCATTATTTTCTCAGCTGGTAATTAATTTCTTGGTTTGGTAATTTGTCAGTAACTGGCATCTCTTCATTATTGAGTGCTCTGTAGTAATTCTGCATCACTGAGGAGTAATTGCTGGCTCTATAAAGTCACTGATATCAATTTGCCAGATGGATAACCTTTCCTGTTAGACTGTTTTGACCAAGTTATCCATCACAACAAAGCCTAACTACATCTGCAGTCCATGTCCTGGCAGTGGCTTGATACATGGAGAAAGAGGGCTGGAGAAAGCTGATTTGAAGTGATGGTCGCAAGCCAGAGCTCATGACAACAACAGAAAGCTCTTATTTGATTTTACAGCTATGTAAAATCTAGCTCAGCCTAGAAGAGCAGCTGTTGAGTTTAGTTGAGGTGGCAATGCAGAGTAGCCAATGTCATCTTCCTGTTGTGTGGCATTTCCTCAATCTTGCTTTTCTGCCTGGCCCTGTTTTGCTTCTCTGCCTCCTGTTGGTTCTTGGTGCAAAAGTGTTTTGGAAGTTCTTCCCTTCCTGGGAGCTGGTGGTGCAAACACAGCCCCAATCCTGCACATGCTCTGGGTTTGCCTCCATATCAACCCTCTGAAGAGTTGTCCTCAGCCCAGGTGGGTCTGTTTAGGATTTTGGGCTTGTAGGATTATGGCCTAAATTATGATCCCATGAGGAAGTTTATGAAGTTTATTTTGGAAACAAAATACTTGGTGAAGCAGGAAGGAGGCTAAAGAGAATACTGAAAAGGTGGTGTAAATGCGAAGCAAGTTTTCATGCTGTTGCTGTGGTTTATGGATCTCAGTAGAAAACTGGCAGTTTTTGGAAATCACTTGAGTTGCCTGTCAGAATTTGCACACACCTAAATACCTTCAACCCCCCGCCCCCACTCCTTAAATGTGTTACCTAATGCCACAAGGATTGAGCTGAATTCTCACTTTTTTTTTTCCTTCACCTGCTGTTGGAATTGTTTGTTAAATTCCAATTACAGGGCTTGTTCAACACCTGTACAAACCCACAGCCATTGTTAAGGCAATAATTTGAAGACAATGGGGTTAATGCAGGTGTACATAAGTGCAGAATTTGGATTGCAAAGTCTTTTTATTACTCTGTGTGTATAAGAAAGAGAAACAAATTCAGCTTAATTTTCTGATCCCAGGTAAAATTTGTAGGACAAGGATTTGAAAGAAGGGTAAATGAGGAGGGGAAGAAATTTCTGAACATGTTCAGACATGGCACTGAGCACGTATGAAATGGAAAGTTAAAAGGAAATAAACACCACACTCCTCTTTTTTCCCTACCTCACCCTCATACCACTTTCATGGAGTCACTTTTCAGGGTATAGCTGCACAAGGCTGGTTGGTAATGATCTTGCACACTGTTTGCCTTCAGAGTGATCACATCTAAACCCGAATGTTTGCGTGGAACTGAG
Organism: Neopelma chrysocephalum; assembly: GCF_003984885.1. NCBI lineage: Eukaryota > Metazoa > Chordata > Aves > Passeriformes > Pipridae > Neopelma > Neopelma chrysocephalum. Next base: position 4,148,183 of record NW_020897747.1, on the reverse strand, counting down.
GTGCTGGGACACTGTGGTGGTTTGTGGTGCCAGCAATCACCAACCCCAATTGCACCTTGATACAATCAGTAGGTTGCATTAGATGTACCTTCACGTGGGTATGCCGTGTTAGGTAGGAGCAAAGTTGAGGGAAACTGGGCTGTGTGGTGCTCAAGATTTCTTTTTTCTGAAGCTATGTGTAGTCTCCAAAGGTGACCCACTGCCTCATGCCACCAGAGTAACCCTTCTGAGGTGGTGAGAACATCACTAAAGCCAAGAGGATGAAGTGCTAGAGCCTGTAGGATGTCTCCTTTTGGTATTCTGTTATGTTGATGCAGAGATTTACAGTTTTCTTTAACTTCCTGAATATCTTTGGGGTAGTTCCAGTAAAGGCTGAAAGAGGTTCATGCAAAGGGAAAGCGAAGATCCATGTCCCTGCTGTCACAAGTGGTTGTAAATTGAAATTGGTTTCTCTTGCAGTTTCATCTTACTTCAGTTTCTTTTTTACTTATGGGAGTTCCTACAGGCACGAATCAAACTTTCTCTAGTATCTTAAGTACTCTGTGCATTTGGGGTACAGTAAACTAATAAGCAGGAATAGTTGTTAGTGATTAGATAAATGTTCAGATCAGTTTATCCTCTTGGTGATTGTCCTGTTAGAACTAATCCTGACCGCTACAAATAGGTTTGGTATTTGGCATTTCTGTTTATGTAGGAGGAGAGAAAAAGGCTGTTGCCTGCAAAATGGCTCAGAAGTTACTTGCTGTTCTTTTTCAATGAGTAATAACTCAGCTGAGTGGCACAACAGGAAACTCAGGTATGGGACTGTTTGATCAAGAGAGAAATTGGTGGTTCCCTGTCTTGGCTATATGCACCAAGAGAACTATGGGTGTACCTGTGCTCAGAGTTGTCTTCCAAACACTGTCAGACATATACTGGAGAAACAATCAGAGTTCTTTATTAAAAGCTAATTTGAAGTTATGGAAAGAAGTATTTCTGACTGATTTGAGGTTGTCTGGAAGGTGGCTAAAAATAGTCTTTCAATGAGGTGTCATGGTTTGAACCACTAGAGATAGGCATATTTCGCTTTGGTGGGTGGTATGACCTTCTGCTACCAAAGAATGTAGTTGCACTAGGATAATGAGTAGTGATTTGTCCTAAAACTTTAAGTAGATTAACCTCTGAATTGCAAACTGTTGAGGTGATCTTATTTATGGCAGGTGAGGTAAGTTAGTGGTTATGGTGGTTCTTTGCCTTTGCAGTTGTGTGGATTTCACTGAAGTAAGGGAAGATGAATCTGGTGTTGTCTTGCTTTTCCTCAGTGCTTATTGATACAGATTGTATTAGTTTTTGCTGCTTGCACCCGTTTCTTTGTTACTTTGTTAGTAGCGTTATGTACCTGCCTTAGAAATTTGTATTGTTCAGCCTGTTCCATGCTCTGTACAGTCACTGCAGTGTATGTTGTGTTTGTTGGAGCACCGGTATGGGGTCACCTTGGAGTTCACTGGAGGCCCTTTTTGAGCAATTAAATAACTTCTTTTCGCAAAGGTAGTAAAACTTGTTTCTTTACTGGGAATGATTGAGCAGGCAAGGTGGGCACTGTCTGGCATCTTGTTCTCTCTGATCCTGACAGAGATCCAGAGGTCCAGTATTGGCTGATTCTAATGTGTTCAGGGTGAAAACCAGGGAATGTGACCCTGGGATGAATGGGCCTACTGTGCTGAAAAAAGCCAAGGAGTGATGTCCTATTAGATGACGAAGCTGGAGAAGAAGTTAAATCTGCTGTTATTTGAGTGCTTTTACAACTTGGAGGAACATTGCCCACCCAAACCAAGTCCCAGATTTCAGATTTCATTTATACTTCTGGGCCTGCAAAACCTGACACAGTGGTTCATCCAATAATTGCAGTAGAAATACTTGGTTTTAATCAAATGAAGACATCAGTGTAGTCATAGGTACCAAAATCTTGGAACAGTTAAAAATGGGAGAGGAACTACATCTAAACTAAAATGAAGCTGACTTTTGTGTAGTGTTTTGGATGGCTTAACAGCTACACATTTATGAAGATAAAATTAACTACCTTTCAGGGTAATAGTTCATTTTTAATATAAACTCTCTTTAAGAGCTTCAATAAATGATTGCAGATTTTATACAAGTAGTACTGCAAAACTGTGCTGTAAGCCTTGAAAATATTTGAATAGAGCTGATTATGAACCAGGGCTTTAGTGCAGAAATCTGGAAGAGATTGATAGGAACACTATTAATTAATGATATATATTAAAATTGTATATTAATATCTATATAACATCAACATTTATATTCTGTATAACATCAATATCTATAACACTAATATTTTAATGCTGATAATATATCATTATATACATATATGTGTGTGTCTACATATATTAAAAATGTATGTGTATATATAAGATTTCTTTTTCTGCAAACTTGAGGTTGTGGCAACATTTGACAATCAAGTGCCTGGTTATTTTCTAGTCATTTGGAAGGATTTTTTTTAGGGGAGGGCCTGCCAGTCTGTATGTGAGAACAAGCACTGCCATTAGGTGCTGTGACCTGCAGTGGTCACTCAGTGTATGAATGTACTGTGTGGTTCCCTCTAAATCACCTGAAATTAGGCCATTTAAAGACAGGACTTGCAGCTCTGCTTGGCCATCTAAAGCCATGGGCATGACTGTAGCATTGGTTTCCTGGCTCATGGTTGTGAAGGTGTGTGCTTGTGTTGGAGAACAGAGACATTTCTTGTATAAGCAGAGACTAGTTCATTACATACACGTTTTTCTGAAGTCATGGTAGGCTGGGCTGTGCTCCTCCGAAGCCCACCTTCACCTGTAGTTACCATCAAAATGTGATTCACTGACAGGTGGAACTGTAAAGGTAGTGGTGGAGCTGCTTTGTCTGAGACTTGTCATGCACAGAAGCAGATAAACTGTGGCCTGGTGCTGACTTGTGGGATAATACAGCTGGTGATGTCTTGGCCGTGTGGGACTGTGTGTGTGATACTTAAATGTGCCCTGTGCCCAAGTTTCCCGTGTGCTTACGGTGGTTCACCACGGTTCCTGGGGCAGCAGGGTGGTCCTGGCTGGGAAAATCCTGCTCAAGTCTTGGATATATTCCTTGACATTATTCCTTGAATAAATATGGGCCTTTAAGCCTAAGTGCTTGTGCTGTGTCTGTGTCCTGTTCTGAGGGAAGGCTCATGCCCAGGGAGGATCACTACAGCCCTGGGGAAGGGGACTGCTCTGCAGCCCAAGTTTCAAGCTCAAGTCCCAGTACAGCCACAATCCTTCATGAGAGATCCTGATGAGCATTTGGGCCCATGGTATTTAAATATGCCTCTGGTAATATAATCAGCTGCCACCCACTACTCAGCTTCTAAGCTGATCCTAAAATAACCTTTGGTAGAATGACACATGTGAAGCTTCCCTCCCCTCCTGTTTAATCTCCTGTACACAGCCCCAGTGTAATGTTTATATGACAGTCATAAGGAAGGCTCTGTAGGTGTATCCAGGCCTTTTATGAGAGCATGACACGACATCAGTTTCTACATTTATCTCCCTGCTCCTTGACGTTCTTGTCTCTGCCATGTTTTCAGTTTTGAAATGAGGAGAAGTGGTGTGGAGCTGTTCTATCTCATGGATGGGGTGTGAGCTTCCACTTTTCCAACTTGCTGAGTGCTCAGTGTGCTTTCTGAGGACACATGGTTTGGACTTTCCCTTCTCTCCCTCCCTTCCCCTGCTGATGTTTCACGAGAATAACAAACCACGAAAGGATGTTAATGGCTCCATGCATAGATTATATATATGTGTATATATAGACTGTCTGGTTCCTGGGAAGACTTTATTGGCATAAATTTGGAATATTTACAAGTGCCAAATTCATTGGTGAGATTTTGCAGAACAGACTAAATGAGCTCTGAAGGGCATTTATAACACCTTCAGACAACCAGCCTTTTCGTTTACAGCAAAGGGGTTTATATGCATGTGTGTGCATGCATATATATATATGTATGTATATTTAAAGTGTAGGTATGTGTCAATGCCTTTTTTCTTTCTTTGAAATACAGAAGTAGCATTAATATTTCTGCTGCTGGCTGTCCATAAAAAATACAGCAACCCTGGAACGATAGGGAAGCTGTCGTGTGACTGCTGTATGGGGATTTCTGTAATTAAGGCCACTTTTGTAAAGTGACATTCCTAGGTGGTCAGCCAGGCCCCCTGGAAGCTCCTGAGGGACTTTTGGTAGTGGTGGGGTTTCTTGTGTGCTTTGCCAGGGTTTGAGGGGCGTCTTCCCCTGTTGGATGGTGAAATGCAGCTTCTTGGTAATGCTTGTCTTGCAGTGCTCACAGAGGGCACACAAGAAATGTTAACTTAAAATTCTTTGTTTTCTTTAGCCAACAGCTAAGGGGCAAGAGGAGAAGAGGAGGAGGGTGGAAGAGTGGAGAGCGAGAAAATGCCCTTTTGTAGTAGATTGAAACAAAACAATATCCAAGAAACACTGCTAGTTTGAAAGCAGCTTGGAGGGTTTGCGTGTTAGAAGTAGTCCCAGCTGAGAGACATTGCAGAGCAGAGTTCAAGCAAGGAGGCCAAAGGTGCAGCATAAATATAGTTTGTCAGATTGTTGCTGAAATAAATGAACATTATTCCGTGCAATAATCATAACTACTTATATGGCATAAATACAGTCATTGAGTGATGCCACAAAGTACTTAATGGCTTGTAGTCATTGTACCTTTTGACCTGGAAGGAAAAAGGTGTGATGATCCTGTTCCACTTATAATCAATGAGCCTTGCTATTGATCTATGGGAGACCTTGTGAGTGCGGTGAGTGGGGATGGATGGTGTGGAGTAATGGCTGGGGGAATAAGTAATTGATGGACTATTCTGTTTATTTAGCTTTGAGGGTAGTGTAGCACTTGGCGCTCGCTTGCTTTGTGATTTTTAATGTATTGTCTTAACTCCAAATGAATGTTTAACAAGGCTGTGCCTAGTAATTTTACAAGTAGCCTTAGGAATTCATTCATTGTGTAGAAGCATTTTGCACAAGAGCTGAACTGCTTGGAGAGGTGGAGAGAAGGTACTGCAGCCAGTCTAAGAAGACACCTTACTTGGCATGGGGAGAGGGATGATATTCCTTGTCTGTAGTCCAACTTGCTTTTAAATGTATTTTTATTGGCTAATCAATGTACAATAGGAATCCACTCCCTAGTCAATTTAAGCACCACTTAATTGAGAAATAAATGATAAACACATTATGCTTTGCTAGTAGAGAACATTTCAGGGTGATTATGGATGCTCTGCTAAATTTTTTGGCATCTTTTGAGTGAGGCTAATTGCCTTCCCTCAGGGCGGCTCCACAAGCTTGGGTCGCATCCTGGCCTTGATGAAGCCGATGAGAGTTTTCCTGTGGATATTTTTTTTTCCCCCAATTATTATTTTAAAGAGGCTCATTGTACACCAGCCTTTGTCTCTGGTGTTCTGCTTTCCCCTGAAAGCAGGACCTACTTTGACTGCTGTGCCTTGGCTCTTGGCCAAGACTTTTTGCACAGAGATATGGATGCACTGTGTCTCCAAATCGTGTCCTTCTGCACTGGAAGGCTGGTTTATTGAGCACTTTGATGGGACAAACCAGCAGACCTTCAAAGCTGTGATGGCCCTTTGCCCTTTGGCTGGTCCAGTGCCCTCTGCTCTTTCCAAGCAGCCTGACCTCAACTGCGCTTCCCTTGCTGGTTGCCTGAGCTCACCCGCCACGGGAGAGTGGTTCCAGCACAGTGATCCATGCTGCTCTGGGACAGGGCTCTGACTGCTCGAAAAAGCTGGATTTTTTTCAGATCTGGCCTCTTGCCAGCATGGTGCATGCCCTTCAACAGCCAGTGGAGTTAGCAGTCACAGCGGATGGATATCCATGAGCCCGTTAATGAGGAGCTGGACGAGGGAGTGCTGCGTCAGGCAGGAGCAGAGCAAGCTTTGTTTAATCAGCTTCTCAAGTCCAGTCTCCAGCTACGACAACTGATTTGCAACGGAAGCCATCAGGACAAGCTAGGATACAAAAGCCTGAGGATGTGTTATTCTGCTTGGCTTTGAGCCTTTGCGCTGGCTGCTGGTGATAGCTGAGACTTACTAAATTAAAAAAAGATAACCACATACTAGCTGCTCTGCTCAGTTCCTGCTCCCTGTGTAGACTTTTGGCTGTGCTGTACCCAGCGTGGTGTCCAAGGCACCATCAGCACCGACCTCCTTTTATGCTAGGACGTCAGCCTGACACCTGTGCCCCATGGCTGGAGCTGAGCCTGCTTGGTCATAGAGTGGGAAGTCTCCTCTTTTGAGGGATTATGACCTGGGAAAGGTCTCCCTGTTTTGGAAGGGAGACTAGATCTAAAACGTTGAGAAACTTTCCAGTTGTGTTCATCATTTCTTGGATGCTGGTGGTGGTTCCCGGTACTATCTGAGCTTATATGTGTGGGACTTGTGCTCTGTTTGCTTTTGCAGACATTCTGATAATTGAGGGGTTGGATTGCCCCTATTTCTGCTCTGTTCGGCCCAGTGCTAGGGGAACAGGCTGCCTGCAGTTTATAAATAAATATTTATTATTTTGAGTGATGACTGAGAGAGAGGGTATTTCCTGGCTGTGAATAGCTGGAAGAGTTGGAATCTGCTGGCTCTGGCATGCCAGGCGATTCCCAAACTTAGAAGTGATTATTACTTTTTTCTCTGTGACTCCTGCCCTTCTCTCACGTGCACACCTGTGCCTTGTTCCCATGCCAGCTTGGCAAAAATAAACACCCTGTTAAGATTGCTGCCCTTTCCCTCCTGCAGTTAAGTGCCTGGTTTGCACAAGGATAGGAGTAGCTTCGTGTCCTCGTTGCAGATAAGGGTGATAAGGGTCTGTCCTGGAGACATTGCCCCATACCCACAGCCTTCAGTGGGACAGGAGTAATGGTTGCAAAATTGGATCCTGATTCTTGCCACAGCCTTGTCTGCTGCCACTACTTCCCTGCCCAGCCACCGAGGTCAAGTGCCAGGAGTACAGTGGAAATGCCATATTCTCTTTCTACCCATTAAGTGTTTGGGACATTGGGATTTCTTTCTTCAGAGCTTGACAGGCACAAATCACCAGATGATGGGCTTGTGTGGAAATTGATGTCTTTGAGTGGTTTTGGAGTTGTTGATTGGGTGCTCCTGAGATGCTGGGAAGCTCTCCAAAGGAATGACCTGTGGGATTGATGCCAACTGTACTTTCAGAAGTGACCCGAGACACTTGGAGCTGTTCCCAGTGCTTAGAATTATCCTGAAATACCAGCATGATGAAAAAAACAAATGTAGAATTGCTAAATGTATGTTGTCCAAAGATTTTTGCGAGCTGTCGTAACTGTGCTTTTAAAAAAAAAAAATCCCTGACAAAAAAACCCCAGTGGCCCTCTCATGGTTTTCTTCAGTTGAGCATCAGGCCATAGTGAGTGTGATTTGTCTCCCTGTGTAAGCATCAGAATTTAAAAAAAAAAAAAAAAAGCTGAAAATGAAAGAAGTAGTTTTTTTGGGGAGGCAGTGATGGTATTAGAACATAAAATGCGAACCAGAGACACAAAATACTGTAATTTTTTTCAGGGCTTTGATTTGTATCTGATTTAAATTTTAATGTAGAGACACAGAATGATGTTTTCCAGGTTCCAGTAAGGTTTTAGTGTATCTGCTTTCTATCTGTGAGGAATTTCCCCTTGCCACCTCCAAAAGGAGAATATTTTATATACTGTTACTTTAAATACTTCTTGATCTGAACTTAATAATCTTCTTTTACAGTGTTTAGGTTAAAAAGGTTTTTATGATGTTCTGGTATTGGCTTTGAAAATCTGGTATCTTTGTTGCTCATTAAGCACCTTTTAATTTTTAAACCAAGGCTTCTATCTAAATGTTGGTTTCTTTTGGTGGAGATCTTTTTCTAATTATGAAAAGAGTTCCTACATTTTCAGCCAGCTAGCTGGATTTTTCAGTTAAATGATGTACAGCAACTAGCATTGCGTGTTAGCATGTAATTGGTGACAAAATAATATTGTGGAAAATAAGTTAGAAAGGGATTTTTCTTTCTCTTCCTCTAAACCAGAAAGAATAAGGGGAAAACTAGCTAAGGGATTCATCACATTAATAGTTAATAGTATAGATACTGATGTACATGGCTGTTTGAAATTATGAATACTGCACCCCAGATAACCCCATGTTTGTGAAGGAACCTGGAAAAACACAAATGTGCAATTAGATTTACTTGACTCTAAGAAAATAATGTTTCTTTTAATCTGAAACAAGATTTCTTGAATAGAATTGGAGAGGCAAATGATCTCTTGTCTAATTGGCGGAATCAGCCTTCCAAGAAATGCATGGTATTTTCAAACCCAGAACTCATGACTTTCCCTGCAAATATTTTGAACGTTATGATGTGAGTCGAAGCATTTCACTAAAAATTGGGACTCGAGTATTCTGCCTTATCTCTCCTAATACATCAAAATCTGGAGCTAAAGCTTTCTAGTGCTGGCTGCCCAAGTTGAGAAGCTCAGGGCTTCATCTTCAGTGATGCTCAGCTTTTTATAATTGCCCCTGCAAATGCGGGTGGGTTTGTGGATGTGGCACCCATCAGGAAATAGTCTCATTTTAGCATCTGTCTAGACTTACCTCTCTGCTTGAGTTTGCAGGGCTGCAAAGTCAGGGTATCTTTCACCTGCCTCACAGGCTGCTGGGCTTGCATTTGGGAGTTGGTGAGAGACTTGTGTGTGCGAGTGAAAGGTGTTTTCAGAGTGCTGCTGCTGTCCTGGACAAGTGCAGTGCAAGCCCTGGTCCTTCAGCATTTGCCATAAGCCGTGGTGTAGCTGGAGGGCAGAGGAGGTTGCACCATCCTGCTCTGCCCTGGGCTTCTCCTCCCAGGGCACTCACTGGGCGATGGGATGGTTTTGTGTCAGTCGAGTTCCAGCTTTTTTCCGGTAAGTATTTGTCGATTGAAATTGAAGAATTGTGAGCACAATTCATCTTAGCGCACAGAGAGCAGCGGGTGCAAGCAGAGCTGACTGGGACCAGACATTGACATACGGGCCGTCATCAAACTAATTGTTGTTTGAATTACCTGTTATGATCCGATGACAAATCTGCTTCACTCCTGCCACTGGAGCAGAAAATGTAGCTTGAATTGGCGTGATGTTAGCAAGTGTAAACTGTACTTCAACAAGATGGATAAACCCAATTATGGGGCAGACCTGCAGAGAGAAAATCCATTTAAATCTCGTAATGTTAAGCAGAGCTGTGTTTAATTCATTTGGACCAATTTGGGAATGATGTATGAGTGTTGGTGAACATTAGTCAAAGGGAGAAGGGCCGGAGAAAGAGATGCAGTGCTCAGGCAGGATGGCAGAGGAGAGCTGCACCATCTCAGCGGTTAGCACTAATGGCCAGGGAAGGCTAAAATGACAAAAAGATGTACTAACTGCTTGTAGGAGAACAGCCCAGTGTAAATGAACCAATAAGAGAAACATATGGAGCAGAAAGAAGGTGTAGTATTTTTCTTAAAACTATTGATCTTTCCCATTGAGAAGGAAATATATGTAAATTGAAAATTGAATGCAGCGTTTTTTTTTGTTTATTTATTGTGGTTGGGTTTTTTTTTGTGTTTTTTTTTTTTTTAACTGATTGCCACAGAAATGTGAAGGTTTTTTCTTTATTATCTCCCCCCTCGCCCCCTGCCCCAGCTTCTTGGGGTTTTTTGAAAAGATTTGTCAAAATGGAAGGGAGGAGGCAAGTTTTTTTCTTTTACTTTTTAATTACTATCTTTTCAAGGAAAAAAGGTAGGGACTGATCACTTCCTCACAGGTGTTCTTAGTGCTGTGATTGCTTTGTGGAATGTATTTAGCATGTATGTATTCAGAGGTTTTTCAGCTACAGCTCTCTGTATTTTAAAAGAAAATTAAGCGCCGTGTTGTGCAGGCAGATTGATTGACATATTCCAGAGGATGCTGGTGTTGTACAATAATGGCCTGAGAGACTGTCACTGCTTATTTACTGGTTTAATATCCAAAATGTTTGAGCTGGGCAGTTGTAAAATACTGTGAAAGATACAAGTGAACAATCTCACAAAGGAATTGGTTTTGTAAGACAGAGCAGTTGAATAGTGAATGTATTTGACTCTGTTATTTGTGGTCTTCAGTGGGAAAGCTAACTCACATATATGTGTTCTATCTCATTTTGGACAAACCCCCCCATCTTTTCTTATGTTACTCGTTTAAGGTCTTTTCCACGAAAATTAAAGTGACAAATAAAGAGGCAACATTCCTGTTTGCATCCCTCTGTACCTGTGCATGCATGGGTATCCACTTGCTTCTCTCGCATCTTCACAGTGCTCTGCTCAACTCTTACAACTCCTGGTAGCAAATAACATAAGAGAAGGGAACCTGTTCCAGGGTGTGCATCTCCAAGTTTGGCTGTTGAGGTCAGGTAGTAATTTTGTGACACTTGTAGAGGCTGTTTAAGCTAGAGTGAAATAACTAGCTGCTGATATGTAAAATTTAGGAACTCTTCTTAATAATTCTTCATTTCTGGTATACCTCAAAGCTCGCTATAATAACAAAAGTGATTCTGCAGGACTTTATTAAATAAAACACAAGGAGAAGAGTTGGTCTTCATTTTCAGTCATCTATACTTCAAAGCATATTAATTTTGGAAGGCATGATTTCATTTTGATATCTGTTATATCTAAGCTATTAAAAGTATTTTCAAACAATTTTATTTCTGTACTTGGGACTCTGAATGAACAGCACTTCATCATAATGATGAGAGATCCATCAGCCTTTCTGGTAAGGCTGGTAGACCATGTTCCTGTCTTGTCCTGAAAGTCCATTTAGCCTTGGTGAAAACAAGTTGAGAAAGCGTGCTTGGAGGGGATCAAAGAGATTGAGCTCCAAGTTGTTTAAAAGGCCTTAGGTCTAATGCATGTGTCCATTGCATCGTGAGGACACAGTGGTGCTGGCAGAAAGGTGTTTTATTCCTTTTTTTTTTTTTTTGGATGTAGCCACGTGGTAATGATAAAAGGAGCAGTACAATTCCATGCGAGTGTGACATCAAGGTATATCAGTGTTGCTTAGAGGGTCTGTGTGTAGGTAGGTCCTTCTGGAAAGCCTGGAAGAATCTGTATTAAAATGACAATGTATAACACGCTGTGAGTGTCACACGAGCTTGTTTCTGGCACCGTCACTGTGGGCGAGCCCTGTCACTCACCCCTCCCCTCACTGCGGGATCAGCAGGGACAACTAAAAAGCTCTGGGGACTTCATGGTAGCTACTCTTACATTGTCAACACTTCCTCTTCTAATCCCTGCTCTGAGAATAACCAAATATTCAGACTTAGCAACTGTTTTTCCTGCCTAGTAACTTCATCTCCCACAATGTCTGCCTTTGAGAATGTGTCTGGATTGCCCAGTGAACCACTCTGTGAGTGTGTCTGTGTGTATGCGTGTGGTTTCTTTTTTCCCCTTGTGGGTCTTTCTTTTTTAAGTCCAAAAAAACTGGCCTACCAGTGTTATGCTTTGGAATTGCTTAATACTCCTTTTTTTTTAATTATAAAATTGTTTTTATTAGTTTAGAAAAACAAAAACAAAACCTTGAAGTGCAAACAAGAGGAATTGAGGGCCTTTTGGTGTCTTGAGATGGGTGCACATTGTACAGGAACATTGGGTTCATGCTTAATTGAAAGGTCACTGTTTGTTTAATGAGACAACTGTCTGCTGGGTCCTGGATGCTGACGTAGGAGTCACTCTTAGTTTGGAGAGCATAGGTCATATGGAATGTGTGTATTGTAGGGATGTAGTACTTAATCCTGCGACTGTTCTTTGAGAAACATCATTCAGCTGATACAGATCTTGGATGTGGTGTATTTTAAAATGGGAGAAAGGATGCAGAAGTTGTTGAACGCAAGGCGTTGGGATGGCTCTTGAATGTTACAGACAGTTCTGTTTGTCCTTTAGCCTGGTTGTCTCTACCTCAGTTTGCCCATCTATGAAATAGGACTAATGCTGCTTACCTAATACTTAGCCTGAGGCAGAAGGTCATATTCTCTGTATTTTGGAAAATGTGCTGTCTTAAAAAGACTTTGGAGAAGTGGGGTTAAAGTAAATAAATAAGACCTGGATAAAATGAAAGAACTGTGGTGTGGGGTTTTTTTTGTTTTGTTTGTTTTGTTTTTGTTTTTGTTTTTTTCTTTTTTAAATACTCCCTTCGCCTGAAGGTCTCTTTTCCCTTTGACTTCCCAACAAAATCATATGTGAAAACATAAGCTGCTGATTGATTATGCCATCTGACAGTTTTGTCAGGATGAGAGCTGTGTATTTGGACTTCTCTTGCTTTTCTTTCCTACCAGATGCTGATTGTATTCAATAATTATGTATACGAAAGAATTTTCATTATGGCATTGTGGTTTCATGTTCTCAGAAGCTTTTGGAACAGGGTAGCCATGAGAAGCCAGATTCATGACACATTTCAGGCTTTGTTTCTCCCTGACCACATGCACATTTCTTTTTTTTTTTTTTTCCTCTCCTCCAAAGTCTGAGCAAAAGTTGTATTGATTATGGCAATCTCATGGAAAATCCCACTCCAAGTCAGTAGGGTAGCTTTACTAAAGAATTATATATTTTTTTTCCCTACCCGTGCAGCCAAACTTTACTCCTGCTGCAGTGCTCTATGGTCCAACCCAAAATTACAAGAAAATGAATACATAAGACTTGGGCCATATATACAACCGAGGACTGAGTTTCTTGTGCTTGCAAGCCTGTAGGAGACTGTGCTCACAGTCTTGAGCACAATACTTGTCCTTGAGATTTGTCGGGGGGTTAGAACAGTCTGTCATTTCTAAGAGCTATTTCAGAGCAAATTGCAGATCTTGTAATTTTTAGATGTTAAACTCCTGTTTTTATAACAATATGTTTATTTTTAATGGTGATGAACTATAACAATTCAAGTTTTATAGAGCTGCCGTGATTATTTGTTGTTGGTTTTTCTTTTTTATTCTAACAAGAAACAAACAAATGCAAAAGAAACAAAACTTCCTAAATATCACAACATTCCAGGGAAATAGAATAGCGAATCCTTGTAGCAAAAGCATCAGCTTTCATTTGCTGCTCATATATAGTGTTTTCCCATCTTCTCACTTTTCTGGTAAGTCATGTATGGTAAAGTGTAAAAGAAAAACATGTTCTAAGCATACAGGCTGGGCAGTACTGCTGGGTAGCCTTGTTGGAAACCCAACTCTTCATTTTTGGGGAAAAGTTCAAGCTAGCTAGCATGAATATTACAAGGCAACTTTTTGCACATATTATGTTTGAAGGTATTTACAAAAGATCGGTATTGACTTATACTTTTGTGTACTGTTCTGCAGTTAGACAGTGATGAGAGTCTGTATTACGTTAGGGGTTGGGGTTTTTTGTTTGTTTGTTTTCCTTTTTTTCCCAATCAGTATGCAAAATATTGGTTGCATTGATGTGCGAATTGAGGGGAACCAAATGAATTGGTTTTCTGTCAAAAACCACAGGCAAAGTACATAGGGTTTTGATTTCTGCTTTAGTGGTTCTGTTATCATTCTTATTTACAGCGAGAGTGGCTTTTTATCTTTGAGTTTGTGCTCTTTCGCCTACTTTGCAATTGAGTTCTTGGTTTTGTGGTTTTTATCAGCAATGCTCAGCCTGGCTTCTAGAGTTCTTAATTTGGCTGTTTGCAAGTCCCATTTCTAGCTAGATCTTTAAGCTAGATAAGAAGAAAAAGTGCTTGAGAATTACTGTAGAGTAGAATTCCTCCCCTTGACCATGAGATAAACTGGGTGCAAACAGAACATCTCACTTCGAGGAAAGCTACCTAAGGACAGGTCTGACTTGAAGACTCTCAAGGAATCTAAAACTGGTTGAAAAGCTATTTCTCTCAGAATCCTATATGTGTCTAATATCTTACTGATTCAGGACATAATTAAATTCTTTAAAAATCACAACTAAAAGAATTAAAGTATTTGATTTCTACTACAAGTGACTCTTTGAATGCTATTTTCAATAGTGCTTTTATTTCATGTTGCCTGTACAAAATGCATACTGAAGAAGAAAAAATAATCATGACCCTTGAATATCCCACCTGAAGGTTGATTTTATGAATGCTTGGAAAGTGAAGAATTTGTGCTTTTTAAATTTACCAAGCATGAAAACTCTTGTGTTTTCATATGTTTGAGAGTAGTGGGAACCTCTTGAAGGTGAAAGCTAATGTTTTTTGTCTAGCATCATGCTCTCAAGATCTTATACTATTTAAGCAACATCACGGATTGTTGGCAATATGATAAAATTGAGAAATATAAATTCTGTTTGCTCCCATCAATAACCTTAGGAAAGTCAGTAATGATGAAAGTACTGCAGTCACTACTGCCTTCCAACCCCTCATAGACCATGCTGGATCCTTCCTCCTGGTAGACTAACTTTTGTAGGACGGTGTTTCACTGTACATCTCCATTTTCACCTCGATATTATCAATTTGATAAAAAGCTATGAATTAATTGGTGATGTTTAATAAAGAACTAATTAATGGCGCTTTTTGGTTCAACCATAATGTGACTATAAATACCTTCTAGAAGGCTTTATCTTCTAATTGACATCTTCCTGAAAAATAGAGGAGACTTTCTGTATCTAGAGCACAACTGAATTGCATCCTGCAAAGCATGGATGATTCCAGAGAACACATGTGATTTCTTGAAAATATGCCAAAGAGATCAAGGTGGCCCATGCGTATAGTTGGGGCCCATGGGTTGGGGTGGTGGAGGCTATGCTCTCCTGGGATTGAGAAGCAAAAGACTACACAGCAAATGAGCAACAGAATGATTCATCTTATTGATAGGCATGAAATCAGTGACAGCAGGAAGAGGAAATTTGTTGCCTGTTTTATACTGTTTTTCTGCATGCCCATCTATTTTCATTGCAAGGAATCCTTTCCTGCTTAGGGATTTTATTTTCATTTTACAGCTTGCAGCACTCTGGGCATCAGCATTATAATCTGGTGGTGTAGCATCACTTTCATGGGAGTGGGGGTATGGTTTATAGGCACAATAAACTCTTCCAGTTGGTTCAGTCCAATTAACAATTGTATAAGTCCCCATGTGCCGTAGAAGGTGATTTTTATGTGATCTTTTGTGATTAGTGTTGAGAAATGTAGCTCTGTATATACAAACCCATTTTATAAATTGCAGACTATATTTAATTAGCATTATGCACCCACGGCTACTTCATCTACACTTCTGCCACTAATCCCTCTCCCTGGGACTCCACTGCTCCAAGTGGCTCAGTGTCTTCAGCCAGCATTTACAGATTAATAAATCTGCCAGGGAAGCATTCCCTCCTTATCTGTTTGTCTGTAGAAATACCCCCAAATGTTAACTCTGACCACAAGTCTGAGACAAGCGATTTTTATGTCTCAGCTGCTGGCAGCTCTTCCTGTAGCTAAAAGTGCCACAATTTCTGAAACCTGATGCTTTATCCTCCAGTACTGGAAACAGGAGTTTAATTCCCCTGGTGAGGGGAGGGACCCAACTTTTCAGAAGAACAAAGTCAGCTCATTTGTTTCTCTTGCTCTTTCATAGTCACTGGGCTAGGGAAGGCTGGAGGTTTGGTGTGTGGAAGTACTCGATTATGTTGTAGGAAGTTCCTGGGATGCTTGCTCAGGGACATTTGTTTTAACTGGGATCAGGCTCAGTCTTTGGGGAGATCCAGGAAACTGGTTTTCTTTGATACTAGTTCTCAGTTGCCCACTCCGAGGCAATATGTTCCTTAGCATCAATGTTGCATTTCACAGGTCTCTCATTTGAGCAGTTTCCCTTTTCCGTGCCTCCCTCGTTCATTCCCATCTGTTTTTTGGGCAGGGTCAGTCTTTCTCACTCTCTTGTTTGTACAGGACTTAGCACAAAAGGACTCTGTTCTCTGGTGGTGCCTTTGGGCACTGCTGTTAGACAAATAAAAGGGTATAAAGTTTGCATCAAACTTTTTTGCAACCTGTCTTGCACAACAAACTGCCTGTGCCAATCTCTATAATGCAGCGATGTCTCAAATGGTGCTGTGTGAAGGATTCAGTATGATTTTGTGATCTATAAGTAATACCATGTTCTTAGCCACTTTGGATTGCAGACTTACACGTAGTTATAAACCCTGCCTTCCAAACTCTCACTTTATGAACAAATATGCTTCCTATGAAGGCAACAGTAGCAGTCTTGTTACTTAGGTTAATTAAACCAAATGTGAATAATATTTTATGAAGTAATTCTTTAAATTTGTGTTGCTCTGGGATTAGAGAAAAAAAAGTCAATTTTTTTCTTTCCTTTTTTTTTTTCTCTATATGTCTTTCAAGTTGTTTCTGTGAGCAGTAAGCAAGGTTCTATTTAGAATACATGTCTCTGGATCAGATTCTGTAGAAATAATGTAAAATAACTCTGGGTGAATGTGCCTTTACCCCCAAAGGAGATTGTGAATTGAACTTTAGGGTTTTTTTTTTCCCTTTATTTTTCTGTGAGCTTAAGAATCCCACAGAAATAAGCCTGGAATCCAAAAGGCTCAGGCTAATTCTGGGGTGGAACTACAGAGAGTTGTGCCCTTCGTAACTGAGGATGGAAGACTGTGATAACTCAAGGCCTAAGGACTTTATGCACCTGTCCCAGGGTTTGGACTTTATGAACCTATCCCAAGGTTTGGGCTTTGTTACATCTTCTTCCACATGCTAGGAATGGGTGTGGAGAGGAGGCACTGTGTAGTCCTGCAGCTGTATTGGAAGCTGTTGGTTTCTCTCTGTGGTACGTGTATGTCCACATGAGAAATGGTCAGAAGAAACAATTTGTGGATAGATGAAGAGAAAGAACAGAGAAGGAGGTATGTGGAGATGTCTCTCTTCTCCACTCCACTAGTTATTTATTATTTCCCCTCTGAATGTTTAGTGGATCTTACTTCAGTGATGCAGGAAATTTCACTAAACGGCAAATGGAGCCAAGTTATGTATTGTACCTGCCTCAGTAGTCCTTCTTCCCCTTTTCATACTTCACATTTGCTGGCTGTTTAATATATGTAAAATTGAGCTAAGATTTTAACATTGAGTGTTAAAGCTTGATAATACTTGGAGCTTGATTAAACTAGGTAAACCTGAGCGGTAAGAGCCAGGCATCTTGGCATGTTCGTGTGGTTGAAGTCCCAAGAGCTTGCCAAGCTCCCCACGGGGGCAGCCTGAGGTGGTGCTGGTTGTATTTTACAGGTGGGGAAAGTGAGACATAAAGAGATTGAGTTGATTTAATTCTTGCAAGGAGCTGATGTGGACAGACCTAGATGTTAAAGACTGTGAGCTGAATTTTGAGCTCTTGCTTCCATTTATCACATAGAGATTTATAGTGGTCAGAGGTGGGACCACCTCCTTGATGGCCACATAGTACGTGTCTGTGCCCTGTCTGGTAGCGTTGGTTTCTTCAGCTGGTGAGGGTCAGGGCAGGGGGCTGGGAAAGCCTGAAGCTGCCACACAGCTGGAGTGTGTTAGTGCTGAGAAGTTGACTGAGTACTTGCATGTCTGAAGTATGCAGCGCCTCTGGGACATGTGTGAGGCAATGCTGTTTACTTGTGTCTACTTGTTTGCCTGCATAAAACTGCATAGTGCAAGCTTGTATCCGAGGCCACTTCTGTTATTCCTGGATAGTCTCCAAAAGTATCTTAAGGCATTTAGAGTCTCTTCTCCTTTGCCCACAATTTCCTTGGAGCACTGCAGACCAGAGCCGTGTTGTGACTCAGTTTCTCATAGATTCTGAACAGGGCTGCTGGGCACTAGAAGAGTGTTTCTAGTAAGCACTAGAAGGGTGTTTTGCTGTATTCAGTTACACCCTCAACCAAGAAAAATGTATATGGGTATTGTATTTGAGAAAAGGTAGCATCAGCTTGATGTTTCGGCACAGCATTGTTATCTTGAGGGACAGAAATACAAACCAGCATTACAGCTCTTAAGAAGACCCTGCCATGTTCCTTTCCTGTAGTTGGAAGAGCTAAGATCTTAATCAATGAACTCCTGCTTGGAGTCCTCTAAAAAGAATTTAACTTACTGTAGTAAAATAAAATATACAGGAACTACCCATTAATGGGACATTTTCTCCCAGACTGGTATTTTAGCTGATCTGATTTGCTCAATCCCCATGACACTTGCAATGCTTTTCCTCTTTCTTTCCTCTCCTTTCCTCCCCTCCCAACGCTCTACAAAGCTGCCTCAGGAGTGGTCCTCTTGCCACAGAGACTGCAAATGCCACCACGGGCACCTGGAGTAATCTTCAGCTTCATCTTCTGCAGAGCTGTGGCTTTCTCTGGGAGAAGAGCTTTCACGTATTTAACACAGATTGCATTGTGCTCCCTCCCAGAAGTACCTGGCTGGGACACTCCGTTGTCCTCTGGGAGTAAGTCACCTTGTTGGAGGTGTTACTGTGAAGGGTTTACTGAGTGTCTGGTGTAATTAAGAATTTGTCAAAGACTTGCTTCTCTGTTTTCCCTTTAGGTAAGATTTATGACCAAAGTCACTTTTTTTTTGTTCATTTGAACTTTGTTAGACTCCCTCTATGAGTGATTTCAGAATGGTGTTCCTGCCTGTTGCATGTCCCTTTTTATAACTTACATATATATTACACTGATGTTATTGTGAGGATCAATTCTGTTGACTTCTTCTGAGAAACCTCATTGCTCTCTTTTCTCTGGTGGACAAAACCAGTTTGAAAGCACCACAATTCCCTGAACTGGATTTCCAGTGTGATCCCCTTAGGTTCAGCAAACAGAGCATTTCAGGAAGCAATGATTTTTGCAGACTCAGATGTGAGGATGAGATACATTGATGGGCATGTTTTTATTATTGGATTGGGAGAGCAGAATCCCCCCACCTTTTATTTTGCCTACTTTGTTGTTTCATGTAAGGCTGTAACTGACCCTCTCCTTGTCTGTCCGTATCTGGTTCCTCAAATGTGTGAGTGCTCCTCTTCCTTCCCCTTCTAAGTTGTGAATGTTGATTTGGGCAGTTTATTCCCGACTAAGATCCAGCAATTGTTTGAATTGAAATGGTTATTGTAAGTGGGTTCATGTGGTTTCCCCCCACCCCCCCTCAGTGTTGGGACAGTCTGTGCAATGTGTTTCATGAAGTCAGCAGATGGATCTTTTAAATTACACCTCTTGTCTCTTGCTCTTTCTTCCTCCCTCCTGCTTTGGCTGCAGAGTCTGCTGGAGGAGCGGAAAACAAGTTTGGCACCCACATGGTAGAGAGCACTGATTAGTTCCTAAAAGAAGCAGCAAGTTGATTGCTTGCAGAGATGATGTAAGCCATTGCTCTGGGGTACATCAGGTTGGATTTCTCATGCTTTATCTTATAAAGCCTAAATTAACAGCTGGTTTGGTTTGAGTTCTCCGGGATCTGACTAAAGGATTACAGTCCGTTCTCAAGTGAGTCAATCTAGTTTAATTTATTTCAGGTCTATCAAAAAAGATCAATCAAAGCTCTTTTGAAAGTAAAGCTGTAATCGGCCTGTGTACTTAGATGTCACTGGTTTTGTATTTACTTAGCTTCTCTGGTGGAAAAATGTTCAGGCTGCAGCTAAGACTATATTGCAGTGATTTTTTTTTTAAATACAGTTAGATTTTTTTAAGAAGGTCACTTGTGTTTTCAGAAACACTGCTGCTTACGTATGCATCTAACCAAGTCTGCTAATGTTTTTTTTTTTTTGTGAATCCTTGAACTTGAAACTGTACTTGAACTGGGAAGGATCTTGGTTTGGTGGTTAAAAAATACAAGTAGGAGCTGGGAATCCAGATTCCTCTGCTGATTGCTAGACCTAAGACATGACCTCAGGCATCTCCTTTAATTGCTGTTTGTCTCAGTTTCCCCATCTGCACAATAGGAACAACAGCATTCAAACAGGATCTCGACACAAAGTAGCCTGTGTTTACATAAGGGTGCGATTTAGAAATCAGCATATTCAACTGAGTGCAGCTCCTTGTACACTTTCTTAAGTCAGTGGTCTATGTTGTTGTCTTAATGTGTGTAGAGCTGGAAATGATAGTATAGCTAATGCTAAACCGAGTTTTTGACTGGATAGACTAGCTAATCAGATTTTAGGGAGTCAGGTTGCTGCAGCCTCAGGAAGCAAAGTACTGAACTAGTGTAAAACCTCTCTACCAGTTTCTGGTTTTTAAAATCTTTTGGAGCCTAAGTGTCTCGGCAGACCTCATGCCAGATCAGGTATCATCTGGCCTTCTGCCATGGACATAAACTCCATACCATGGTCTCTTGTTAATTTGACAGGAACATAATTGAGTGCCCACACCCTAACTGGAGAGATGCTGGATGATCTGGTACTGCAGACGTGTGATAAACATCATGAAATGTGACCTTATTTTAGCAATTGCACAACAGTTTGTATGAGTTCTGTTTAATTAATTCCAGAACTGATTTTTGAGGGCTCATTTCTACATGCAGTAAAGGTAGGGCCATAGCATAAAAAAAAAAAATCAGAAAAATATGCGACCAAGGCTTCAACCAGAGGTTGAAGTGCTCATCACCTCACTTTTGTGTTTCTGTCCTTACATGGACTGAATGTGAAGTTGTTCATTTAGTGGCACATAGCTTGGTCTCTCTGAATCCTGTTCAGGTTTTTGCTGGACCTTTGAGGAGGAGGAGTGGCTCTGTTGGCCAGCTTGATACTGCGTGGTAACAGATGTGCTTCACCAGTGGAGAAACCTCATTACAGCACGTCAACTCGCTCTTGCCACCAGTCCCCCAGTACCTTCCACTGACAGCCATGAGAAAACTGATGGAAGTGAGGCATTATGAAACAACCCTTTGGAATATTGGACGTCTTGTAAATGTTTTCAGCAGCAGTGAAGTTTACGCAGTAAAGCGTTTGTTTTATAATTCGTGCATTATCTTTCAAGCAAGGATTATCTTGAACTTTTTTGTGATTGAGTAGCCCATTTCTTGTTCATTTCTACTTCTTCCCTTCTTCAGGTTTAAAAAAAATAGATTAAAAAGGTCAAATTCAAGGTGGTAGATTCCTTAACACACTTGCAAATTCAGCTCCCTCATATTGTTTTTAGCTGCATTATTTTTCATGTAACTATGAGTTAGAAATATGTGACTGTATTTTCAGTTGATGTAAGTTGGTCTTTTGAGTTTCCTGAAGGGGTGACAGTTTTGGTGGGCAACTTTGCAATGGGAGTGTTTGAGACGACCTTGTCTGTTTCTGGTCTGTGTGACAAATCTCTGCTATGATTTGTTTGTGTTCTTGCTTAAGCAAAGCTTCCATATATGTTTTAAGTATCAGAAATAAATGGCTTAAGTTCCTTTTATGTACCATCTGGTTGTCTGAGTCTTTTTGTTCTAGTCCACTTCCCAGTCATCAAGCAATTCTCCTCAGTCTCCTACCTGAACAAGTGAAATGACTGCCACTCCTCTTGCAGATAGAAGAGTTTTAAGATCTTCCCTCCACTTCTTTTAAAAGCCAGCTGTTCTTTAGGCAGCTGCTCTTCTATTTAGGGACTTAAAAAGAAGTGGCAGCAGATAGGTGCTTGGGGACTGAATATGGATTCTTAGAGTGGCTTAGGGTAAATTTTTTTAAGAATTATATTAATCATCCTGAGAGATCAGTCTGGACACTACTTGTTGTATCACTAGATGTTAGACTTGAGCAGTGATCAGGCTGAGTCCTGTATGAGCTATGGCTGTCCTTGGAGTATTTTGTACTCCTTTTGGAGATGGATGCAGGTGTATTCTCCCACCCAAGCATTACTCTTGGGAATATGATTATTAGTCTGATAATAATTTCCAGTGGCTGGTTAGTTTTCTCTCTCGAGTATGGGGAGATTTATCAGGTGTTTGAGGTGTGAAGACGATGTATTCTCTGTTGGCAAATTGAGGACTACAACAGTGGTTATCATTGTATATTTTTCACTCTATTTAAAAGCAAACTAACCATCAGTGAGTAACTTCCCATTTCTGTCCTGGTTAGTAACCTCCTCCTCTAATGCTTCCCAGTGAAGTCTCCCCTTTTAAAAGCCAAGTCACTGGGATTGCCTCCTTTTGATCCTCCCCTGCACCTGGACCTTCCATAATGCCACCCCATCCGTGCTACTCTTACCTGGGTAAAAAAAGAAAAACACATCAAGAAAGGAGGTTCAGAGTAAACGCTAATAATTGTGCATGTAATGTAATTGGAAGCGTTTCATTGACATGCTTATGTGAGCTGCTTCTTCATCTTAGTGCTTGAATGTACCACTAGACTTGCATTTAGCTTCTTGTAGCTGCTCTTTGATGCAGGTAGGCCATATTCTAAATAGGCTTGTTGCTATGGTGAAAATGGGAGTCCTTGTCTGTGGAGTGTAACCTTTCCTACTTTCCTGGACATCGTCATATTTTTCCCCCTCCCTCCCTCTTTTGAATTTGCCATAGTAGAACAGAATTGTGGTATCTTTTGGGGGAAGGAATTTCAGTCGATGAGTTGGATTGGAGGACAGTACTTTCAAGGTGTCTTCATGAAGTTGTGGGTGGTTTTCGAGGGATGAGGGGAGAGATTGGAAATCCTTTTTGTGATGACTCAGCACAGAGAGCTGTGTGATTCTCCCCCCCTCTGCCTTCAGGGAGAAAGATGAAAAAGCTTTCCCCTGCTCTTTCCATTACCTGGCCTCTCTCAGTTATTTTTACAAGGTTAATGCATTGTGCTCAGAGTTTGCATTGTTGTGCCAATAAAACTTTAATAATAATGATAAGATTGACGTGCACATGTCCAAAGATGAATCTTCGGGATTTAGTTGAGAAAGGAAGGTGCGTGTTTGTCAGCTGCCTGAAAGGTCCAAGGACTGCTGAGGCTCATTTCAAAGGCTGCAGGGAAGGGAGTGCTCTTCAGGGCTGATGGCTATAAAAGCTGAAGATGACTGTGCCTGTCCATTAATCTGTTGAACTCATTGTTCTCCGGATCCCTGTTTTATTTTGTTATTATGCTGTATTTTGTGCAAAAGGAACTGGAAAAATCAAGTGTGACTAAGGGCTTTGTGAGGCAGCAAGCTGTTAAGGAGAAGGGAGAAAAAAAGGATGAGGCTCTTCTTTCTGCTGCTCTGCTGTCAAGGACAGCTCTGAGTCCCCCAGCTCCTCTGATATGCATATACCCATGTGGCAGGATCTTGGAGGGTGGGGGGGAAATGACTGCCAAAACACCTGGGGCTCTGTCTTGCCCCTGATGTCAGTTGGGTGGTCACAATATCCCCCCCACAGCCCCCATCCCTTTCTCTGCTGGGAGTTGGCTCTGAGGACCACAGCTCAGCCAGAAACCCACCACTGAGAAGCCACAGTTCTTCACTCTTGGCTTTCTGCTAAGGGTTTCCCTTGAAGGTTTGAAATAACCTACTCCCCATACAATCCACCTTCTCCTCAGCTTCCCAGCAGTGAGTCTGTTTCTCATTTAAAGTGTATTTTTCATAACTGCTATGAAGTCTTGGAAGAAGGAAAACTGACTGTGCTTAATTCAAGTTCAGTCCTTTCCTCCCTGTGACCTCTGTTAGTATTTTATATGAAGATGATTAATCTTCCTTAAAAAAAAAAAAAGCTATGTCATCCTTGAGCTGTTCTGGGGAAGTTAACTTGTAGTTGAAACTAAAACCAAGGGTCAGGCTGTAGGAAATCCTATGCACCTAATTTTAGGGGATCTAAATTAGAGAAGTTTTATTTCTGTCCCTTGAAATGCTTTTTAGGAGCATATGCTTATGCCTTAGCCTTGTGCTCGAGGGTTTAATTCTCTCTTCTTTGTGTTGACCAGTACCAAGTCACTTAGAAGCATAGGATGGTGTAATTTTTCTTACACCCATTGTTATTGAAGTCTACAAGCAAATATACCTTCAGCAGACTATTGGCTGCTTCCCTTTTGTTTTTGCAGTCATCCAGGAATATTTATCCAGAAAAATATTTTTAGGGAGTGACACCCCCCCCCCCACCCCCGTCCCGGATAACGGCCCTGTTGCACCAGCATGGGTCTCTGTGGCCCCAGGGGTGAGATACTACACTGTGGGGTAGATGTGGGATATGGGGAGTTGTGCCCAGGAGGCTGCAGGTGTTGTGGGCATGGCCAGCCCACTGGCTGAAGCAGCTTTAGATGGTGAGAAGAAGATGTAGGTTGGGATGGAGAGTGAGAAGGTGCATGAAAAGATGCATCATGTTCCTGATTCCACGCTGCCAGCATCCCACTTTTTTGTGATGGCTGGGCTTCATGCTGGGACCATGCTGCTGTGGGCCATTTCAGAAGTTAAAATAAGGAGTAAACCAAGGGATAACTTGGTGAATGACCTGCCTGTCCTAGCAAATTTAGTTTAATTTAGAAGTTTAAAAATGGCCCTGTTATCTGCTAATATTAGCTTTTTGTGTGACCTGACCTGTTACATTTGTGACCTGAGCAAGGAGAAGAGGGGGAGCAGTGCTGAGTGGGACTACTGTACTTGAGGCTATTTTTCTCCCAGCTTCAGAAACAGGACCATATCCCAGAATAGCAAGTAGTGGGGATGTCATGCTAGAGTGGGAACAGCCTGCCGTGCCCAGGACGGCTGCAGTGCCGCCTCCTCTGCAGGATGGAGACCTGAGACCCAGCTCGTTTGTCATCACTGGTCCTGCGGCTGCTGAGGGTCAGTCTTGCTGCTGGTGTGCTGCCTGCCCTGGTGGGTCCCCAGATCTGCCTGCTGTCACAACTCTTGCTCCTGCCTGAAGCCCCACAGGTCAGCAGGGTGGCCTTGGCAGCAGTGCAGAGCATCACCCCCCATAGGAGGTAGGTTGGAGGTGGTGTGGGGTCATGCACGTGATGGAGAACTGTGATGTGGGATCTATTTCCAGCTCTGCCACAAACTTCCCATTTTCATTTTTGGAGCAAATCACTCAAACTCCCTCTCCCTTGTCCTTCCTGTATGCAAAATGGGGTTGAACGCGCTTTCCTCACGAGAATGGTCTTTAAATAGTTCTTTGCTTAGAGAGCACTGAGAGCAAGTTGCTGGATGGGTGCAAGACAGTATCAAAGAATGACTGGAGAAGGAGATGGTGTAGGAAGTGTATTAAAAAATTAAATCAAAGTTATATATGGGTTTTTTAAAGTTAAAAAAATCTTCCAAGTCTTCCTTCCATGCTTGGCTTTTCATCATGAGATTAAAAGAGGAGGACTGGCAATGAAAAGTTCCTGCAGCTGTCTTTTTAGTAAGAAAACATTGAGAGGATGAGGAGGAAGGGCTTTGGCAGCTTGGCTGGTCTTCCTGGATGGGTCTGGCCACTTTCTCCATCCGAGTGAAGAACTCAAAAACTTCCCCAGCTTCCAGCAGCCCAGGTGACATTTAGCGGTTGAGTTAAATACATGCCTTGCTCAAGAGGAAGTGTTGGCTCACCAGTTAAGTACTCTGCATTTCCAAAATCCTGGCTGCTCACGCATTCTGTGTGATGAACTACAAGTGCAGGATTGATCATCAGGTACCCCACTTCTCCCCCCTCCCTGCCCATGATAGGATTTGATTGGGGGTATAACAAACAGAGGTGTTTTCTTACCAAATTCGCCAGAATAGCCCACAGAGCTGTATGTTTATATTTAGTTAGATTTTGTGGGGTTTGTTTTCTACGTACAGGGTTGGAATCAAGCATGTGAGAGGGACTTTCTTTACAGTAGTCACCACATCATTAACCTTTTTGACTGAAATGTGTGTGATTTCACACTAGGAAGAAGTTGGATCCAGTTAAATTACATTATTAGATTTGATATCAACTGCTCTGAGCTAGGGTCCAAAAAAATGTTTTTCTTTAGTCTTTCATCTAAGTACAAGCAATGTGAGTCTTTCTTGGGTTTGGTGTCACTTATACTTCTTTGGGGGTTATAGGTGTGGTGCTGCATAAAGCCAGTAACAGCCGTCAGATCAATAAGGGAAGCGTTTTCAAGACACATGGCTTTGAC
Source organism: Neopelma chrysocephalum (assembly GCF_003984885.1). Classification (NCBI taxonomy): domain Eukaryota; kingdom Metazoa; phylum Chordata; class Aves; order Passeriformes; family Pipridae; genus Neopelma; species Neopelma chrysocephalum. The sequence continues at coordinate 4,122,189 of NW_020897747.1, read as the reverse complement.
ATCTTTGCTGTCTGTATGTTTATGTGCTGTGTCTATCTGTATGGTCTGTATCTGGTGGTTCCTGGCCAGGTATATTTGCATCTATTAGCACTATTTGTAAATCACCTTGGCATTCGCCGTCTGCCTGAGTGGTGTTTAAAAATGTGAGATCCCTGTGAAAATGCAGTCATCACAGTTAATCACGTGAGGTTTTTGGGGGGGATAGTTTTAGCAGTGGCACTGCTTCTGCCAGTAGTTTTGACCATCAGTGGAAAGGAGGAATTAAAAATCACAGAATCGAAACAAAATTGAAATGAAAGCAGTTAATAGCAGATGTGGACAACCATGTGACTTCAGGAAAATGTGCTTAAAACAATGAGGCAGTCACAGTGCAAAAAAACCCTTTCTCTATTTTTTGCTCCAGAATAACTAAGTGTTGTGTTGATTTCCAAAGTGTCTGCTGCCAGTTGATTTATCCCCTGATAATAGCCTTAAGTTATTTAGTCTTCTGTAAATATATGCACAAGTTGTAATGACAAACAGACGATGTTTCTGCTGTGTACGTTCAGACCTGCTGTATATTGTAGGGGAGCAGGAGTAAAAGGTCTGTGCTGCGTTTCTCTGGGGCTCTGAGTATCTGCCTGTGAAATGGCAGAGAAGGGTTTGCCTCTGCACGAGAGGCTACAGGGCAGGATTGCTAAGAATATTTAGTGCATGTTAGCAGAGTTGATCTTAAGCTGCTGAGGATATGGTGTGTTCTTTCTTGTCTCTTTCTAAGTCCTGCTTTCACTGAGATGTTGCATTTGAAACGTATCAGAAATCCCACCTGAGCAGAACTGAAGTGGAAATGGCCTCATGTCTCTAGTATGGGATACGGAGAATATCTGTTTGATTTTTGAGATTGCCATCCCTTCCTTTTCCCTTCATGAAATCTATATGTTTCTGAATAAATTGCCATCTCTTTCATGAGGGAAAAGGGTTTCCTGCATGAAGAAGACACACAATGCCTCTGGTAGCCTTTCTGCCCCTGTTCATCATTGCTGTTGGTAGTGATGACGATGGTGAGCATTGCCCAGTGTTTCACCCACCACAGGGCTGCTGAACCTGAGCTTGTGTTTGCCCAGGGAGGTTCAGATGTGATGGGGCTCTGGAAAGCAGAGAAAATTACTTTAAATGCATCAAAAGAGCGATCCTGAGAAAAGGCTGAATAAAACAGAGTAGTACCAACAAAGTAAAGGTTTGTTTAGGATTACTGAGCAAGAACAGAACAAAGTTGACCCACTGGGACCCTCAGCTGAGTGAAGAGCAATGGTGGGGCTGTGGTGAGGATACTCTGCTAAATGAGTGGCCTTGGAACTGGGGATTTTAATCCTATCGCATGGGTGGAAAGTGTAAGGGATTAGAAAATTTGGGATTGTCTGCAGGAGTCTCCTTATGTTAACGTCAGTGTACTTTAAATGGATCCATATATTCATTTCATTCATGCAACTGTGCAGTGCTTAATTTATCATGGCTCTGGAGACCAGACAGTACCTAAAATGCTGTCAGCTTAACATGTGATGCAGGGGCTGAAGCAGAAAGCTGTATTAGAAGACAGCAGGATTGAAGGTTCTTTTGCCAAATGAACTTTATGGAAAGAGTTAATTGCTGGATATTTCATGAGATCCATGACCTGATTGTCTGTAGTAAGTCTTTAAACAGAATCTACTGTTAGGCACTTTCTTGCAGTAGAGTTCCATTTAGATGTGGAAAACATTTTGGGACTAAAGAAGGAAAAAGTAATAATAATAATAATACAGGTGTGTTTACTTTTTTGTCTGGTTTTATCAACTTCTATTGTGCAGAGTTGATGGAAGGGAGCTAGAAAGGGACATACAACTGGTTCTGACTGAGTTTGATGTGACACCACAGAGGATGGGTCAGTTTTGCACTCATCCATTTTTTAGTGGCTTGAACTTGGTCAGTAAAGCAGCAGAATCTCTGGTCACTCTTCAGAGAGTTCCCACCTTGCAGGCACAGCCTGTCTGTAGTCGGGCGCGCGACTTACAGAGCAAACAGGGGCAGAAGGGTTAGTACACAGCATTAGCTTTGAAGCAAACCTTTATTTTTCTGCTTCAGGGTTTCACATCAAGTCACCCTCCCTCCTCCCAGATTTTCTTCTTACCATCTCCCTCTCCTCTTCCAGGTTTCTTATCATCACTGTACAGGCTAGCAGCTTCTTTCAGCCTTGCAGCTAAAGAGGGCTTTGCTACAGCCAAAAAAAAAAAAAAAAAGGAAAAAAAAAGAAAACCAAGTCCCAAAACACCCAACCCAAACCACAGGTCCTGTCCTGATGCTTGTCTCGTTGTAACCAAGGCAGCTCAGTGACCGGGAGATTGCTGAATGGCTGGAAATCACGGCTATCTTAAGTCTATGGAGGGGCTGTGTGTGCAGCTGCATCTAAAATTTTTATCACCACCACTGCAGGTGAAAGACTTTCAATTCGTCTGTGCTGGTCCAGCAAAGTCTATTTTATTTATGTGCTTCCAAGCCCTTAAAAACTTCTTTTAGGGTACATCAGTAGGGAGTTAATAGAAACTTTGAAATATGAAAAATGCCTGTGGGTTAAGCAAAAACCTAGTTGACCAACCTGAGCATAAAGCTGGTACTTAGTTGGTAGGTCATTTGCTGTGGGGGAGAGGGAAGGTGTTCTGCTGGACCACAGATAGCATTTCCCAGTGGGAAAGAAGTTGTAAACACAATTAGCAGCTCTTAATTTAGGAAGCAGCATACGTTTTTATTTTGCTTGGATTTGTATATTCTTGTAGAAAACACTTCTAAGTCTCACTGCAGTCAGTTGTTGTTTTAATATTAGCTCAGTATATTTGTGCATATGAGATAGGTAGCACGTATATGGGCCACTATAAAAATAATCGTGTTTGGAAAAAGGGAAAATATTCGATGGTTTATTCTCTTCCTTGTAACTTCCTTAAAAAAAACACAGCAAACAAAAAGTGCCTTCACAGAGAAGTTTAACTCCTGTTTAAAATATCTTCCATTCAGGTTCTTCTCAAGAGAAGGCTTTTATTTTATTTTATTTTTTTAACAAAATGTACTTTCTTTAAGACTAAAATGTCTTAAGCACCAGCATACTGCTCTACCTTGTTTCTGCTAAATGGGATTATAAGGGATTTAATTCTGTGAGAATTTCTGTGTTGCAGGAGGTGACTTTTTACAGCGTGCTAGAGTGAGCGGTATGTGACACTCTCCTCTGATTCCCATCAATCCCTCTGCTCTGGGTTTTCCCTCGCTGCCCATACATGAGCATCGGGGGCATCTTGGATCAGGTGGGATGGGAGAGCAAGAAGGTGGGTCAGGAATAAAAAAGGTAACTTGAAGACTGGATGGTTAGAAGCAAATTGTATTGATTTTTCTTTGCAGGTCTGATGGTTTTGAAAGCCACTTGCTGTGCAGCTTTAAATCTCTTCTGCCATATGTGCAGTCAATAAATGTTAGTGACTCGGCCAGCGCCACTTGGCACTGATCTAACCATGCCTTGGAGCACCTTGAAATACACTGCAACCTGCAGGGCTGCTCCAGCTTAAAAGTTAAACAGGTGCTTAAGTACTTGGGTGGATAGGAGACTTACAGGCACTATGTCTGAACACAAATGTCATCCTTACTTTTTTTAGCAAAATATTGTCCCTTCCCTCTTTTCCTTCCAGTTTCATCATTCTCTTTCTGGCTTTTTCCAAGCAAAGTGATTTTTTCTGGCATGGTGAACGCACTGCACGTAGTAAGAACCTCAACTTGAAATGGAGTATAAATAGAGATGGAGAGTAGCTGTTCTGATTGCCATGGAGTGCAGCGAGCAAACAGACTTGAGGAATTTTGTAGAGCCAACTACATTGTTATATATTTACTTATTTTTCTTATTTTCTTTTTAGAGAGGACTTTGAAATTCTTGGTGACATTAAGGAGATTTAGGTGCACAATTTGAATCTTGGGGCTGTCCTATTATAAGCTACCATTGCTGCCTTTAATTAATCACAAAGAGAAATTATTCGACCAAGATGCCGAATTCTTGAATGGCATCTCCTCAGGTAGGAGGTTATAAAATTTGTTTCTGTGTCTCCTTTTCTTTCCTCCCATCCCAGTTTTGGGCAGTTCCTTCTTTGCAGACTCATTTTATACAGTTTTTTGGCTCATACACAGATAATTCTTTTTCATTTATCTTTATTTTTTTCCCCTCTCTCTTTCCTTCCTTCCCCAGCTCCCTTTGCATCCCTTGTAGCTCTGGAGAACTGGCTTGTTTATTGCAGATACTGTGGTTGATGCCAAGAAATCCTGACTCCTGATGCATTATCGCGGGGCTGTGACGCAAGGCAGGATCACATTCCAGATCTAGGTCTTGTTTATTTTGGATCCTTCTCATGCTGTGGAGCAGCAACTAGTACTTGACTTCTCGCACTGCTCCGTCGGCTCCATCTTCTGTGGGCTGGGATCCTGCCGTCTCCTTGCATGTGCCTGCCCAGTCTGTTCTCCTTGTGCTCTGAACCCCTGGGGAGCAGAGGGCTGGGAAGGGAGCTGAGGGACTCCTTGTCATGAAAAAGCTATACTGGAGAGACCAGCTGGTCCTTCTGCATTAGAAACTGCAACTGGGGAGTTATTTTTTTGTTGTTGTAGTTTAGACTTTTTTCTCCCCTGTAGATGTTTGAATTGCCTTTTTAAGAAAGGAGGAATTGGTCTAGAAATTGATGATGTTACCCAGCGTTTGCAAATTTGGAGCTTCCCTGAAGCTGTTACTTGCAGTCCTGATTCCAGCTCATTTATCATTTCACAATTCAGTGTTTTCTCTCTTTTTTTTCCCCACTTTATTTTTCTCTCCCCACCTATTTTTCTTTTTACTCTGTGTATTGCTTGCCCTGTGCAACAGATGTGAGGATCTGATCCCACTTCTATTGAAGTCAATAGCCAAATTCCTATCGACTTCGCTGACAGCGAGAGCGAGCCCCTGTCTAGGGAGTGAGGATTAGAGCTAAGTAGGAGTAAGTAAAGTACAATAAAATCAGAATATCCTACTTACTGCTTAATGCCATGAATTCTGTTTTGAAGAATTTCTGTTTTGAATCCCATGGCTTTTTATGCTGGTGAATGCCAAGAGCTGAATTCATGGGGGTGGGGAAGAGGAGGAGCTGACAAGCATAAGAAGGTTTTGGTTTCTAGAGTTAGGAGGGACATTGGTAGAAAGGAATGAAAAACAGTCCGTGATTCCTTCATGACCCTGCGGTAAAAGGACTTCGGCTGATGGATGAGGGGCTTGGTTTGGCAGACAGGCTGCACTGGATCCACTTTTGACCGTGTCAACCAAGTGTCACCATCTAAATCTGGAATGCTGTTGTGTATTATTGGAATATAAATAAACCCAAAAAAAAAGGCTCAGGAAGGGGAAAATGATTGAACAGAATCTTAAAATAAAAAAATGATATATACATGAAAAAAAGATATCCCCCTTCCTGTCCCATTCTAAACACATGGCTAAAATAAAAATAATAACACCCCCTCCAAAACAAAAAAACCAACCAAAAAACCCCAAACGCAAAACCCCAACCAAACAAAAAAAAACCCAACAAAAAAAACCCAAAAGAAAAACCCCAAACCCCTAACAAACAAACAGACAAAATCAGGCTGAGAGATGGGAAAAGTGGTTAGTTTCCAGATGTTTTCCTGCAGGACCAGCCTTCCCAAAGGCATCCAGATTTGCTCCAGGGTTACAGTGGTGAGCTGCGGCAGAAGCCACCTTGCTGCCGTGCAGCCCCTTCTTTAGGATGGGGGAGCTGCCTGTCCCTGTGGCTGTGGGCTTCCCCTCCTGCCCGGGGTGTGGTGACACGTGAGGGGGTGTGTGGACTTGGACCCCTGCAGATAGCAGCACGGCCTTTAGCACCACCGCCTCTCGGGGCCCCACAAGGAAGAATAGGCTGTTATCCTGGCAGGGCAATACTATCCGCGTTTTACAAGCAGGAAGGCTGAGGCGAAGGGTTTATTTTTGTGTGACTCATTCAGGATGGCCTGGGAGCCTGTGGCGGACATGGAAATTCAGTGCCTTGCAGAGCCCTGATCCTGTGTTGTCCCTCCCCAGCCCACAGAGCTCGTGGGTTGGCACAGTGTACCAACCAGGGATGCTTTTCTCACTGGGAATGTGCTGCTGGCATGTGTCTGCTGTCTCCTGGGCAGTGTGCAAGGTGTGGCTTTGTGGCAGAGGGATGTTGGGGGCTGCAGGTTTTAGGGAGCAACCCACCACTACCAGAAAGCGTGGGGCAGAGAAACAAGCCCCATTTCTGGGGTCATGAACCTGGGTAGACGTGGCATGCGGATTTTGCTGCGCTGCTTCCTTGTGTCACTGCTCTGCTAGAACGCTTTCTTTGCTAGCTTTTCCTTTCTTTTTCCCTTCTCTCTCTCTTTTGGCCAGGATTTTAACATATATCACAGGCTGGTAGGCTAAGAGCCTGGGACTTCCCCTCACCACACTCAAAGTCTTTGATCTTTTGCTTTGGAGGTAACATCAAAAGAATGGCTGAGAAAGACAGCCAGTGCTGTGAAGTTCAACGTTCAAGTTAATAGCTTGACTGAAGGTTGTGCTGCATTGCTGGAGCCGGAGTAAACAGAGGCGGGTGCACACATTTCCCTGGAAATGGACCCTGGTGCTGCAGAAGGGCTTCATTTGCATTCACAATTAATCCAGGCCCTACTGAAGGGCAGGCTTGGCGTTTTATTTTGTTAGGTCTTTTCTTTAATTCCTCCTGCATGGGGATGGCAGTGGGATGGCTGACTGGGGGTGTTACTTGGTGGTACCAGTGCTGGCAGTGGCCGCATCCACGCTCTTGCAGCCCTGTTCTGCAGCTGCCTCACTTGGTCATTTCTGGGTTTTCTCCATTTTCAAAATGATTAAGCTGAAGTCTGTTGGCAAACAATTACCTTCCCCCTTCTTTTTATAACAATAAAAAAATTAAATCTCTAACCACTCCATGCCCAAGCATACTGTGGATGGTATGGACTTCCCCAGATATATTTTTATTCCCTTCCCACTTCTGTTTGTAATACTCCTAATGTGTGGGTGGATGGATGCTCTATTTTTCCATTGCCATTTTCTGCTGTTTTGGTGGCCTCTATTCTCTGTGTGTCTGGGGGAGTTGCTTTGATTTTTTTTCACCCCTTCTGTATGCACTGCAATAAGGTGGGGAATTTTGTATGATTTTGCATGATGGTGCACAGCCAAGCCCTTTTCTGCATGACTTGGGATATGAGGTACAGCACAGGATAGTCACAAGTAGTTACTAATTTGGCCTTGGTGGTAATCACGTTGGAATCAGAGTTTCTAAGGGACAAACAACTGAAAACTCCAACAACTTTGCTGAGGTTCTTGACACTTGTGGATGAATTGGCCTGATGTATTTACAAGTTTAAAGCATCATTATGCAGGACTGATAGGATATGGGTTTGTCTGTCGTGTATTTTGGTATGTACGTGGAATGATTGATGTGAGTGTTAACTCCATAGTAAAGTAAAACCAAAGGGCTCTGGTTTTTTTCAAACGCATTTGTATGAGAGAGATGCACCATGGGTACCATCAGTCCCCAGACAGAGAAGTATTATTCTTCATCCTGGAACAGAATAGGGGACTCAGACAAGGAGAAAAGTTAATGGCCTTAATAAACTGAGAGAGGAGGTTTAAAATTACTTTGAGAGTAAAAGCACTCTTTGATATGACTCAAGCTTCTCTAAATTTGCTTATAAAATAAAAAAAAGTATAAGTCACTATATTATTTGCAAATTTTTGACCCTTGGGACAGAGCTTCAGCGTGGGTCTTAAATCACTCATCAGTGCAAGGGATGGGATTCACAAAGGAGCAAAGCTAGTCAGGCACCCAGGTCCTTATGGCTTCTTGGAAAAATCCTGACCTGAATACTTTGCCCTGTTGAGTGAATTAAATGCTCTGAAGTGTGTGGGAGTTCAGGCCATTCGTGCCCTCTCGAGGAAATGTGGAATGCTCTGGCGGGTAATGACCCCACTGGATGAGACCACAGGGCTCTTTCTACAGGGACACTGAGGCGTGTTAATTTTTGAGCCAATTATCATTCAGAAGCAATGGCAAAACATCCAGCTACACAGAATGACAGCCTGAAGCAGGTCTTGCAGGAGCTGCCACTCTTTTCCTGGACCAACGGAAGAGGTGGTGGATGATTGCATGTAGTTATTTTTCTTTAGCTGTTCTCCTGCTCATTGAAGAAATAATTCTTTCTCCATTGTTTTTTTTTTTTAAAGTGCAACTTACTGCTCTGACTAAACCCATACCCAATCAGAGGAATTTTTCTACAATACTTGGGCTATCCCTGATAGCCCCCACTGGAAATCCTCCACATGAGGGATCACCCAGGGAGTGGGGAGGGCAGGGCAGTTTGAATTCCCTCTGCCCTTCAGGTAACATCCTACAGACCAGTATGTTGCAAATCCCTGTGTTACTTGTGGGGGAGGGAGGGGCAGGAGGAAAGGAATAATAATTTTCATTAGATTAGCGGCTGTTGTATCATCGCGCGTCTCTTAATAAGCCTGATGTTACGAGTGAGAGGTAAGCTCCTTAGTGGGAGCAGGGTGCACTGTAATGACCTCTTGTGTGCAGGTCTGTCGAGATGAAAGTTCCCTCCTGAGGTTATCGGGTTGGCTGTGCAGCATGCAGAAACGCTGACTTCAACTTACTGTCCTGCGCAGATGCTCTCCAGCCTATTAATGCTCTCAAAAATCTGTTTAGGAACCTGGTTTTTCTTCCTCTTGATTCCACCTAGGACAAATTTGACTTGGAAATAGCACAGAAATGCTGTGTCGTGATTTTTAAAATAAATAAATAAGCGATTGCTATGAAAGGGAGCTCATTGATCCTTACTCGCTTCATTTATAATTACCCTCTTATGGAGTCATCCTACTTTATCTTTAAAAAACAAACCCACCTCTCACAACCCCACCAGACAGCTAACATGGCTTCTTGTGTCCCTCCCCGCCCCACTCTCTTCAACCTCAAGTTCTTATAAAATATAAGTGTCCACAATAAGATTATAAAATGTTGTAAGACTGGAGCCTTTGCTTTCCTGGCTGTTCAGTAAATACACTGTGTCTCTTGGATGTGCCCTGAGGCTCAGAAACCTGAGGCCTGCCCACATCGTGAGTTCTACTTTCCTCCTTGCAAAGTGCCTCTGGCTACTGGAGCTGTCGATGCGCCCCCTTCCCACCCCCCGCCCTGCTAAGAAAAAGCCTTTTTTTTAATACTTTTTTTTTTAAGACAGCTGTACAGCTGTAACAAACCTCAAATAGCTACTGGGTTTTTTTATCGGTTGCAGGTAAGGCTGAAACCTAAAATATTTATTTGGCACTTGTGGGTCCAGGGCACTTGGCAGAGGTGTATGAAGGCTCCAATGTTGTCAGTTTGGCTGTGGTTCTCCCTGTGGGGCCAGGAGGGACTGATGTGTGCCCTGGTCCTTGTCCTGAGCTTCTGTGGGGACCACCCTGTCCCCTTGGTGCTGCCCGAGCTCCTGGGTTGGCCCTTGGCTTTCAGAGAGCATCCCATAGGGCATCCCATAGGTGACTGCTCCATTACAGTGACTCCTGAGTGGTCTGGGGCTGGGCTGCCATCCCAGAGCCCTTCCTGGGGAATTCTGCCCTCTCCTCCTGCACTGGCTTGCTGCAGCCCCAGCTCTCACACTCCTCCAAAGGCACAGTGCGAGCTGGTGCCCAGCTTCCCAGGATTTAGCATCCCTGTGCTGACTCCAGGAGGGTGACTATGCATCCTGCATCCCTCTATTGCTAGTAACTGTGGGCTTTTGCAGGCTTTTCCTAGCTAGGGGGGCTGCTCCTCTCGTCCCCTCTTCTGGGCAGCCCTGCTCTCTGCATCCTCCCTCCCCATGGCTTATCAGGAATGTGCCCCATTCTGGGGAGAGCTCCCACAGGGAGAAGGGCATTTGCTAATTGTATCAGGGTGTGGCGTTGAAGCTATTCTGTGTTTAACTCTGTATGAACCTGATTTACCATCCTTGGAGGAGATTTTGCTCCCATTACAAAGTCAAATATGTCTTTCTGCTCAGCTTTCTGATTCCTTTATGTGGAAGTTGTTTTTCTTGTTTTCTGTTTGCCAAGTTATTTTAATTTTCTTTTGCATGTTAATATTGAGAGCGAACATACATACATGAACAGGCTTCAAAACCACTCTGTGTTTCCAAACCTTGGTCCTTTAAATAAATAAATATAAAAGTTGCCTTGTGGGCCAGCCAGTTCAAAATGCCTGCACTATATTTAGCAACAAGAGCAACATTTTCAGCTCTTTGCAGATTTATACGCTCAGGGCTGCTCTGATGACTCCTTTGTTTTAACTTTGGGGCTGTGGCATGAAAGTGTGACAAATGCAGATCTGGGAGCGCGGGCGTGTGGTGTCTGCGGGCTCCGCTCCCCGCGGCCATGAGTTGGGTGTTCGCAGCCGGATGGAGCAGCAAAGCAACCCTCACCTCTCCAAAACAAACCTCGTCCATAACCACAAGAATTTGGCACATGGGGCAGAGTCCCTCCAGGACATGAGGTATTGCAGAGCTGCTGGTGCCCTTCTCCCTGGGACAGAGGCCCCCTCCCAGCCAGTGTTTCTACAAAGATTTTTTTAAAATTCCAATTTTTTTTTCCTGCTTCTCTTCCACCCACACTTGGAGAAGAAAAATGCAGGCTCATGCATGTTGTATTTTTCCTGTGCAGCAGAAAATATTTTTTTTCTTCCTATAGATACATGGAGCAGTGTATGATTTTGAGTTGCTGTTCAAAAAAAGTGGTTTTCCTTTTTTTTTTTTACAATTTGTTAAAACTGAAAGGATTAGGTTGTGTTAGTGCGTCGTGCTGTTTGACTTTTGTTTCAAGTCTCTTTAGCTCAGGGAGTGGATATGGCAATATAGATTTTTGACTGAGGAGAATTTATCTCTCTGAACGAACAAAACCCCCACATTTCTTCAGAACTTTTAGTAGTATATTTTGTGCATCTTAAGTCTGCAAAGTATGCCTGTTCAACAAAAGTTGCTTGCATTTGATGCACAGCCTGTTGTTACTTGAAAACTCAATGTGCCTTCCTTGGAGGCTTGCCACACTTTATTTGGATTTTACAGGATTTGGACTTATTGGGGTACCCTTTAAATCGGGGGAAAATAGTGCATAATGATGTCAGTTTGTTTTAGCATCTTTTCTATCTGCATCTCCTTTAAGAAAAAACAACATTTTATTTGTTCTTGAGGAAGAGTTTGTGTGGCTGATGAGTCAACTAAGGATATTTTTAAAATGCTTCATTTAAATACCATAAATGCATATTGCATTGTTTTGGTGGTGCTAGAGGAAACCAGAAAATAAATACATGGTGTGGCTGCCCAGGAACAAGAGGTGACAGCACAGATTTAGTGAATACTTCATTTGTTTAGTTTTGCTTTCATCCCAAATGATTCACTTAGTCCTCCACCTAAATATAATTCTTCCTTCTTAGCCAGGAGTCAGCTTTCCTGTGGCCAGATGGGGTGTCTTTTCCATAGATATCTGAAGGTAAGCCTTCATCTTTTCCTCTTCTGATGGACAACTGAGACATCCAGCTTGTGTTTGGAAGGAAAATGGGTGCAAGCAGTCTTGCAGTCTCCACGGGCTAGCACCGTCAGAGAAGCAAAAAGGAGTATTATTGACAGGGGAAACAACTGGTGCTGAATCCTGGAAGGGAATGTTTCTTTCCCGACTCTCTAGGAGGGATTTGGAAAGAGCCATAATCCTGGGCTAGGAGTAATTTGTTACAGCAAGATGATACTTGAGTGGCAGGACGATTCTGGCTGAGGGCTTTATTCAGAGGAGTAGCTGGTCTCACAGAAGGTCAGCCTGACACAAATCCTACCCCAGCCCACAAGTTTTGTTTCTCAACCAGCACAATTAGCTGAGGGGACTCTCGACCTCTTTTACATCTTTCAAAGGCATCTCCACACATCTGAGCTAAAAGATTACGGCAAGGAATGTGGACCAGGATATGATGCAGTGGAAAGTTGGGTTTGTGTTTTGGTTTTTTTTTTTTGTTTGTTTTTGTTTGATTGATTTTTGTTTGTTCTTTTGTTTGTTTGTTTGTTCATTTAGTTTGGTTTTTTGTTTTTTCCCAAGGCAGGCTTTCTGAAAAACAGAATAACCTCAACAGCAACCTTCCCAGTTACTCCTAGGAGGTCAGAATATTGCTGGTTCCAGTCTTATCTTTAGGACTTTTTCCTGAGGTTGCCTTAAGGTTACATTTTTGAGTTAACTTTTTTTTTTTTAAATAGACAAAACTTACCACCCCTAGGGAAAGAGAATTTTGCAAGTTCTTGGTTTTCATGAGGGCCTGAAACCCTTGGAGCCATCTATTCTGCAGTTACCCCTTGTTGCACTGAAGGCCCAATCACACATGGAAACCACAAGGGAGGCGACAGGAAATTTGGTATGAAATTTGTTGGGTTTACTATAGAGTGGCTCCCGGCAGTTCACCCAGAATTGCTACATCGACAGGAATTTTTGTGGTAGTGATTAGAGTCATGAGTTTCACTTACCCAAGAGTGGGAGAAAATACAACTCTTTCAGTAAAACCCTGTTAGGCCACATTACAGTAACAACAAACTGCTAAATTCTCCTGTAGCACCTTTATCCAGGGATCCCACCCACCTGTACCACTCATTCACAGGTACTTCACAAGACCTGAGATGAGGATTTGGATCAAAGTGAAGAAACTCCCCTTTGCCCCCCTTGTGAGTGTGGTGAGGCACTCGCACAGGTTGCCCAGAGAAGCTGTGGATGCCTATCCCTGGAAGTGTTCAAGGCCAAGTTGGATGGGGCTTGGAGCAACCTGGTCTAGTGGAAAGTGTCCCTGCCCACAGTAGGGGGGTTGGAACAAGGTGATCTTCGAGGTCCCTTCCAACACAAATCATTCTGTGATTCTATGATGGATCCAGGACAGAGTTGCATAGAGTTGCTTCTTCCTTTGTGCACATATATACAGTGGAAAGTGGTACCAGTTCAGCAGTCATTCAGCATCCTGGTCGTGTAGAGATGACTTTCCTGATGGGCATCACTACCAGAGTACTGAAGGAGTCTAGATGATTCTTCCCATAATTAGGAAACATGTAACTTTTGTTTCAAACTCCAAGTGGTGGAGGTGAGGGAAAGATGGGAAAGGGTTTGGAGGGCCTCTTTTACTCCTTTACACCAGTGTGTCCTGTGCTACAGATCCACATGGTGCGGTGAGAGGGGAGGAGGACAGGGCAGACATGTTCTGCAATATTAAAGCAGAACCAGGCTGGATGACCACTGAGCACTGTTATTTTGGTGGGTGTTTTGTTTGTTTGTTTTGGTTTTGTTTTTCCTTTAAAAAAAAATTAAAAGGTAGTTTCAAAACCTAAAGTTGCAGCCCCTCCTTTACAAATGGACTTATGCTCTTACCAGAGCTGCAAAGTTTTAAAGGAGGCAAGGTTCCCCTAGAGCAGCCCTTCTGTTGCAATGGAGGTAGTTCAGTGCCATGATCTGTCTCTAACATGCTGTCAGATATCTTTGCTGTCTTTATTTAATGGAGAGGAAAGGAATTATATTTTATAGACCATAAAATGCATTCTTGGACTTCATGCAAACACTGGTTACCAATTGTTCTTTCACTCTCTGGGAGGTTGCCAGGTTGAGAAATTAAATGTGTCTGTACATCAAATTGTTTGGTGAGTTTTGGAGGCTGGTTTAACTTCATTGAGTCTAAGCTAGATGTATCTTCAGAAAGACTTCCCTGAGATTTCATGACTGTCCCATCCTTTATCTAATGGAAACTCTATGCTTGAGTGCAGCAGAATAGGTTGCAGAGAAAATCTGGAGAAAGCTTAAAGATGAAGTTAGGTTTTTTCTGGCTTTAAGTAAGTAGGTTGTTCACTTGTTCCTCAATTGAAATTATGCTTTTATTTGTGCATGTTTTTTTGGAACAGCACTTTGTAGGCATCCAGATAGTCCTCGGCCAGCCTGCTGATCTGTGCAGGGAGGACTTGTGGGGTCTTTCAGATTAAATGTGAAAAAAGTAATGGTGCTTTCCCAAGCTCCACCCAAGATTGAGAAATACTGCATGCAGTTATTTTGCAGAGATACCATGAGAACTGCAGAAAGTAATGCTGTACTTTTATGTCACATGAACACTCTTCCTCTTGTAAAGCTAAAAAAATTATTTTAAATTCCTACGGTACCTGATTAGCTGTTACTTTGCTTCTTCGTGCTTGGTGTCAGTATCCTAGAACTTAACTGTAGTCTACCAACCTTGCCTTCATTAGAAGCAAAAAACCTGTTTTACTTTACTATTTCAGTACAACTGGTGGCAAGAATGCTTTTCATCCATGTCAGAATGAGCAAATAATTATCTGAATTTGCTTGAACTTTCATAGGCAATAATTTTTAAGGAAGCTTCTGGCTATTCTTTTTAACTCTCTCCCAGAGCAACCTCCTCTGCACCCTTATCACTGTGTACGGAAAACCTGTGTATGTAGGGGTGATGTGTGGCAATAGTAATGGGATATAGCTGTTATACTGCATATCATCTGGGATGTGGGAGAAGGGCTGTGCACGCTGTGAGGGCACAGAGCCTGCGGATTAGGTCAGGAGAAAGCAAGGGATCTGGTGCTTCTGGGACGTTCCCCCATCTCCAATCGGTCTGACTGCTCACCCAGGAGGGAACTGCAGGTGATGAGGTGCCAGTGAGGCTCAAACTGTTGATTTGTGCCTTATTCCACCCCAAAATGGGCATACTTTTTGCCCATTGCCTTAGGTTGCTCTGTGCCTTCAGTGAGGCAGTTCCAGATTCCCTGTGTTTCTGCTTTCAGGCATCCCTCCTTGGAGATAATCTTGAACTGTTTAATTGCTAACACATTTTGGTAACTTTCAGCCTGTGGAAGACTTGGCATCTCCTTTTTTCTGCCCTACCAGTGTGACAAAGGCACAGGCAAACTATTGAAATGGGCAACACATTCCTTTTGTCAGGAACTCTTGTGTATCACTGGAAAGGAAGGAGACGAGTTCACTCGAATTATCAATAATGGGGAAATTCAAGGCACTACAAGTGTCTTGTTCAGGAGCATATCAAAAGATAACTTAGCTGATACCAGTGCTGGTGATTAAAGGACATTTTAAACTGGGAAGAGAACTTAATGCCCTATGTGCATGTGTCTGTGCAGGTTCATCAGTTCCTGGGTTTTGTTCCGCTTTTCTCCTATTTATGTATTTTATTTAATAATTTATTTTTGCAGTATTGCAGTTGTTTTAAAGGATGATGTTAGTAAAAAAATAAAGTGGTGATAAATATATATGTGCTAAATACTTCTGTGTTTTACAGTGCTGTACTTTGATTTCTTGAGTGCTGTGGGGAAGTCTTTTGTGAGGAAAGGATCAGTCTCCTTGAAATCAGCCTCATTGCTTTCGTTTTGAGCAGCTCCCCTGTGCCTCATCGTTGTGCATTACATATTCTGTAGAAGGGCTGAACATCGTGGGTGGTGTCTATTACTTCTCATACAAAAAATTCCAGACATTACAGATCTGAAAGAAATAGGAGGCCCTTTTAAAGTTCCGTTGGCAACTCCTTCAGATATTTAAAATAAATCCCTCGGATTTTTGCTCTTACATGGTACACCTCTACAAACAAGGTGATAACTGAAGACCAAAAATAAGGGATTGAGTTAAATTAAACAACAGAGCAGAAGCTGAGGGTCTACATTTAAATCTTTAGTGGCTTAAGTGGGAACACTAGTAGGTTACAGGCCTTTCTTTGTAGGTACGAATGTGGGTATCCTCTTGCAACTATTTTTCTTGTCCACAGAGAGCAATTATGGTCTTGTTAAGCTCTGTCTTTCTTCCTATTGGCTTCCCTGTAAGTATCAGCCCTCCCCTCGGCATTGTGGTCTCCTGCGTTGCTACTGGATTATCTCTGGTTAAAATTTGTCTAGATGCTCCCTCCCAGAATTGCTGCTAACTAAATACCAGAGAAATTCCTGAGCTTCAAGTTGAAGTCCAGGTGTGTATTTCCATGTGCTTCTGCAGTGCTGGCCAAGGGAGAGACTAACAGCAAAACTAGGGTTGGGAATGTTTGTATTTGAGATCCAGGGAGAAAGCACAGACTCTGAAGGTGGAGGTGTGGTCCCATGACTAGGGGAGATATTGGAGACCCGTGGCATGCAGCTGATTCCAGGAGTCCTGCTCCTAGGTGTTTCAGTTCCTGGGAGCTAATAAGCGCCAGCTGCAGGAAACCTGAGCTGGAAAGTGTTGTGTAGCTTTCCCTCTGTTTAAAAATACGTTTGTTTTTTTTTCTTGTTGCATTTATGTATTTATATACTGTAGGACATCACTTTTAGGGCATTCTAGCAGTGAAAACAATAGTGTGACAAGGGGAAAGGTCAAGTTGGACACTGGTGCAGGAAACACCTGTGAGCTCAGTGCCATCCTTTCCATCATGGCCTCGCGGCTGCAAGCCCAGCCTCGGCGTGCGGAGCAGCTGCTGGCCCTGAGTGAGTTTCCACCAAACTCCTGTAGCAGGGATATGAAGTTTAGCTGCTTTTAACCAACTCTGCTGCGAAATCTTGGGAAAGATGTTTGTTTGCCTAGCCAGTGCTCAGGAAGGCGAATGCTTTGGGTGCTATTTGGGGGGAGTGGGCATGCAGAGCTGCTCCCGGTGAATCTGTGCTTTGCAGGACCCCTGATTGTGGATGGGAGGTGTGGATGTGATGCATGTAGGAATGGAGGGTAGGGAGGTTTTTGGATTTTTAGCTCCCTTTTACAGAGAAAAATCTGGGCCATTCAAATCATTTGCCTTTTCCCTTGTGCTGACAATTTAACAGCCTTTTTAAAAGCTTTGGTTTCTCTCAAGTATGCTCGCCCCATACTTGTTTTAATTCTTTTGTGGAGGCCTGGAGCTTAACAATTATTTTGCTTAAGCTCTCTGAGACTTGCCATAAAACTTTTTTTTTTTTTTAAAACACACACATGCTAATGATCCCCATCAGATCATATTGTTAAATAGGGAATAAAATACTTGCACCAGGATGACATTATTTTAAAAAAATGTTAAAAGCAGGCCAGCAGAGCCCATTTCAACAGTTTGGCTCTGAAATAATTTGCACAGATTTGTTAGAGTTAATTTGTTGAAAAGTTCAATGTTTGTACAGGCAAGACCTAATTTCCACACTGAGACACAAGAAGCAGGACAGGAGTAAGTGGGTGTCCAGCATTTGCAAGAGCAGGATGGTGGGAACTTCCCTCCTTCCTACCCTTCTCCCCTGGTGCAGGAATGTAAAAGCAGTGTCAGAAGGCTGGGAAAGTCAGCTTTGGATTTTTGTGGACTCCTTGCAAATCAGAGGAACCGTCTGGCTCAAATCTGCATTTAGGGCCAAGAGAAAAGGATTTCCTGCTATTTAGTTGCTTGAGGAAGGAAAGGATTTACCTCTCCGCTGTAACAGGACTTTAATTTTTCTCCTTTTTAATAAGAATATTGTAACGTAAGACTGCAGTAGTAAACCTGTGAAAGCAATCACGTCTCTTCCCCCTCTTCCCTCACGCTCCCCAACTCCCCCCCTGTCCAAGCATCCTCCTGTTGCAGCTCCCAGCCCCAGCGATGGCTTGGCATCTCCCTGCACTGTGAAAGAGAGAGTTGTGGAGGGGGCGGCTGCTGCGACGTCGCTCCCTCGGACGGCTGCTGCGCTCAGCCCACCATCTGGATCCAGTTAGCTCTCTCGGCAGTAGGGCTGAGTCTCATTTCCTCCAACCAGTAATGTTATATAGGCAGTGATCCTGTTCTGCCCTAACATAATTGAAAATTATGTGTATTGTAGACTTGCAGCGCTGAAATGTAGACTTGTAAAAATCTGTGGCTCAGGTAGCCTGTGGAGATTGAATTTGGCACACAATGAAGCTTTTATGTAAAGTAAGAATTATAAGCCACCACATCAATATTGTGTTACAGGCATGACAATTCTTGGATGAGGAGGCCTTGAGTCAGGCTCGTCACCTTAAACAATGCTAATGTTTCATACTTTATCAACTGGGCTGGCATTTTGAAGCCAGCAAATTTAACTTTTTTTCTTTTGCAAACGTCCCACCATTGAAGCTGTGGGTTCCCTAACTTGACACAGGCATTGGCTGTGGGCTCTGACCCCCTCTGCTTATCTGACAGACAGAACTATTTGCCCTTGGCGGGACTGGGATGCTGCTCTGGATTGGGGCCACTTAGTAGAGCTCTTGGAAGTTGCTTTGTCAACCCCTTGTGTGTTACTACTTTCCCTTGGGTATTTGCTTTTATTTTGTCTCCCACTGGTGTGTTATCCACTGGTGAAAATGGAAGCTGTCCAAGTTGTGCTTGTGTGCAAAACTGAGCCCTCTGGGTTTGGACCATTTTCTGCTGGACTTCATGTGCATGTCCAAGAGGAGAAACTGTTTGTGCTTTAGCCTTTGCACTGTAAGACTTCTTGGATCCTCTTTGGCAGGGACGGGTAAGAGAATGACTTTACTGAGAATCCAGACGACGGGTTTTAAAAGGAGAAAAAGTGTAACAGTAAGATCTTCTGAAACCTTAGGTCAGCCTGGTGTGGGAGCTGAAACTACGTGCTGAAACTGTAGGCTCTTGTGGGATGAAGGTGGAGTGGGAACAACCATACCTTCTTGCTCTGTTTCTTCTAATGGAATTTATTGCTAGTAAAAGCCAGCAGAACTGACAGTCCTGAAAGCTTTGTAATCCCTGCAATAATTACTGACTGGATGGGGTCTGATGTGAGCTTGCCCCTGCTGCTTGTCAAGGCCTCTGTCTGCCCTTGGGGCAGTCTCAAGAGAAGCCCACGTGTTTCTTGGCTTGTGTTTTAGGGTAGCTGCTGATCTGAGCTCCTCGTGGATTGTCATGGTTGATATTCCAGGGTTGCTTGTGACCGTGGAATGGTCATGAACAAATTAAGGTGGTTCGTTTATTTTGGTGGGTAATGGCTTGGCTGTTTCCTGAAATGCCACTGTTTGAGCTGTCAGGTTCTTGTAAGGGCTTCAGCTGTGGCAGCAGTAGCTTTTCACTCTCCAGAATGGTTATGGACTTTGAAGCAGTCGTGTACCATGCAGCATGCATCCTGTGAGGACGTTTTCCTTGGAAGAAGGGAAAAGTACTTCACTGATTGGCTGGAAAACCTGTGGAAGCCAGTAGAAGCTGTGACCTATCAGGACCGTTTCTGCAAATTTGTGTGTCCCTCTATGTGGTGGTGTTTCAGTTGCTGTCCAAGAAAACTGATGGACTTCTGAAAATGCAGCAGTTAACTTATTTAAGAGTGCCATCCGCAAATCTGAAACATCATATTTCCCCTCAAGTTAAAAAACTCTCAGTTGGCTTAGGTTTTGGGTCCATTTTCTGCGCACTCGGGTTGGATTTTTATGCGCTTTTTTAAAACCACAAAGGGTTAGAAAGTTGCTATAACATCATCTCAACTTTAAAATTTATGTTGTGGTCAAATATATTGAGGAACAGGGATTTGATGCAAGTGATCAAGTATCTGGAGGCTTACAGTCGAGTCGTAAGAGTTAGAAATGTCGCTTATGGGTAGACTACTTCTGGTTTGTTTGGGTTTTATTTCTTGTTTTTAAGAAGTGCTGAAACATTCTGGTCCACATTGCACAAATCCCAAATGTGAAGATGAATAAAAACAAGACTTCTTGGAACTTGAGGAACTCGTATGGGGCACAAATCCAGAGTATGGGTTTGTTTGTTTGCATTCCAGTAGCTCAGAAAACTCAGGCCTTCCAAGCGATGGGAATTGGTAATACATCCTCCTGCTGACTCCTGCTTTTTGGGCACCTCAGTGCCCAGAGTCTTGCAGCAAACAGACCTTGCATGTGAGCGAATGTTTTGCATACGTGAGCAAATGTGATAGTGATGTGCTGAAAGCATGGAACCAGATCTCCTTCCTTCCTTCATGGAGATTTAGATACAGCTTCCGTTTTTTCGCCTGGGGTGGCAGGGAGTTGTTTGTGTGTGGTGGTTCTTCAAGATTACTCTTACTTACAAAAAAAAAAATGGGTAAACATAACTAGATATTTTCTAGGAATAGTTCTGTCAGGTCAACCGGAGTCTAGTGACAACAGGAGCTTCTGCAGTGGCATGATCTATGCGTACATCTGCTTTTCTTAGTTCTGGGAGGGGGCTGAAGGTATGTGGCTGTACACATTTCTTCCAGCATGATACAGGGCTTTTAGAGGTCATGTATTAACCTGTGTGCCTAATTGGGACTGCGCAGCACCATGCAGAGAGAAAAGCTTGGGCTGAAATTACGTTTAGATGTACAGTGCAGAAGTCTGTTTGGGCTGACTGGTTTCTCTGTGGACCTGCTCTTGTTCTCTTGTTTGGAGTCAAGCACTTCTGGTGCAGTGATCTGGGTACCAGCTTGAAACTTCACCTGGTTAGTGGAAGCCTTGAGCTCTGCTGTGCTGAGGTGCAACTGAGGTGCAATGGCTCCTCTGGTGAGATACAGCAAGAGGACGTGCTTGAGAGCAGAAGTTTTAGGCAGTACTTGATGCTGGTTAAATCTGTGGGAACATTCTGCTCCTTCTTGAAGAGTGGCTAAGCTTTTCTTGCTTTCAAATAGACACCTCCTTATGCTGCAGTCTTGCTGCCTGCGTGTGTTTGGCCTGTGTGCCGATGGCTGTGACATAAAGAAGTTGTGGCTGTCCCTGAGCTCTTGACCATCATGGCTGGGCCTGAGCACACCAGGCTGTACTCTTACTTTGGAATCAGCAACGGGAGAGCTATTAAGTTTGGCCTTGTCATTAAGTTACCCTGTGCAAGCCCCTTAAGGGTTGTCTGACAGAAGATGTACAAGAAGAAAATAATCCACGGTGACTTCCAGAAACAGTGAGAAGTAGAGAAAATAGGTGCCAAGACCCAGAGGTGCTGAGTCATTTTGAGGTAGACCTCTACCTTTGAGGCTCGTACAACACAGGGAAGCTCGAGCAGTTGACATGGTGCCTTTGTTGAAAGAAGGCTGACAGATGACCCATTCAGTAATGAGATCATATTCTTAACCCATGATATGTGTTTTCCCTCTTCTGAGACTGATATCCACCTCCTTTGTCCCATCCTCTTCATGGTTATGCTCTTTTCTTTCTGTGTGGGTTTTATTCTTATAGATTTGCTACAATTAGTAAAATCAATGTAATAATGTTTTTGCAATTTGTTTTTTTTTTCTTATTCCTGAACTGTATAACAGTGGTATGAATTGTTAGTTCTGCACAGATTTTGTCTTCACAAACATGTAAAGTTGTCTTAATTTTTGTTTCAGTTCCTTGCATAAGTTTTAATTTATACTTTTTTATCCATGTTACCTAAGATTTGTTATTTTTTTTGCCTTTATTTTCTGAACTCATTTTTCTTTCCCCATTTCTGTTTCCTCCATCCAGTATCTGCAGATGAAATGGCCACTGCTTGATGTTCAGGCAGGGAGCCTTCAGAGTAGACAAGCCCTCAAGGATGCTAGGTCTCCATCTCCAGCACACATTGTTGTAAGTAAACACAGAAAGATGTTCTTCCTTTGTTTGAAAAAAAAAAAAGGCATTTGACATTAATGACATTGGTTGTCATCAGTTTTCTTTCACACAGACCAAAGGAGAAATACCTCTAAACAAACAAAATCCCTAATGAGTCCATGGTAAAAGGAGGGAAGACATTTGTTATTGCTGGGCTGTTTGTGAAATTATCATCCATGTGCCTTGCAGGAGAGCAGGGAGTCATAAATGCTCTAAATTCACAGAATTACTTGGTGGCAGTGAAGTCCAATCAGGCTGGTTTACACATTTGACAGTATCGAACTGAAGGGAGTGAAGAGACAGTCTGGAAAGCATTAGAAAAATCAAAACCAAGCCTGTTCTATGACCTTAACTGAAAGAAGTCTTTTCGTATTGCAAAATCTTGAATGAAGGTTTGTGAGAGTCGATCAGCATTTTACCTGGGTGAAGGCTCAACAGAGCCACGTTCAACAAAGCATGTGTCCCTTTGTGTTGTGATGACTTCTCATTTAGTATAAAAAGTGTTATCAAATGTTTACTACTACTTGCAAAATATAAAACTTCCTTTATACTGAGCACAATTTTTTAAAATAGCTTTATTAAGTTTTAACAAAATTTTCAATTCTTGGTTAATTTTTCTTGTGCTTCTATTGTAAAAACAATGTGGAGTATGTAATGTTTGGTACAAATTTACATGAGAGTGGTTTTATTTTACTTTCTAAATTAGCATCCACAGATGGAAATTGTTTGTTTTTATGGTGATATGCAAGAGAGGTGATATGCAATGACCCATTCTCACCCATATCCAGTGTCAGTGCCATCTCAGCTCTGACTGTTCATCTGGGAAATTTATCTCTGGAGAAGATGGCGTGTAGTGGGTTAGAATATTTCTTCTGAAATAATTCATCATCAAGTTTTACATGATTTTTTTTCTACTTTTTTGTAACCACTGGATGATAAGGTGAATCCCAGGAAAAGAAACATTAGTTGTTCTTTATCTTTTGCTCTACAGTCTAAAGCTGACATAGCTAGTAGATTATCCAAGACACACACTGGTTTTGTTAGAAATCTCAAATCATACTAAACATTTTTGAGGAGCTTCTTTTTTCATTGTTGTCTCTTTAAATTGAGGATTGTTAGCCCTTTGCTACAAGTGTCATAGTTCTTTATTTAAAAAGAAAAAAAAAAGGGTTTCCTGTATTTCAGAATTCACAGCTTCTAAACCATCCCTCAATCCGTCAGAGAGCAATCAGAACAGGACTGCTATTTGCTCAGTTGGTATCTAGTGCTGGCTGCTTCACTTTTTCAGTATGATTTTCCTTTTCCTTCCCTGGGCTGTCACTGGAGGAAGAGATCAGAGAAAAGACGTGTGGCTGGTTATTCAGAAATCTAAAGTCATCAAAACCTGCTATAATCTTATTCTTAATAAGAAATGAGCTAGAGTCACTTTCTTACTTTAATTTTTTTTTTTAACTGCTGTGCTAGAGGACTGACACAGGACATAGGAACGTTCCTGGGGCTCTGGAGCTGGTGTGGTGCAGTGGTGTCAGGCTCGTAGGAGGTGATGGAGAGGGAGCAGGAGGTTTCTCCTGGTTGGTTGCAGCCTGGGAGGGCAGGCTGAGTTTGGTTGGGATCACCTGACTTCCTACTGCTGAGCATCCACTGTCCCAAAGCCTCTTGCCATTCAGGAGAGCAGACCTTTAAAAGCCAAAGCAGCTTATCCTACAGGGGGAAGTTGATTGGGATTGTGGCCCCCCCCAGACCTCTCCATGCCTTCCACCCAGGTGTGGGCAAGGGGGAGACAAGTGATCAACACAAATATACAAAAAAAGGGTTCAAAAATCACAGATCATTTTGAAAAATGAAGCGAAATCTGCTTCCAGGGAGACTGAGGTTGATCTGCTTTGTATTTTGACCATTTATGGGGTTCTTATGGGTCTCTTTAAAAGCTGTTTCACTCTGCTATTCAATAAAAAGCATATTTACCATAGCAACCACTTAGGCCATGAGGAACATATACTACCTCCGAGATGGAGGCCACCTTCCGAAAGAGCCACAGCTGGCATTTGTAATGTGATCTTTTGTGCTACTTATAATGTTGGAGGGAGAGGAGGCGGAGGAGGGAGCCGGGGGAGAGCAGTGGGTTTTTGGGGGGGGCAGAGGTTCTGCACGGTTTAATGTTTATTTCTAGCAGCAAACTGTTTTGCCTTGTTCTGTTAAAATATATAAATAAGGGGCAGCTTTTTCCACCCTTTTTCTTGGCATCCACCCCAGGCCACATTAATTTTGTGGAGTGAAAATGGTCTTGTTTTTTGGTAAATAAAGTTAGAGCGGGTAATGGCATTCAGGGGAGATGAAGTGGCTGCAGATGCCAGTTGGCCTGGGATGTGTCAGGCATCTCTGGTGTCCCTGTTGCTGCTGCTGTGCCTGCCCACAGCACCTGGGACCTGGCTGCTCTTACATAAGGCTCTACACCCATTTCTGCATTTGTGAAAATGCGATTAATCTTTTTATGGAACAATGAGGGATGTTTCATGGGCATGCTGATGTTTCTGTGCAAGTGTAATGTGTAGGGATAGAAACTGGTTCTCTACCCTCATTACTGTGTTTTGTCTACCCATCAAGTGTACCTGTGCCAGTTTTTCATCTTTAAATCAGTTGGACTTCCCTGAAGATCTGTAGGAAAATGCTAACATCTGCAAAGCGCTTCTTATATTTCCCCAATATCTGAAATCAGAATTTGAGGCCAATCTTTATAGCTGGATTACAAAGGGAGGAAAGAAGAGTGTGGGGGCTTGGGTTTTTTTTTAAATTTTTGTTTGTTTTTTTTTCCTCGCTCTTTTTTCTTTTTCCTCCCCTTTTTCCCTCTTTTTTCTTACTCTCTCTTTTCTCTCTCTCTTTTCTCTGTCTTTTTCTTCATTTTTTCCCCCTACCTCTTCCCCTTTCCCACCCCCTTTTTAACACTCTTGCTTCTCAGAACTTGGCTGTGACAACCACGAACTCCATGTCAGGGCTGCAGCCTTTACGCCCAGCTCTGATGAAACTCCTCTGAGTAATTAAGCTTAATGACTCAAGGCTGCATAACATGACCATCTATAAGGTCTTAAGTAAAATCTGTACTATTTGTCAGCCATCCTCCTTTCAGATTTGTTTAAGAACATTAAGTTAAGACTACAAAAATTGAAGCAAAAGACCAGCATGAATAATTTGGCTGGATTGCTGCCTCCAGTGCTGAGGGCTGGGTTAATACTGCTTTTTCATGGTGCTTGAGAGAGTCTCCAAGGCCCATAATGAGAAACAGAATATTAAACTGAAATTATGTTCAGTATGTCTTGAGGAAGGTACAGCATGAGGCTCCATTTAAGACCAATGTATTTATTTGCATTTAGGTGCTTCACTGGTCTGGTAAGACTCTTGCATCTTGCTCTGGCACAGTCATGCTGCTTATCTGTGTCCAAAGGTGAAAGAAAACTGGGGGGAAAATTGTTTTAACAGTATGCTATTAAGCTTGCTAGGTGAAAATTTTGAATGCAGCCTGCAGATAGTACTAATATGAGGCTGGGATTTTTTTTAAGTGTTTTTAAGTGTTTTAAGAGGGTTATTTCCCTTCTTTTTTTCTGACTTTTGATTTCATTGAAGGTGTTAAAACTTTGTAATTTTAGCAGGAAGTTTTGGGTGTAAAGCATACCTCATCTGGGTGCTTCCAAGCTGCTCTAAGGGGATAGAGTGCTACTTGTCCTGAAATCCCACATTCAGTGTGCACCTGATCTGATCCACATGTGTGCTGCCAGCATGGTGATAAGGATGAGAGATGGTGCCCTAGGAGTAGGAGTCTCATATGAACATTTTCTGTTGCAGTGTGGACAGGCAAGTGAAAATGAGCATGGTATGTCTGTTCAGGGATCTCCAAAATCTGCTCACTGCAGCAATCAAGCTCCTTTAAAACCATTTTTATCTCTATGCATTCCTACAACCATAAGGAGAAAACCAGTGCTGTTCTTCCCTGTTGTCTGCAAAGTAAACAGTGACTTGACCATACCCTGTCTTGGGCAAGAGTGTGGGGTGATTGACCAGTCCAGGGATCCTGCCTCCTGCAGGCTGTACAAAGACTTGCTTTTAGCCTCCTTTGCACCAGATAAAAGCATCAAGAACCCAAAATGATGGTGTATCGGTGCAATAAATTTCTTATAAAACAGTTAAAAGGTTTACAAACTTTCTGCATTTTGAAGTAAATGTAAATGTTACCTTGGGGGAGGACTTTCAGTACTTTTTGGCCTAGGTTTTCTAATATGTAATGAACACAGTCATATTGTAGACGGAATCCCCAGGAACAAAGAATCACTCTGCAGTAGTGTATCTAATTTTTTTCTTTTTTTTTTCTTAAGAAAGTAAAAATGTGTTTTCAAAATATATAACAAGCAAAACTGAAGGCAAAACCATCTGAAACGTACTGAGTGTTCTCAACCATTTTGAATTGCATGGACAGCGGGCATCTGGGACTGCTTGATGGTTTGGAGAGATCAGGAGTTTTTTCCCAGAGTGACTGGAGTTGAAGCCGCACAGTCTGTCCTGGTCCCAAATTTCTTTATTTTATGTGGTTTATGCTTGTGCACTTTGGGGTGAAAAAAAAAAGGCAAATATCTACAGGTAATAGCTAAGCTTTTTCTTAGCTAGATTTTAAAATGCACCTGCAGTGTCACAGAAGTGACCATGAGCCAGAAGTGGGGTGTCTCTAGATGTATGTGTGATCCTGTATGCATAGAGCCATCTGCAAGTGTAATCTCGTAACTTCCACTCACAGTGCCCCAAGAGAGCTTTTAAAGCTCTTGCTTTGTTTGTCTTTAATGTTCTGCTGTAGAGAGGTTGCTCTTCCTCTGCAGTAACCTCTTGAGATATTCTTGGATTCCAGGCCATGTGTGCCCATGATAGGACATCCTCTTCCCTCCCTAGAGATCTGCAGGGTGATAAGGAACATGGTGATGATATGGGGGAAAGGATTTGGGTGGGCATCATTCATGTCTGTGCCTGGTATTGAGAGGGACACGTGTGGGAAGGAGGAGAGGGCTGCGTATCTGAGCTGTACCCAGTCAGTCCCTGGTGGCTGGTAGGTCACACCTTGGTGCATGGACCCAATATGCAGATCCCTGAGACTTACACTGCAGAAATACCCATGCAGACTTAATTGGAAAGCTCCTTTAGTGACTCTCTCCTTTTTAAATGCTCTACACTTTATTTGGCTAATTGCTCTGGCAGTTGCAAAGTAAACAAAATGTTTCATTAATACATGCCCAAAAGTGCGCATACATCTTGTCCTGAGTTTTTGGAGCTTCATGGAATTAAGCCACAGAACAAATTAAACTTGCTGAGAATTTTGTGGCTAAATCTTTCACCACTAATTCCTTTTGATTTTTTTTTTTTTGTTAAAAAGGGTTGTGTTCAAAGAAGTCTGTGTACAAACCAGAATGTTTAGGGCTAAGTATAGAATTCACCTACCGGCAGCCCAATAAAATTTTTTGGATGAATTCCTATAACACACACCCTTTATATGCAGTACCCATTAAATATGAATGGAAGCCTAGTGCTTGGTTTGTGTAGAGCACAGGAGAAATGCAGGCTCCTTAAAAGTAATTCACTTGGTAATTCAATATGTTTGCAAAATAGTTCAGACTTTAGGGTACTACTTCGCGTCCTTGTGTTTACTCTGTGACACAATGTCCGTCCTCTACAGGCCTTGTTTCAGTACTGGAGGTAACTCCTCTGCTCTAATGCTGAGACTGGGGAAATGTGTAGGCTTGTACCTCTTACTGTGAAGTGAGCAGGAATTTAATGCTTCTGCAAACATCAGTCAGCACTAAAGCACCTTCAGAAGACACCTCGGGGCTGGATTGGCAGCTGGGATGAATTGTCACGCTTGGTTGTAGTCAGGAGATCTGTGAGTAGCTCCAAGAACTCTGAGGTATTTGGATGCTGGGATATTTCAGCTGTGAATAAATGCTCTAAAATGTATAGTACTGCCAACCCCAATTGTTCTAGGATCATGAGTCAGGCCTCAAAAGATCATGAGGATTTGTGGAGGGGGGGGTTGTGTTGGTTTTGTTTGTTTTCTGTTTCTTAAATAATGCATTTTTGTATTCTCTTTATTTGTTCTGTTTCCTGAGCCTGCAGGGTATACTCTGCTCATTCTCAAACTTTTCTCTACAGCAGTTCAGGAGCTTGCTGTGTGCTGTAAGCAGAGGCTGAGGTTCTTTCCCTAAACACTTGACTTCAAGGCTACCCCACCTTGAAAAATAGCAAGTATTGCTAGGCTGGCTATAAAGCTGTAGGAATTAGCAACCCTAAACATTGCTCCAGGAGAAGGCAGCTGAGTAGGGGTGTTAGGATATGCTCAGCACAATATGTTGAGCATCCATTTCTTGTGAATCACCTGGCTTGACTTTGGGAGAGACTGGTCCTTGGTGCTGACAAAGGCTCTGGCTCATGAGTACAGGGGTGGGATACCCTGTGATGGCTACAGAGCTCCCAGGCAGGACCAGGCTCCTTTGACATTACTGGGGACAGCTCAGCAGGTCCTCCTGAAGCAGCAGGTTTATAGCCCAGGATATTGCAGTGAACCAGCCTCAGTTTTGATTTCCTGGGGGGCTGTGCGGTCTTGCACCTGAAATTTGGCATTTTTGTTTGTCACAGCACACCAATATTTACCTATATGTCTCTGACATACCTGAGTACTGAAACTCTCTGGGTAAAGGGGAGCAAGACAAAATCTTGTTTATCAGAGATCCTTAAGAAAGCTGTAACTGTGCTGCCTTCAGTGTGGTTGGAAGTGCATCTACTGCAGGATTCCTCGTTGTATCTTTTGTTTATAAAATCCTCCCTATGTCCTGAATGTGACAAAAATATGATCCCTTAATTCTGTCCCCTTTTGACTAGCTAGTCTGGAATACAATAATACAGAGAGCAACACTTTAAGGTAGAAACTTACACTGGGAAGGTGGTTTAGGAGAGTATTTCAGCACAGAGGAGTGCAAGTTGCATTTTGGATTCAATCACATGGTAGTTCGTGTTATGCTGGAGCATGCATGTTAAATGAACTTCTAGGGACTTGTGTGGGCCTAAAATTAAATATCGGCGAGCAGTCAGCTCTCCCGCAGAAGAGCGGATGTGCCAAGAGGAACGGAGAGAATACAGACAGTCCGTCCCCAAAGCCCTGGGTGGGTTCAAGGACTGCAGCAGCAACAGCTCGGCCTTGGCAGCAGGCGAAGAGCCGCAGCAGCGCCGGGTGATGTTGGAGAGCCAGATGGGTGAGCCTGTCAGATCAAAGATGATGTGTACCGAGGGTGGCAGACTTGGCAGGGCCGCTCGATGCAGGTCCTCCTCCCCACGCACCCTGTCTGCAGCTGAAGTTTGTGGCTGGATTCAATCTGGAGCTTAGAGAAGTAGGTATTGAATAATGCAGCCTCATCTGGAGCCAGAGCCTGTGCCGACTGGAACAGGAGCAGCCCTCATGTATAGAGCAGAAGATTTAATGGGTCTAATATGGCCCCGGCACCATTTTTTCCCAAATTTCTAGAACTACAATCTTTCCTTTCTAGTACAGCTTTGGGCCTGTTGAGGCAGAGTGTGAAAGCCCAAATATGCAGTCGAAGTAGCTGTCTCAAAATAACTATTCCCCATTATCTCTCCATGCGGCCACTCTTATTCAGCAGTAAGAGATCCTTTGTGTGGTTTAGCTTAATCCGCTTTGGAAACGGATTAAGCTAAATCTCACAAAGGAACTCTTAGTGCTGAATAACAGTGTCCACACGGAGAGATAATTCGAAATAGTTGTTCTGCATTTTTCAATTCACACTTGAGCACAAAAACTTTCCCCAGCAGATGAGCCCACTTGAATAGGAACCGCCTATTTTCTGTCTAAACAAGGTCTGTGTACTGTGTCCAGGTGCTGTAGTAAAGTAAATAGCATGTATTTATCATTAAAAAGAAAGGAAGGAAGCTGGCATTTCTGGGCTCAGGACCATTTGTTTCCCAAGTTGCTCAAGCCCAGGATTATTGCTTTTCTCACCAGTTTGTGTGGTTTAGGATTAGATTATTCATGGAATACTTTACTTTCTGGACTGTATAGACATCTCTGCTCTCTCCTATGAAAGAAACTGGAGCTGCCTTATAAGCTACTGCATAAAGAGAAGGAAGGATGCTTTCTCCTCTGCCCTATGCAGACATGTTTGGCAAAGGGAAGACCCATTTTGGAAAGCCTTTGGGGAGTTAGAGATGTTACAAACAACAAGGATTGATGCCTTCATACAACAGTCTCTCACCCCTAATCTCTCCCCAAACAATGTTCTGTGCCTATTTTCACAAAACAAAGCTAGAAATTATTATCAAACAGACTTTAGGTTTGGATACGCAGTGGGCTGGCGACGGGGGTCTGGTTCCGGGGAAACTTGCCTTTGAGACTTCACTCGTACCTGACAGATACCTGTGAGTAAAATTATTCAGCACTTTCCGAAGATGAGGAAGCATTGCTCACTCTTCTGTTTCACTGGTGTGGCCAGAACAGATGTCAAGTAACTTTCCCAAACTGGTTTTGAAAAACTGATGATTTCCACATCTGGATTTTAGAGGGAAGCAAAAGAAACCCTGTAGCCCCACAGGAAAGCAAACAAAAAAAGAGGAAAGTGAAGTAGTTTTTGAAATCTAAACCTTAAATCCTAACATGTATCAGACCTGAGAGGAAAGTTACTTCTGATGTTAGATGCTATCAGGACACTGTATTTATGAGTCCTTGTGTCAGATGTCTCATCTCTTGGAATTAGTAAGTTTGGGGAGGCTGAACCAGTCCTTCCTCTACCTTGGCAGGCAGTAGCCATGCACCCTGACTTCCATCTGTAGAAGTGATATATACAAAATGAAGAATAGGCTGGTAGTGGGTCCTGGACATGCATGTTTTGAGTGCACACATTTGTGTGTATAGAAGAGGAAGGATGCTTTCCGAGTAGCCTCCCTGATGGAAGAAGTAACCAAATCTTTGGATTTTTTTTTGTTTTATTTTTTGTTTTTTTCTTTTTTTTTTTTTTGCAACCCCATCTCTTTACCTTCTTGGTGCAGATTAAGGGCCTGATGGTGTCCCTGGACCCTGCAGAAAGAGGTGGGTCTGTGCTAGTTTCCTAGGAGAGGCGAGTGGTTCTCTAACATGCATTTTTCCTGTTGGCATGACTCAAAGACTTCTTAACTGCTATTACTGTGGAAACTAGCTTCCCCTTCCTTTTTACTTTCCAGGCCTTGGTTCAAGAAATCATTAAACATGCCTCAATGTCCATCAGTGTTCAGGACAACACTTAAGTTTATGCTCAAAGTATTGTCTTCTGTAATGATGCTTTTCTGAGCTGAAGTGCTGCAAATGAGCATTATATGAAATAAAATCCCTTGCCGTGAGATGGTTGCGGCCTCTACCTGTCCTCCATCTAGCAAGTGCTGAGGAGGGAGAAAGAGAGAGAGAAGGGAATAGCATGTCCCAAACTTTTCTCCCCTGGAGCTTGTCCTTATGCTGATGTATTTCTTCCCGGGGCTGTAGGAGGAGTAGTAGAAGTCAAGCTGAAGAAGGGTTTACTTCTCTTGTTGCTCATCAGACCACTGGAAAATGGGCAAAAATCTGTCCATGGTCTCCTATCCTGGCTGGAAAAGATAGTGTCTGGGAGAGGAAAGACAAAAGAAGAAAATTTTGCCCCATTCTATACCTGCAGAGCTCTGCAGTGTCAGTATTGAGTGTTGTTGGGGATGTTGTGACTGACATGTAATAAGGAAATGGTGTTTTACAAAGGAAGGCAGAGAGAAGGGACCTGAAGTCCTCTAGACTTTCCTAGTGTGCATTTACGGCTGTGAACACTTCTTCTGCCAAGCAGCTGCATGGAAGCAGTATCATTAGAAAACCCCAAATGTCTGCAGTGCAGTTTTCCCTGGCGGCAGAACTTCTGTCACTGCACGTTGGGCATGTCTACGTGGTTAGTTAATATGAAGCAAGCAAAGGTTGGAATTGCTAAAGCTGTAGATACTCCACATTGACTCCCCCTCTCAATGCTTTTCAGGCATGTTGGGATCTTTGGAGGGAAGTCATTTACTGGACATGAAATAACCTGCTCCTCATTAAAGGGCTCTGATGTCCAGGACGGGTTACTTTGGGATAAGCTCTAGTGTGAATCTGAGGCATGCTGGTTGCTCCACAGTTGCTGCCTGGGGGATAAGCATGAGGTAGCAGGTGCCATTTGGTCTGAAGGCGTCCAGAGCCAAGCACGTGGCCGGGAAGTTACAGAGGTGCTGTAAGACCTCGGCGAGGCTCACCCTGCAGTAACTTGTCCTGCTCATCATGCCCAGAGCACGTCCAGGGAGCGTCCACTCACAGTAGATGGACTGTTAAGCTCAGTTGCTGCGTAGGCAATCACTTGGCCACCTCAGATCGCTTCGTTGGGGAATCTGTGGGATGAGTAAACAGTGAGAAAATGTGAGGGAGCAGCCCCAGCACTGGTGGGAGTGGAGAACGGCGAAAGAGCTGGTGCTGTGTTTTCTTCTGGCCAGCTCAGCTGCTACTCGCCTGGGCATCCCTCTGGGCTTGTGACTCTTAAATTAAAGCATCATCCTGCTTCCGTTCACTGGTGGTTGGAATTGGGTACCTTAGTCTGGGGTTGGAAAATTAGGTACCCTTCCCAAGTGTGTTTCAAGCCTGATGGTTACTTCTCCCTGAGTTTCAGTTCTGTGATTGTATAAGGAGCAGGTCAAAGTGCTTGGTGCAAATTAAAGATAATTTCATTATCACTTTGTTGTTACCTGTATTTAGGAAGATCTAATAGGCAAGCTACTGTCAGAAAAGCAGATTGTTGTCCCTGCCTCAGATTTCCCACATCCAGGGGAGATGGGGCTGTGGAGTGCAAGGCACGGCAGGGGTTGGATTGCTGTACGTGTGTGGTGTGACGGGCACCGTATGCTCACGTCCTTTTCCCAGAAAGGTAACGTGTTCTGCATATCAGATCATGGCAAAGCTGGAAGCGATGTACAGCTCCCCTGAGTCTGAGTTCACAGTCCAAACTGCTAGGCTAGCCTGTCTTGGACATGCATATTTAATGCTGTAAGTTGTCTTTGCATATTTTGCTGGAGGGGACTAAAGGCAAAAAAACCCCAACAGTTGCTCACCTGTGCTTCAGCACAGGTGAGCTTTGCACTTTTTCCCTTGGACATCTGTGAGACATTTAAAAGAGCATCATAGGTTCCTGACATCAAAGAGTTAATAGCAGTGAGTGGGTACAATAGCTCATTAGGACTTAAACGTGGGCTGCAAACTCAGAAATCTTGATAATTTTGGTCTATAAGGACACTGAACTTTCAACCCTAGTTCAGCAATAATAAATGCCTGTTAAGTAAGGCTTCCTTTTATGAAGAGAGGGTGGATGGATGCATTTCAATGGGCTTTAAAAGTATTGCTACTTGTTTCAGCGTCTGCTGGCCGAATGCATCCGGGCATGGGAAGGCATTTCAAGATCTGCACAAAAAGCACTTTAAAGTATAACCTTTGTGAGCATCTTAGCTAAACCTGACTGCAGTTGGAAGTAGCACTTTATTTATTTATTTATTCATTTATTCATTTATTTATTTGCAAATATTTTTCTTTCAAAGTTGCTTTAAAAAACAAACCAAAAAAACAAAAATAAACCTGTGAGCAATTAAATGAAAATGCAGTTTTGAAACTTTGACCCAGCGTGAAAGGTGACGGTGTATGTTTGCCTTTCACATGGATGTTTTCATAACCAAATATGTTAGTGCTGGTTTTTGAAAGCAGGGAAGGTGAAACTGCGCTTTGGGATAGAGCTCAGGCACTTGCTCAGGCTGACAGCCTGGAGGAGAGGGGCTCAGGCATGTAGTCGTTCTCCAGCCCCTGCTGGCTGTGCCCGTAGGAATCCCAATGAGGAGCTAAAAAATTTTTAGCAGCCCTTTTGTTTACCTGTAAAAGGTTCCTACAGACATTATGGGGACTAAACTTCGACACAAATCACGGGGGGCTGCAAGTCACCACTTCACAAGTTGCAATCTTCCTTGCCTTTAGTTTGCAGGTCCTCCTTCTGCTGAGGTCCTACGTGAGACTCAAAGTTGTGTGTGTGTGTGTGTGTGTGTGTGTGTTTTACCTCGCCTCTCAGAGAGCACGAGAGAGACCTCCGTGAAGAGAGTGACAGGGTTTGATATAAACCAGCAGGACTGCATTGCTGCCATTATTCGACAGTAAACCCTTTCACAATGCCATATGCTGTGCATTCCAGCGCAGCAGCGGAGGGTGTGATATAGTTAAAGCACACTCGGCAAACAGGAAACGCTGGTGACCGCTGTGTGTGCTTTTCATGGAGATAAAGTATTGAGAGCGTAACGAAGAAAAAAAAGTGCTGGGAATGGGGGGGAGAGGATGGCAGGGGTGAAGGAGAGGGATGTATTTTGGGCCTGACGCTCCGGTCATTATGAAAACGCAGGCAGGAAGTGCAGCCGCGAAGCAGCCAAGAAAGCGCTGCTTTGCTCCAAGATGTTTGTTTTACTCCATTGCATGTATTTTCTAGTTTGCTGCTGGGTAGCGGGAGTGGGTGTGTGTGGTTTGTTGGTTTTTTTTTTTTTCCTTGGGTGGTTTTTTTTTTCTTCTTGTTGTTTTGTTTTTTAATTTTCTTTTTTAAGTTCCTGCTACTCTGGCTTAGTATCCAAGTCCCTTCCCCTCTACCCTACCCTGGTTAATTATGAAAGGCTATTTTAAGGAGTACAGCAATACGCATTTCATGATCGGTGTTTAACTTAAGCACGGTTATTTTCCAGGCAGTGGCTCTGCAAAAGGCATTGCAAAGCCTCCTCAGAGTTAGGAAGTCGCTATTGCAGGGCAGAGAGGAAGGCAGGGGGATGGGACCAACAGGTCCTCGGATGGGGAGAGCTCTGAATCATAAACACGCCATAGCTTTAATAAAATAAATGAAGTGGAGCCTTTTCAGACGAGGGCAGACTGTATTGGGGCAAGCCGTGCTTTTAACGTTGGGAGTGAAAATTGACAGGCTGAGAACTGGGACATAAACAAAAATGTCAGTCCCTGGGAGTCTTGTTCACTGGACAATGTCTCAATTGTTTCAGTGATTTTTCGCAGGCAGCAGGGGATAGTGGGAGATTTAACTATTTACCAGCCATGCAGGAGCTTGAGGTGCTTGCAGAATGAAGTAGTAGTGGAAAAGAACAATTTTTGTTTGGAAATGATTAAGCATGTCAGTGGGTGATAAGGGAAGGTCACACTGTTCTCCGCATACTTGTCTGCTGTTGAAGTTGGGCTTTAAGCTTCTTTAATTTTGTTTAGGTTTTTCTCCTTGCTTAGAAAAATGTGTTTTGTTTCTTCCCCCCCCCCTCTAATTTTTTGCTCTTTATCAGGAAAAATGAGAATATGGGACAGACCAGTAGATATTCAAGAAGTAGGAAAAACGTGTATAAGGTGTTACATTTTTTTTTTTTAATTAGTATTTCTTCATTAAATGGATCACAGGCAAGCTTGGTATGTTAAAGGCTGACTAGATTATTTGGAACAGTCTGAGATGTGAGATAGGGAATGCCCTTTGTTTTATTAACCGCTTTACAGTTTTGCTGAAGTCTCAAAAAGCCACCTTCAAAGGCAGCAGAGGAAAGGCGAGGAGCTTAGTTGTCTCATCGTACTTTTGCTTTATTTATTATAAAAACAAACATTGAAACGTGTTGCATACTAGCCCAATGTGGGCAGGGTCCAGAAAGGTGTAACTGGTAATTTTTTAGTCATCAGATTTTGAATGTGTGTTTTGTTGTGGGCAGGGGGGAGGAGGGTAAGATGCAAACCAAAGTTACTTCTTCAGGGCGCAAAAGCTGTTGAGGTTTATTTCCAGGAAGATAAACCTCTTTTAATAAAATGTGGGTCTTGCCTCAGTTGAATGAAGTTGAAACATTTTGCAGGCTGGAAGCCAACTCACTTGGTGTGCAGCAACCCGGTATTAAAGGTCTGGGATGCGCTGAGGTTGCTTTAACTTAATTTATGGAATAATAATGTATCCCATTTTTTTATCCGTGCATCCTCTGGCTGCTTTGTGTTCGGATGCGTGTTCGCAGCCCTGCACTTTCTCCTGCTTTCACGTTTCTCCTTCCCCAGCCCCCATCCCCTGCCTGCAGGCAGTCATCCCTCCCGGCAGGCAGGAGGCCGGGAGCAGCCCAGGGCTCTCCGCCGCCTTCCTGCCGGGCAGGAAATTGCCTCCTCCATGGCTGCTGCACGTGGTAATGCAGCAAAACTTGTGCTCATGGGCAGGCTGCTCCTGAAGTTCCTGCTTGGGAGATACGCTCTCCTGTGTGATAAGGATGGGGAAAGTAAGCTGTTGGTTTCCAGATGCTTCCCTGTGTGGTTGACACAGATGGGAGAGGGGGAAGAGGTAAAAGTAACGTCAGTGTCCTATTTGAAACAGGCTGTGTCTCCAAAGACCAGAGTAAGGAGAATAAATTGCTGCTCTTCTTTGAGTCTGGTCAGGACTCGAGATACTGGGCACTGAAAACACATGCTAGATCTTCTGTGGAAAATCTGACTCCGTGTGTTTTGAATTGATATTGGTTTCAGAGATCTAGAAAACAAAAGTTGACATGTTGGAGCAGTTGCTTCCCTGGGTAAGGATCTTGTGTAGAGCTGGATTTAATAATTTATAATTAATCATGCATGCAGCGAAATAAATTGCTCTTCCTGTTACTTAAGAATCACTGAAGAGA
The DNA here is from genome assembly GCF_003984885.1 of Neopelma chrysocephalum. Classification (NCBI taxonomy): domain Eukaryota; kingdom Metazoa; phylum Chordata; class Aves; order Passeriformes; family Pipridae; genus Neopelma; species Neopelma chrysocephalum. The sequence continues at coordinate 4,085,855 of NW_020897747.1, read as the reverse complement.
TCGTGATTTTTTTGTGAAACTTTGCTTGTTACTCATGCACAAGTCTCAGCATTTTGCCTTGGAGATCATCCACAAGCAGTTCCTGAGCTGGCTGGTGTTGGGGCTCCTGAGCAGGGATGGGGAACATGTGATGCGTTTCCGTCCCCTGGGTTGAGCAGTGAGTGATACTCTTTAATTAATAAAAGTTTATTTTCCATGAAGATTCTCCAGTACTTGCATAAAATTCACTGTCTTGGCAAGTGTCCTTACCACTGAATTCATTTGCTGGTGTAGTCAGAGAAAGCAGTTAGATTTGTCACTTAATGAATCTCTCGTTTGTTACAGAGCACATCATAATGCTGATCTAGCTTGGGTTGCCCTGGCTTTGTGTGTTATAAACACAGAGGGAAAGAAATTGGTATTTTGAAGGATTTTCTTAGGACTCTTGAAATTTCCACACCATTCCAGTCATGAATAACAGTCAACTTTGATTTGAAAATAAACTCATTACTTATAATAACAGCCTACAGGAGAGATCTCTGCTTCCCTGCTCCTCCCCATCTCCTAGAGAGACTTAACTGCTGTTCCAGGTGAAACAATGCTATTTTTAGTGCCATTGCAGAAACATCTTCACAAGATGTCTGCTACACAGCTGTACAGCACATCTATGTGTCTGTTTACTTGCCACAGTAGTTTTCAGGGCCATGTTTTCCTAGACAGCCTAATGAGCGAATATTTAATTTTCTAGTTTAGATGAACTGGTAGGTGGGGAGATATGGGAGCACTGAGGAAAAAATGCTGTTTGTAGCTGTATGTGGTGTCTATAACCCTTCAGGGCACACTCAAGGCAGCTCAACTGTCCCGGATGAACAACATCTTTAACCTTCTTTTATGTTATTAAGGTTTTGGTGAAGTGTAATCAACAGGTCATCTGCTCTGCTTTGTCTCCCACCCTTGCTCTAGGACGTGCCTGGACGAGCCCATGGAGCTCGGGCATCATGTGCTCTCATGTCCCTTTCACCTTGCAGGACCTGAATCCTGCTTGTGGAGTTTGGGAAACTAGCAAATCAAGAAACGGGCTAAGTCACCCTTTGTAAGAGTTGGATGTTGTTTACCTGCCTTCTGGAATGAGCACATGCTGGGTGGTGTAAGGATTTGAATTCTTCTTGTTCCCGTGCTTCTTCTGTGAATATTGACCCAGCCTGGTGAGATACAGGTGTGTGGTAGTGGTTCACTGAAGGGCTCAGAGGAACACTCCTGTTCTTCTGGTTGGGTGTTTGGGGGTGTGATTGAGAGCTGCCACAGATTTGAGATATAGTCACTGAAGCGGGGAGCAATCCCTTCCCCTGTACTGTCAACAGGAGAGCTCTGCCCGTCTGAAGGGATGAATAGATGGCTCTGCACCAGTGCTGCTCTTGCTGTACTACAAATTGCTCCTGTTCCTCTGAGGAGGGAGGAGAGAACTTTTAAATATCCCTTTTGCTGCTTGAATGTTTTCCCAGTGGAATCTCAGGGTAAACATGTATTTTTGGTTTGTCCAGAGTCTTCCCTGTGGGCCACTTCTCACCAGCATCTGCTGCACCCGCATGTGGAGGTGATGGTGGAAGTTCTAGATAATAGTACTTTGCACTTATGTAGCACTTCATGTTTCCAAAGTGCCATACACACCCAGGCTCCCTATCAGTCCCTGGGGGAAGATGGAGCTCGGTATTATTACCTTCATTTATGGGCAGAAAAGCTGAGATGTGGAGAGGTTAAGTGGTTTGCTCAAGCCCACAGAACAAGCTTGTGTCAGCTCTCAGATGAGTCTTGGAGTTTTTCTGGCACTTGCTGTCATTGTGAGATCAACTGGAGTGTGTTGCCCTGTGAGATGCTCCTTGTCAAGCATCTTGGCAACTTTGTGCAAAGTCCTTTGAAATGTATAGAGGAGACCCTACTTTGGACACAATGCTGATTGCTTCTGTTTATTTTAACATACACTTAGAAGATATTTTAGAAACCCTTCCAAGAGCTAAAAAAGCTGCCTGCAGTGGAGAAAAGTTCAGACTAAAATACTGTTCAGCTAGTGGTGGTATCTCATTGTGCTGGGGAGGCTGTGAAGAGCTCTGTAACCCAGCCCTGAGAAGCACCTCATGAGGTGAAGCAAAGCAGTTCTTCAGTATCAGCAACTTTTTACAGCTTTTAGGGAGGGAAGGCACAGCAAGAGGCTCCAGTCTGCAAGAAATGAGAAACAATGCTTCATCTACGCATTGGATTGCTCTTGAGGAGCTACTTCATGTGTGAGGATGCTTTTGTTGGAGAATAAGAGTGCCTCTGCCTAGCACAGAGTAATTTGCTTTCAAAGAAGATAAGCTAAATTGGGAAGATGCTGTTAATCTGAAATTGTGGGTCCTGCATCTGTATTTGATCTGGAATAGATATTCTCATTTAAAATTACATTTGTGTATTCTAGTTTGATTTATCTCTTTCATATGGAGATGAGGCCTCATCTCTCAAACCACAGTTTGTTTGAGATACCAAAATTACCAAATTATTCAATGGGGATGTCAGGCAACTCTCTCCCTCTGTTAAGTGGTGCAGATTTTCAGATGGACCATTTCTGATACTCTATTAGGATGAGTTTGAATGGGCAATATCTGAATCATTTTCCTAGATGCCCAGCAGCTAAACTGGCTGTGTCTGTTTACAGCCTTGCTCTTCTAAAAGAAATGAATGAAACGAGGCTGGAGGAACATACAAGGAAACAACGTTGAGGTTCCAGAGGAAGTTGTTGGAGCTGTGTCCTTGGTCTCCCAAAAAGCAAAGCCAGAGGGCTGGCTGGGCACAGGCTTCATGGCTGCCAGGCGGGATGGGGCTGCAGGGCCATGGTTCAGCAGGAATGCCCGTGCGTCAGCGGGAAACCACAGGGCGTGGTGCGGAGCTGGCGCTGCCACTGCCGGGGAGCTGTGAGGACAATGAGCCTGTGGTAGGCATTCGGTGATACTAGAGAGCCCAAGCTAATCTTGGTTTCATGTGGCGTGGTCTGTTTGGATTAAAATACAAGGGTCGGGGTTTGTTTTTTCTTTTTATTTTTTTATTGCTGGCTCTGCCATCAGCTAGTCTAACATCTCAGAGCTCATCGTTTAATACCTTCGTTCCACTGAGGAAGCAGGAATAGCCTTCCCATGTACACACTTTAAGGTGGAATCAACATGCATAGGCCAATTTCTGAACTTTACACCAAGCCCTTATACCCAGTTGAGTCATTGCATTTGTTTTTCAGGCTTTTAATTTTCTGTTTCAGTGGTGGAAATATGCCTCTTCTGAGCTGGCTTTGGTGACATGTCCCCTGTAAATACCTTATTGCAGTGCTGAGGGACCCTGGCAGAGCACCCAGCAAACTCTAAGAGAGCGTTTTGGTCCCAAGCACATCTGAGCGGTGGCTTTCAGCAGTGCCACTTCTTTGGCTGAATCCAGATCATAAGGTTGAAGACTGATCATGTGTTCTTTTCTGGGACTTCCCCCCCACCTTGCGCTGTGGCTTGTTTGTGTGACACCACAGGGAGCAAAGGCATTGTATGTTATCACATCGCGTGTTCAGCATTCATGGACGGCAGTCAGAGATGTACCTCCGTGCTCTGAACTGTTACACCACGGTGAAGGATGTCATACGGTGTCCAGAGCTGTTTCCCCTTCCCCCACCGCCTCACATGCCAAAATAAATATCTGATATGAAAGTCAAGGTACAGAAGCCAGCTGGATTGTACAAAAGGTCCTGTCTCCTTTCTGCTGTGGTTGTTATTTTTTTAATATAATTTTCCTGATGGGTTGAGTGGCTGTCTACGGTAGAATAAAGGGATGGAGAAGAGATTTTGGCGTTTCTTTGAGCAGTAGCATGTTCCTTCTTTGAAAACTGGGATTTTTTTTTTTGTTTGCTTTTGGTTGTTTTGTTTATCTGCTCATTTTGGTCTTTATATTTTTTTTCCCTCTCTGCTTTCACAAATGGAGGAGAGGAGAAATTGTGTACATGTGTGTGTGGTACCCTGCCAAGCAGAGAAACTAAACAGACAGCCTCTATTGCTTTTGCTCTCACATCTCTAACTTAATTATGGGGGAGGCAAGGGGTGTGTTGTGTTTAATGTACTCCATGCTTCCAAAACTCTGCACTCTCACATGCTAGGGGCTGACCACTGGCACGGGCTTTCATTAATATTTTTTCTTTACACTGCCCTTCCGAATCGCTACTTTTGGTTTGGGGGCTCCTTTGTAACAAAATTCTTTTATTTTTATTTTTATAATTGCTTCTGAATCTACAGAAGCACATGTCGAAAATCATCTCAATGTCACTAGTCTTTAGTTCAACAAGAACGCTATAGAAACGAAAGGTTCTGTCATCCATCAGATTTTCTGTTCCATTTGTTGAAGATGAAAGGCGAGCGAATTTAGTGCTCACTTTCTTCTCCTTCTGACAGTTATTGATCCTCCCTGGAACTCTGCAATTCACACTCAGAGCCGGCCCTGACACAGGGAATCCCCAATTCATTATGTGTGTGCTCACTAGCGCCACAGTCAGTGCAGCAGAATTGCCCTGCCAGTTTCAAAGCCGTTTGTTAATTTTTCAGCTGCACCTTGTGAGCTGGGATTCTCCCCCTTCTCCCCAATTTTGCCTTACAAGACTTTTAATCCAGAGGCTGTTAAAGTTTGAGAAACAGCTGCTATAGTGCGTGTGTGTGTGTAAGTGGTTTCAGAGGCTTTCTTGATTTGTACAAAACAGGAAAAGGCTAAATCCTTTTCTTTGAGACAATGGGATGCAGGAGGGAGAGAGCCTGCAACTTGTTGGTTTTTAGTTGAATTTGTTGGTCATTAAGGATGCAAGATTGTCATGTTTGAGGCAGCCCCTTAGTTAAAATCAAAATTGTGTTTATTTGATAGCTTCTATCTCCAGAAATAGGGCTGTAACAATATGAGAGGAATCAATGTAATGGTGGGAAGTATCGTGATCTTCCATGTTCATTCCCCTCATGGCCTTTAACTGAAGGTATGTCTGGATGGATGGGAGCAGAAACTGATGAGTTTCCTCCAGTTCTTTCAGAGCTGACCAAACACAAGGCCAGCACATTGTGTTGCAGACTGGAGCTAACTTCAGCCTGGTTGGCATGTTTCGTGGGCCCAGGTGATGTCCTGGACCACGCTTTTCTGCATAGTTGTGTCCTGTGTGTGATGCACAGGAGAGCGTGGAAGCACCAGTTTCTAAAAATAGATTTGTAATGTTCCGTTCTTTTCCAGCATCTCCTGTGCCACAGCATGGTACCTCCTCTTCTGTCAGGGAGGATGATGAAGTCTTATAGATGAATTTCATGACGCTTCTACATTTTTGATGTCATTGAAAGCCTTTTAGTGTAGGTGTGGTGAAGATCTAATCTCTTGGCTATTCCCAGCTGAGCAATAACAAACAAATAATAGCTCTGCCTTTTGTTTGTGTAGATGTTCATGAAGTCATCTGTCCTCTGTGACCAGCTAGGGACATGTGTCACCCTTGTTGTCCTGGTCCTCTTTTTTTTCTTCAGGCTGATTTGTTCCTGTTTAATTAACCCTTGGCCAACAAAATATATTTCCAACCAAAATCTTACAGAACAGAGGAACAGCCTCTAAAGAGGCAAAATGTGCTTGGTGAGCCATGGGTCAGGGTGTGCCACCTGTAGGCTTGGAGAGTGCTGCAGAAAGAGAGGGCAGCTGGACTGGCCATGCAGAGCTGATGGTAATCAGGCTTCCCCAGCTGGTTACAGGCTTTGCAGGAGGTTGGCGGGCCCTTAAAAAAGGGAGTATCACATCTGCTTTTGTTTATGCTTTTTGCTGCAGGCAAGGCTGAAAACTTAATAAATTGCATGAAACCTAAGGAAGCATGAATATAAGAGTATTAGATAAATTACAGGAGCTTGCCTACCTGTAACATTTTTTATAACATGAATGGGACGTGTGTATTATTTCTTTATAAAATGCACTGTGCCCCAGCCCTTCACTGAGGCTCTCTTGTTTAAACATTCCTGTGTTCTTGCTACTTCTCCTCCTCAGCTTCCACCTCCAGCTCCTCCCAAATTTTAACATCACTTTTTCATGGCAGGCATTTAACACACCAGTGCTCTGAAGATGTGATGATGGTTTTTCGAAGGATATTTATGAAGCGATTTTTAAGTATTTTGGAGTCTCGTGTCTGAAGGAGCAGATGAAAGAAAAATCCTTGTAATGCTGGTAGCATATGCACGCTGTACAAAGAAAGTCTCAAATACTTCCCTTAATATGTGCCTGTATTTGCTCTAATATTCTCACGATTTTTTCATCCCACCTCTCCTGGCAGGGGCAGGGATGAAAGGGGAATTGTGAGAGAGAAACAATAAACTTTTAAAACAGACACCTTAGTAAGAGATGCTGTAGCTGCAAATATTTGCAATTCCTTTGTGAAAGAACTGGCATTGCACATTAACCTTAATGTAAGTGTAATACAGCATTTATCTGAGGCAAAATTGAAGAATATGAATTTCTGCAGCTAATGGTTTTTGAATAAATTCAATACAATTGTCTGGCAGTTATTAGTAGAATGTGTGAATTGGGGGCTATGCAACACTGTATACTTTGAAGACCTTGAACTATTTCTACCAGTTAAGAGCTGTTAGATAGAATCTGCTGAAAATTAGCTTCATTCAGTTATCATACAATATAGTGAGCTGCTCTGGCAAAAAGCATTCTCTGCTAGCATTGAGTCAAAATAAATTCTTCTGTTCTGTCCTGAATTGCAGATAGTATCTGACTGAGGTCAGATAACCTGGCTTCTGCACATGTGCACGTGGATGTGCCACCCATACATATGTGTAAGAAGATCTATGTCTGGGTGTAAATATTGCCATATAATTTGCATTGCTCTCGTGCCCGATGTGGGCAGGTCACAGGCACTCTGGCTTTCACCAGGCACTGGCTGACCCTGCACAAGTATGTGTTCCCTGCTCCAAAATATTAGTAACGCTACATTAGATTTGACTTAATTTGGGCTTACACAAAAATAGCCAATGCCTGAATTATGCAGAATGTCAAGCTGAATATTTGTGATGGCTTTTCCTTGCTTCATTATGAATCCTGTGGGTCTGATGGGAGGAGACTATGAGAGAGGATGAGAAAGAATACAAAGGACCAGCAGACTTTGGCCTCCCATGCGCTGAACGTCACAGTTCAGTGCGAGCCAATGCAGAATTACGTTGCTCACTCTGGTATGGCATCTAGGCTAATTTGTCTCGCCAGTTACACTGGGTGCAGAAGTATGCTGATGCCGTTCACAGTATCCATGACCCAGGCTGGTATCCCTACCTGAGCTTGATGGTGCCTCATGAGCATCTGAGCTTTCCTGGAGCTGGTGACTCGGTGAGACTGGCAAAGTGTAAAGGTCTCTGTAGACTAGGGCAGTAATATGCTGTCTGCTGTCAGTGTACTTATGTGGGCAATACGCACTTTATATAATTATTTTTGGAGAAGGTAGGTGAGTTACCTATCAATGTTGCTAATATCAGGTGTGTGTAAGACTAGCTTGTTAACTGTCTGATTCCTTACAGTCAACAAAGAGCACCCAGGTCTTCATAGAGGCTTTATAGGCTGTATTTAGCAAAGATGTTCTCATGGATAAAGCATGAGAAGGGATGATTTAAGTTAACACTTCAGGGAGCAGGGCTGATGGGATGGAGGAGTGACCAGTACCTGGGGAGGGGTGGAGTCATGAAGGATTTTCCATTTGATGCTGAAAGTTTGTGCAGAGTGAAATGGAGGGGAACAAACTGAATTCAAACATGATTAATTCTTTAGGTTGTACAAGGAATAGGGAGAGATTGAAGGAAATAAAGTGTAGGGATTCTTAGGTAATGCCTTAAGTTAAGGGTAACTTTAATTTAAGGAAGCCAAGAAATTGGATCTGGTGTGAGTAAGATTGGTAAGCTGTTAAAATGCGTGGCTTTAGACTCTGCTGACTGCTTCCATGCCCTTTTCCTTTCTTTATACTTTGTATCTGCCCCAAATACTGTTTGGAGTAGAATCACCGCTCATGTGAAAATAGACACCATATACTGAAGAGGCAGCAGTCAGCTCGAGCTTGTTGGCAGGAGTGGTGGGAATGCAAATCATTGCATGATTTGAAAACTCTGGTACTCTTGGAGAGAAGAGGGTTTCCACCACAAAACCAGCTCATCCATTTTCCAGTAGGATCTGTAGACAATGGATCCCGCAACCCCACATGGTCTCTGGTGTATTACGAGATTTCATTTTTGTGGTCCCCTCTAATTTGCCATGCAGACTACTAGAGGAAAGAGTTTTGATTCTGACCTTGTAGTGTTTAAAATGGAGCTGCTCAGCTTTGGTAAAATCACTCTGGTAAACCTAGTCCTACTGTTTTGCAGGAGCTGAACCTCCATCAGTGGCTGGTGCCCCTGCTGTGTGTAGCTACCAAAGGGCCTATCACTAGGGGGTCATCAATATGAAACCCTGCACAAAGTTGCTTTACCCCCAGGTCTTTTCACAGTGTGTGTGAGTTTCAATATAAAAATCTAGGATAGATTCCCTGAAGGAACTGGAATTTCTGGTGTTGCAAAGTCCTTATTAGGAAATTGGAAAGATACACTGATGAGTGTGCCTGTTTAAAATCAGATATTACAACAGTTCCCACCATTATTCTCCTTTGGAAGGATTGTTTGTTAACTAAGTTGGTGTTTCAAATTAGAATGAAAATGGAAAAGAACAGTAAGCAAATTATTTTCTTGAAGTTTGGGTATTTGTAATATTTAGAAAAACAATAATTGGATAACTCCTCTTCGGCCCAGTACCGATATATTAGTAGATACTGGAGTCAAGTTTTCTATTTCTAGTTTCATGCTCCTTCAGTGAATCTGAATTTAACTCTTTCTGCACATGTCCTAGCAGCTCTATATTTCAATATTTTTTCTCAGTCTAGTCATGCATAGAATCTCAGTCTAGTTCAGTTATCAGGAGACTGTAGCAGTAACAGGCCCTTATCATGCCACTTGCATGTGGTACCTCACCATTTTGGGTCGATGAGAAGTACTGCTCATGAGTATGAACTGATCATGCTCACATGAGAACCTTAAATAACTTTTGTTTATATGAAAGTGCTAAGATTTGTGAAAATGGTGGTTGGAACTAAATGTTTTAATATCGAAAATTAGAGTATGTTGTAATTGGTCTGACACTACTTTAGCAGAACTAAAGCCCTTGCATGGACTGTAAGTCTTGTTAAATTTCCAACAAAGTACTAACTTTTGGGGTTTTGTACCATTAGTTGTCAAATTCAGTAGGAATAGTTAAATGGCACAAGTGGTGCAAGTCCTATTTTGTATCCCATGGCAGTTATTCCCTTATTCTCGTTTCTGTTCTAAGCCTGTGTGAGATATTAATGTGCTGGTGGATCTGATATTTTTTACACCCTTCATGACTGTGGGTTGTGGGATCTCTGCTGGGCTGTCAGCTTGCTGCTTCACTGCAAACCAGCTAACAGCATGGAAGATGGAGAATATCTACCTTAGCTGGGGGGGTCAGCAAGTTGTGAGCAACGTTATCTCCAGTCTCTGCTGTGCGATGTTCCCGTAATAGGGAGACCTCCTTGAAGCATGGCCTAAGGAGCATTGGAAAACATCTTGGATGGAAATGCCAGACAGTTGTTTTGCACTTGTTAGCAGCTTTTATCCGGAAGCTTTAATAACATCACTGCAAAGTGTTGTTTAACAACTGGCTTCTTTGACAAGTGTGGCTCCATTGGTAATGAGGGAGCTTATTTTACGAAAGTGCTGCAAAGAAATCGGGGAAAGGGAGGGGGAATGGGTAAATTGCTTTAATACAACTTTTGTTTAATAGGGACTGAGTTTGTACAACAGATGGATTAGCAGATGAGATTCCCCCTTATTTTTCCAGTAATTCTATCCAAAAAAGAGTCCATTCTCCTTTCTGTAAGTTTTGGACACTAATGACAGAGATGAGTAAAGAAAAATAGCCTATCCAGCTGCAGACTTTCTAACACAGCCATCAGGTTTCAGGCAAGCAAACGTTGGAGAGAAAAAAGTGCTCTCCAGCAATTGTAATTAAGGGAAGAGCACCAAATACCTGTAGCAATATGTCAGTATTTTGAAATAATGTTGCATCATGTTTTACCTGAAACTTCATTAATGATAGCATAGATGGCCTCTTTATCTTGCCAGCATCTGCCGTGTTACTGATTGAGACTAAGGGCCAGGAATGTGGAGTAATTCTGTTGAAATAGTTGTTTTTGTGTTTTATGCAACTGACAACCAAGTCTGGCCTCTGGAATTTACAGTGAACCAAGTAAATGAGCTTTGAGCTCACTGTGGGGTTTGTTCTCCTTTAATGCAACAAAAGCAAGCTGCTAAAGGCAGCCTGCAGTAACACTACCTTATGTTCAGCTGAGTATCCATGAGTACCAACACATCTCTTCACGTTCTGGTTCAGGGTCACATTTCACTTCTGTTGTTGCTCAGCATTGGAGGGCACTGAGACTCCAGGCCATGGGCCTCCAAGTCATGGCCCTCATGACCATGGGTGGCCTGTCCCTAAGCAAGTTATAATAGAGGAGGTAAAGATAATTGAGGAAAAGCCTGTTGTTAGTGGACTAACCTTCTCCCTATAGGACCCCTGCCTTCCATTAGAAAGTGAAAGAAGGTTAAAAGTGGCTGCTATGTGTCCATACTGCTTGTCTGGGGAGCTCTATTTGAATGCTGGGATTGGTGCCTCTCTCAAATTCATTTATCCTGCAGGTGCAAGTGACCACATTTCAACCAAATATCCACCTCTCCCAAGCAGAGAAGAGGTCCAAGGCAAAATGATACTTCACCCCAAGGTAGTGACAGCATGGGCTGTTTTATCTGCCAGTGCCTTATGGCTTCCAGGGTATTGAAAGAAACCAGGGGGAAACTGATGCATCCTGGAAAATCCTGAGCAAGCACAGAAGCACATTTCATAATTGCCAAAAAATGACGAGTGCCAGAGTCCCCTGACAAGAGTCACATGGGAAGCAGCAGCTCCACTGTGTGGTACCCAGTCCCTTCTGCTGTTTGGTACCAGCTGAGGAAATCCTTCTGGTGTAATTAGGGTTGTTGATTCCAATCCATTCTTTCTTGGTCATATGCTCAGAGCTAGTCCCTGACCAGTGATGTTGCACCACTTCACTGCCTGAGTCATGGATATGTTTAATGCAAATTCTGAGGGTGGCAGGGAGCCCATTGTTTAAAGAAACAGTTTCCTCCCTCTCACAACCACCTGGAACAAGCTCCTGTGAGACTTGATTTTATCAGCTTTCAGCTTTTCTTTTGTTAGCCAGTGTTGTGTTCTTGCTAGGTGTTCCACTGGGTTTTCCAAAAGAACTTGATCTGTGCAGGTTGTGGGTCCAGGCTGGAACAGCAACAACAACAATCACCATTTTCTGCACAGCCTGTCCATGGCTGAAACAAATGGAAAAAAATAAAAGACTGATGAGCAGTACTGGGTCTGCCTCTGGTGAGTTGAGTGGATTCAAGGGAAGAAGTAAAATGCATTGCGTTGGAGCAAAACATGCCTTTTGCCTTTGGTTTATGTATTGTGCTTTGCACATAAGTTTCTGTGCACCTACTGTCTATGTTAAACTTGTGTCTTTCCTTGTCATCATATGCAAATGCTCAGAAAGCATGAAATCCTCTGTTTTCTCCTTCTGCAGGGAATATTCATTTTAGCCCACGCTAGCAGCTCTCCTTCCCTTGCCTTTCTAACAGGCAGTTCTACTTTCTGTTGAGGCTGTTGTTGCCTTTTGCTCTTACTCCAGCCCCTTCCAATGCTGTCCCTGTGCTTGCATCCCTCCTCCCATACTGTCCTTAATAGGAGCTGTGGGGAGATAGTCTAGGCTGGGCCCAATGATTCTTCCCTTTCCCCCAACTTATCTCATCTATCTGATATTCTTAAAACATTTAGAGGTTTCTTTTTCAGCATTTAAAAGTGTATAATTTAAAACACTTTCAACTTAACAAATTTTGATGGAAGTATCTCTTGAAAAGGTTTTGTTCTTTTAATGTCTTTTTGGTCACCGCTGTCTCTTGGTTTACCTCTGTGGGGTATTGCTTGAAGTCCTTGTCTGCCTCTCTTCTGAACATTCATGACTCCTTTTGGTGCTCCTTCTCAATTACATGATGCTTGTCACACGAAGATGGCATGATCTGTGCAATTGCCTCCTGAGCCTTCACTGTGTTTGGGATGTGAAGACATGCAGCTCAGTGTTCTGTGTGGCTGGAGAGGCAAAGCTGTTTGCAGGATTCCATATTTGCTTCCTGGAGTCAGCAGAGAAAGCTCAGATTTACATCACTTCTGTGATGATGTAATTATTAGAGGAGATGGACTGTATGTTTCATTCTTTTTCTAGTGTGACATTATTGGCAGTAGTTTTTTTTCCCAAACATCAGTGGTTTTTTGTCCAAACAAGTACACAGCATGTTTGCTAGACTGTCCACAAGCACCCTGAACATTGCCTTGTCAGAGAAGGTGACACTGTTTTGGATTTTGTGACCTGGCAATGTTCAGAGAGGGACAGTAAACCCAGGGTCTCTAGAGTAACAGGTGTGGGCTGTCCTGTAGCTGTCCCTCCTGGCAGTCTAAAGAGGGACATGGGTTGTCAGTATTTATAAGCCTGCAGTTTCTTGTTCAAACAAGAATTAGGTGTTCCTAATATTTCTGAGATCTTCCTGATCTCAAAGAGAGATTAGAATTCTCTACTACTGAATGGAAGCAGCGACTTCCTTTATAATTTTGGCTCTAAACCCCATTCAGATAATGCTATTTCCAAAATATTTAAATCCAAGCTATCCTAGCACCAAGCTTTGGGATACCCATGTGGATATGCTGTACAATACCTAACACGTGCTTAGTTTGCGCATTTTGGCCATATGATGGTGTTCTTAGCCAAGTCAATTTTCTATTCATTTTTTTAATTACCATTCTGTGAAACACTGTTTCATGTGTTGTGCTAAGTTTCCAAGTGTCTGGTCTCTGTTACAGTGCTGTTCTCATCTATTAAATAGGCAATTTCTTTGGGTAAGAACACTAGAAATAAAACGATTGGAGTTTGGCTAAGGCAGCAGGATTCTTGAAGGCAGTGTGCCTTGGTTTGGCCCATATCTCTTGAAGGGTGAATGAAACTACTTACACATCACACTTAATTTACAGTGCTAGTGGTCTTGTGTGGAGTGGTAGGGGGGAAGAGGGAGTGCCCTTGCGAAGCACTGAAAATGAATGTGTTGTCTCTACTGCAACCCACAGGCAGAGATAGTGGCTGCAGTCTGCTCACACCCTTCGGAAGGAGGTTGGGCTGCCTTGCTGCAGCCCTACCATCCTTCTGCTGAGGGTTTCTATCACACCACTGTGGCTGGGGACATGTGCTTTTCTCAGCAGACCTGCAGCGGCTCAGCAAGCCCAGCCTGTATTGGAAATGGGAATTTTTACATCTGCCAACCACACTGGATGGCCTTGTAGGCTTTTTCCTTCTTCTTCTTTGGACATGTTTGAGGCCCTGGCTATAGTACAGTGCCATGCCAGTGAGTGCAAGCTTGATACTCCCACTGAAGCATGAACCTCCCTTTACATTTCATACTTTCTCCCTGCTACAGCTCTGTCTATGTCACTCAATGTATGAATTCAGTTCCTCTGAGGAAGCCTTGGGGAATGGTGCCCATCAGTAGAGGCTCTTTGCTGTCTTTGTTACCATGGTGCTGCCAACAGGAGTTCATATTATTCAGTATGAACTTACTTCTTTAATTTAAACACTATTTAATTCCTCTCCTGTTTATTGAACATGGTTAACAGATGTGGGATACACTTCCGCTTTCTGCTAAACAGTGTCAGTATTGTTTTGGCTTCCCCTATTTTCCCCAGTGGATCTCATTTTGGCAAAATTTTGGGTGGCAAAGTAGGGGATCTGGGAGGCTCTTGGCTAAGGGGAGGTCAAGAGACATTTACTGGAGTGTCTTATTGGTGATCACAAACTGGAAGAGATAAATCTGACACCTGAGTAGGTTTCATTGTAATAACTTTGCTTAATTTTCCTTTCTTTTGCTAAGAAAATGTTCATCCTTCTTTTGAATACCTTGCGTTTTTTCCCCCCTGAACACTTTAGTTCTGGTGTTACTCATTTTAAAGAAGTTTTATGATTTACCTTTCCACTGTTGTCTTTCCTGCTCCTTCTCAAAAACTGGTCTTAAAAATGCAAGGGGAAAAACTCAGCCCCCTCCTTTCTACTCCTCTAAGTAATGATTTTGTATATTGCTCAATGTTTTTAATTAAAACTCTTATTTGTATGTTTTTTTTTATTATAGCCGTGGGTTCTCCTCACTCTGGGTGTGCAGATCTAGCCCAGTTGTAAATTACAGTGCTTGCAAATTAAAATAAATTGCAGTGACACAGGGCCTTGGCAGCACTGCTGGACACTCTCCTGAACCCACTGGGGTCCTCACTGCGTGTTTAAAACATATCTGTTGTTTGCTGGATTTACAGAGTATCTGACAGTTTAGCTCAGTAGGGAGGAGTCCTCCTTCAGTAGTTTACATGAGGGGAGTTCCTTTAGTGGAGATTTGGAACAGGGAAACGGGCAATAATTTTATTCCCTTGTGTTTGATCAGCCTGATGCAAATGTCTTTGGGAAGCGAAGAAGGTGGTGTTGACTTTCTAAGAGATAGATCTCTCTGGTTTTCATGTTTCACGTTTTCTGAGTAGCATCTGCTAGTTGGAGAGCATGGGACTTTAGGGTGCCATCGAAAAAGAGGAGAGTGAGATGGGGTTCCCTGACCAGGAAAGCTGCAGTAAGGGCAATAGTTCAGCAGGGTGGTGAAACCATGTTTCTGATGCAAGAGGTGAGAAGTGTGAGCCCACTCACATGCTTAAATAGCTTGCTGAATTTGGTTGTAAGTACCACCTTTGAAGAAGCCCCGAAGGCTGAAAATACAACCTACACAATAATGTCAGGTTGGTGCATCCAACACTATCTTCTCCTCTCCCTGTGCTGGGTCATATTACACCTACTTTAAAAAAGGATTTTCTGTAGCTTAGTGGTTCATGAAAGACATTAATCAAAAAATTACTACAACTGCATAAATATAATGATAAAAAGGCTGATAGTTTCTCATGCTCAGTAGGTTTGTAGCGTTCAGTGTAATGTGCATAGTGTTATACTAGCTTGGTCCTTGCGGTGAAGGTCGGTTCTACCTGACTTTTTGAAAAAGATCATCTAAAGTCATTACATTTGCAGATTTTCCCTACCACCTGTTTTCATGTCTGTAAATATGTAAGACAGGAGGCTCGCTTTTTGTTCTGAAGGCACGTTAAGATCAAGGCCCTTGAGCATGCACCCTCTTCTGACGATCTAAAAATTTGTTAAAGGTATAGATCTTGATTACATTCTCTTAATCCAAGCCTTTTCTTTTAACCCAGCTCTTAAAAGGAAGCATACATGACAGTACATCACACAGTATCTCAGCCCTTTCCTGACATTTCTGTGGAAGTAAATGAAAGGTGTAAATTAAAAAAAGCAAGTGTTTGTGTCTCACTTTAACCTTCTGTTATGTTAAATGGCTTTATTGAAGAGTGCCAGCAGTGTTCTCAAAAAACTTGGGAAAATCCACTGTGAGCTATGCAATTAGTTGCCTTGGGAGCTGAGTATGGAGTTCATGATGTTTGATGTGAAAATTACATGGACACATCTAATTGGGTGTATTTGCACCACACAGGATACCGAATAAAGAGGTGAACTCTTTTCCTCCTTTCCTTGCTTGTTTTCTTCTTTAGTTGAAGTGTTTACCTTGAACTCTTCCCAGTCAAGATACTATTTATCTAGGCATGTGGATCGATCAATAGGCGCACGTTTCCCTGTGCAGATTTTGGAGAGTGGTGGGGAAACAGGCAGAGGTGGCACTATGAGCCTGGAAGGATGAGGGAAAGATGAACTTCAAGCTAACTCATGCTTCCCATTATCATTCCTTAGTTGTGACTTGCAGTGCCTATCCTAGCCCTAGAGCTCTACTCTTTTGCAGGAGTCAATGGCTAATTTAGAGAGTCCCTGGCAGCACAGGATCCATTACTCATAATTTCTTTTAGTGGTTGAGTTTTGCAATATAAACATATGAGGATCTTTTATGCTGACAGTGGTCTCCGATATCTCCGAGCCCTTTCTGATTTCTTGCTTTAATGTTTCTTGTTCATGGTCCTTAATGAAAGAAAAATATTCTGTAAATTACTAGCTGATACCAGCTTGTGTTGTGAATGTGTGTCTTGGGGTCCCTACACTTAAGAGATCTGCTAACAAAATGCGGAAATCCAGCTCTCTCTCTTATTTTCTCAGTATTAAAACTTGTATTATCTGTGTGTGCATGTGGATGTAGCTGTCTTCTCCCTCCTTCCCCATTAGAAACTTGAATTATGTGTTGATCTTTAAACAGTTTGGGTTCATTTTTCTTTGGTTGCAAATATAACTTGCCTGATGAATGCAGCTAAACTGTATTTTAAATATTCTGTGTTTCTGAACTGCAAAGACTTAAAGTAAAACATTTTCTAGTAATTTAGTGCTCTCTTCAGTGCAGTTATTCAATTATTAGACCACAAAGACATTCTGCAGTTTGATGTTATTAAGAAATATATTAGCAGAAAATACTCTATTATCATCTAATGCTAATAATCAGCTGGTAGGAATGAGAAGAGAAGATGTGTAATTGGAATTCTTGTGGCTAATAAGATGTGAATTCTAAAGACATTTGCAGGAGAGAAATCTAGGTACTATTATAAGAAATTGCTATTTGTATTTAAAAACATTAGTAGCACACTGATGAGATCAGATTGATTTGCTTGAAATATCAGTGAGACATAATAATGGGGATGACTGAATAGCACTTTGATCCTTGAGCAATATCACTGTCTTGCACCCTTTTTTCATTATTTGCTGTTCTGTGGGATGCCTTTCCCTGACCTCTGCTGTGGCTTGTTTCTGAAACATTGGTGTAGCAGGGAAATATGTACTGAAATGATAATTCAGGCCACTGGTTTTCTAATGGGGACCCTTCTCCTAGACATTGTTGATGTGACGTACCAGGTCACAGGGTACGGATGGTCCCTTCTTTCTAGCACAAAGACAGATGTCACAAACATTTAAGGACATGGGTGACTTATCAAGTACAGGTTTTTGCAGACTCCATTGTCTGTCTGTACAGGTGTCTGTGTGACGTGCCACTGGTGGAGAGTGTCTTTTCCTGAGCCATTTGCAAATAGATTACACCCTAAAATTATGGCCTTTGGTTGTCCTGTTACTGCTGGACTTGGCGTAACTGTAAGTGTTGTTATGGTTGTAAAATTATCCACCCACAAGATTTTGTCTTTGACCTCTGCATCAGTGAATTCCACAGGTTGATTGCTTGCCATTTACAGTAAGGGGAGGGACAGATATGAGTTTGTCCTCTTTACAGTGCACCTCCCTGTTTCTAGCCTAAATTTGACCTTTAGAAACCTAGTCATATGCAAACTTGATAAATTTGATTTTCTTCTGGAAGCCAAGAGTCTTCAAAGGAAGCCAAATGTAGAAGGCAGTGAGAAGGTGATGTGTAATGAGATGGTCTTCCTTTCTGAGCATGCATTGGCTCTTCAAAACTCAGAAACATTCTTCTAAATTCTTAGATTGGTTTTAATCTGTTGCTCTTGGCAGGGACTGGTGCCTTTAAGTTGGGGAGTTTGCTGGAAAGAGCAGGCAATATTAGAAGTGGGTTTTTTGAGTGTTATGAGCTCCCTGTAGAGATGGTTGTAAGTTCACCACACAAGGAACCACGTGGATGCTGCATGGTAGTGCAGGAGAAGTGAAAGCAGGACCCAGCTGAGGTTTGGTGACTTGTAGAGAAGAACAATGGTAAGAACCAAGTGAAGAGCATTGGCCAGGTGGGGATGGAGGTAAAGATGTTCTGAGCCCGTAGGGAGCTTTTCAGGTCTCTACTGTATGCCCACAGTAGATGGTTTAAAATTCTGGAAGCTGCATTGGATCTGTTCTAGGTGAAAAACAGAAAGCAAAAGGAGAAGAGAGAAGATAAGCAGAGCAACAACCTCCAGATTTGAGCAGTTTGCAAGGTTTTCTGGGACTTGGTAATATCTTGAGAATCCAGTTAAATTCTTAGGGAAGCAAGCAGTGATTAACTTTTCTGCAACTGAAAGTGTATATCTTGATTATCACCTCTTATTTAATTATCAGATACTTGGTTTTAGTTGAATGATTGTCTCAGATACTAGGAAGCCATCAAACTGGAGGGTGCTGGAGCTTCACAAGCATCTCAGTTAGCCCAGGCAATGGTGCTGTTGGATGCCCTCTGCCTTGAGCTTGGACATGTGAGCCAAGTAAGAGAACTGGGCTGTTTTTTCCCTCCTTTTTTCCTTCCCCCTCCCAAATTAAGTCGAACCCTACATCAGCTCCTCTCTCCAGGTTACCGTAAGGCAAATAAGTTGTTTTGGGTGATACAAACAGGGAGAGACAGTGGGAAAAGGTGGGAGTAGTATGTTACTGTTTCTCCCGTTTAATGCCATTGTAAGCCTACAATCTAGATTTTTCTCAATATTGTCATGGTATATAATGTTTGCATTTTAAAACGCTGCAATATTCACCAGTATAAGAAGAACTGAACAGCTCTCCCTGCTTTCAAAAGCAGATGTTTCCTAGCCAGGTTTAATAAGGTTTTTTCCAATGGAAAACCCTGGACGGTGTACTTGGTATTTTTGAAATTGTGGGAAAACTTGTAACCTTTCCCTTTTGCTTGGAAAGAAGAAATCTTCTGTGAACCAGACCCTGCTGAAAACACGTGGAGAAGTATAGCAAAGGGTTTCAGATCACTGCTTGCACGCTCAAGAGCCAAAACTGATGGAAAAAGCGGAGGGGTTTGTACTTGTACATCAAAGGAAAGGTATGAGGAC
Source organism: Neopelma chrysocephalum (assembly GCF_003984885.1). Lineage (NCBI taxonomy): Eukaryota > Metazoa > Chordata > Aves > Passeriformes > Pipridae > Neopelma > Neopelma chrysocephalum. Next base: position 4,066,892 of record NW_020897747.1, on the reverse strand, counting down.
ACCCGTTAGAAAACTGGTCTAATGAGAGAATGGCGGTGGCCATCATGGGGAGGGCTGTTGTTTCATCCAGACATGTTAGAATATGTATTTTTGATTTTTCAGTGTTAGATTATCTTTTTCATAAAGAAAAGACAGCAGAGCTGTTTTAAACAAATATGAGTATCTGCAGAAGAAATAGGAGATTTCTTAAGAAGCATCTTGAGTGAACTCCAGTCCCTTCAGAGGCTGCCCTTGCTGTGTCTTTCTCCCCTGACTTCCCCTGCCTCACCTGCCTCCTCCCAGGGAGAAAATTTAGATACTTTTGCCCAGAAGTGAAAGAACGTTTCTCACTTACAGGATCAGGAGAACAATTTCCTTTCCCCTCCAGCACCCTGGGCTCTGGTTCTTTGGATGCAGAATTTTGGTTGTTGTTCCCCCCCCTTGCTGTTTTTTGTTTTGCAATAATCATTCTTTTTAATACATTTTTAATAAACAAGATTCGTTTGAGGGGATCGTGAAGTGATGCTGCAGACAGCAGACAGAATGCCTTGTTCTAAAACACTTCCTCTTGTCATGTAGATAGTTTTTTCAGATAAAAGAATTGTTGCTTTCACCATTGTGTATTTTATTGTTGCACATGTGTGCATACACACCCATACACAGTAATGCCCGTTCTATCAGAACAATGGGAATGGAGCCGCATTGAAATGAAAAAACCAATAATGTGGCTTTTTAGGAGTTTTATATGCAGCTCTTTTTCTGTGCAGCATAATATTCTATTTGAAGTGGAACTTAGCTCTTAGTTAACACTGAAAGTGATAAGTTGTCTAAAGCCCTGTTTAGACAGACAGAGCTTATTTGGCATCTGCATTAAGCTGTTTGACAAAATGTTTCGAATGTAATTAGTTCACATCAAAGGTACACCACCTTCGGTGGCGGGTAAGATGGATGAGAACTAAAGATACTGAGATCAGCATGACCTGACTGAAGGCCTTGTAATTTAAGGTTTTACTGTTTATTACTTTATAATGTTAAAAAAAAAAAAAAGAGAACACTAGCACAGGATTTTTCTAATTTCTTTAATAATTTTCAAAGCTCTTTCAGTGTTTCAGTTGTACCAAGTTCATCACTAGTCATGCTCTTCTTATACCTCAGGAGAACACAGTGCCCTCCAAGAAATGTGACTTCTTTAAAGTCACAAAAAAAGATGTGTGGAAATATGTTGTATTTAAAGACTTATTTTAAAGTATATTTCTGAGAATACCTTCATAAAAATGATCCTTTTCCATATACTGTTCTCAATGACATTTTTTGATCCATATTTGCCCAGCTTACACGTTTCAGTTTTGTGGTCTTTGCCTTGTACTGTCAGGTCTGTAAGAACCAGCCTGAGGTACGAAAGCTTAAGCTGGATTTTTCCTCATTCTTGCATCAGTGTCACTAAACACTGATGGGTGGCAAAGGGGGGAAATATGAAAATGTGTATGTTAAGATGTATCTTTTCCTTTATAATATCCCCAGGTTACTATTGTTACTTTAGCGCCTTTCTGAATATTTTATATCTAATTCTACTCAGGGCTCCATCTGTATCAACAGGGATAGTAGACTAAGAAGTGTTTCCTTCTCTAGCAGCCAGTAATCAACACTTCAGTTTAACAGCATGGTAATTAGAGAAGGATTGCTTCCTGTCCTTGCTTTCTGCACTCGAGTGACTGTGGTGGTGTCAGCAAGAGTTAAACGCTGTGAGAACATGTAGGCCGAGTCTTTCAAAATGACAAGTGATGCTGGACACCTGACTTGGGAAGCTCCCTTAAAAAGTAGTGTTCAGCACTTTCTGAAGATAAACTGTGTTTAATCACAGTTTAGGTTTAGGAATTACTGAGAGTTAATAAAGTGTGAAGCATCAGCTGAAGTGCAAGAGCTCAGCTGGCGCTTGGTAACTCCTGAGTTGCAATCATTTCAATTGTGTATATAAGCCCTTTGTTTTAAGGGTAATACATCAAAGTACTTATTATGGCCATCTTGGTATGAAGATGCTCCACATAAGTTGCTAAGTTCACATAATAGAAAACCTGTGTGTTGAAAAAGAGTTATGTCGATTCTTTTTCTGGATCATACTGCTCCCACGGAAGGTGGGAGAAGACTTTGACGGAGCTACATGTAGCATTTGGCATTTTTCCCAAACAAGAAGTCTCTTTATGTGGTTTACTATGTATAATAAATGCTTAATTAGTATGATCTGAAGACTGATAAGTTAAATGGTGAGGAACAAGTGGTAGCAAAGTTCTATTTAAGCTGTTCAAAAGAAAATAAGAGAGTATTTCTTTAGTGCTACTGAGAGATGGTCTTCCCCTCATTGCTGTAAAATTAGCTTCTTTCTTAGCATGACTCCAGCTGTATTGAACCTACTGTAGATCATTCATAAAAACCAACAGCATTTTGGAAACATGCAGTATTTAAAATTTAAAATACTTGTTGCATGCAGAGATGATGGATGATTAAGATTTGGTATGTTAGGCCCTTTTGGTTATCTTATAAGTGATACAATGCTTTGGTTTACTAATGATCTTAGAGATGACGGATTTTGAAACCTCTCCTTAGCTGATTACTGTTCCCGCCCCCCCCCCCCAAAATAACCTCAAAAACATATGAGAATATATTTGGGGGGGGTATTTAAAAAAAAAATTAATGTAGTGGCACACTGGGACTGAGCAAGAAGCTGTTTAAAGCATGTGAGAGATTCAGAAACTTTGAGAGGGAATATGCCAGCAAAGGTGGGATGGACAAAATAACTGAGGGCTCACATCAGCCTCATTTGGGAACATGTTGGTGTGGGCACTCACACTCTGTCTGGCTCCATGTATGCTTATGGTTCTAGCTGCAAGATTATAGATGTATATCCATTTGTATATAAAGGGTAATCCAACTAATGCTGAATTGAAGATTAAGCCCATTTTGGGTTTCGTCTTATTTTCCTTTCAGATCCTCTTTCCACATCCACACATGCACACACTCTTCTCTTTGAAATCTTTTCCCAAACTCCTCCTACATAATTCTCTGTAGAAACTGAGAGTATAAATAAACGTCCATTTTAATCTCCTTCTTACCAGGTAAGTGAGAGAAACAATGGGAGGTTTTATAGCCAGCCCTTTGCCCCTGTGGGTAGGAAATGAGTCATTACCATGATGAAGAAAAATGAGGGACTTCAGCCATAAATTCATGCTAATCTCCTGTTGTCAGTCTCTCTGGCATGGTTAGTGACTCAGCATTATGTTTGCAAATGGGGTACTGTGCCCTTGGTGGCCTGTCAGCTGCCGAACTGCTCCTCTCCATGTTCAAAGGTCTTTGGGTGGATAGGAGGGATGGGCTTCCTTCCCTGAGTATGGAGCCCAGGCACAGCCCTGTTCCCACCGTCTGTGTTCCCAGCACACATGGTGCTGTTCCAGGGTCACTCCTCAACATGAGCAGCAAAGTGCAGTCAACTCACTGGTCCTTCAGATCTTGATGACTGACACCCACCTGAAAATGTGCAAGTAGACAGTGCTACTGTCTTCTGTTCTTTGGGGACATCCTTCTTCAACCACCCTTCTTCCCTTCTGAACATCTACTCTGTATTTTGCAGAAAAGCTTAAAAAAATAAATGAGAAAGGAAAGGGAAATGTTTCATAAGTTTCCCTCTGCTCATGTATACATACATAAAAATAAAGAAATAATATACACATACAATTATATATATACAGATGTAACTGTGTATGTATATATACATGTATGCCTTTCCATGCTAATGTTCCACAGTCTGGCATACCCACCCAGAGCGACTTGGTTTTGAATCTTGGACAGAATTTCTCTGTACATCAGCTCAAGCCCATAATTCTCTGAAGGAATTATGGTGGTGATTCACCAAGCCGTGTTGTTGTCTGAGAACATCAACATCTAGGCTTGAACACCTATGCAACAGCACCCATTAAGAATTAATGCTGCCTATTATTTCTGAACTTTTTCTCCAGACTCTCTAGCCTTAGGAAGATCTGTGTCTGTGCATGGGCAGACAGGAGTGTTGTGTGATCATAGACGTGCCTGGAGTTCATGGTGTCTCAGCTCTTGCCTGTGGTCAGGGTAGAGGCCTGGAACAGCAGCCATGTTCAAGGTCCCTCCTTGGGATTTCCAGAGCAGGAGAGCTAATGCCTTCTAACCCTCTTATAAGTCTCAACATGACTTCTGCTGACAGCGGATGAGCATCCTGTAGCTTCAAGTCTAGTCATCAACATTTTGTCTACGTTGACTGGAAAGGGGCTGGTGTTGCCATAAATTAGTGAGACGATACATAAGAACTCCTGGCCTTGCCATCTGTAACAAAGCAGAATAAAATATTCAAAACTTGCAGTTCTGCTTGCAGCACTGAGGCAAGTCACATGCAGTCAGCTGGTGTGTCTGCTGTTTATTTCCATGAGGAATAAAAAATAGTTTATAAATTGTAACTTCACCACATTCTGGCTACTAGGTCTAAACACGCAGTGTCAGGCTTTTTCTGCAAATGGCAATCTCCTAGGATGTGAAACATTGTTAATTTATCTTAAATAATTCAATAGAATGTCAATATTCCACAACTCCCTCTACTTAGAGTGACAGGTGTGTTCAAATTAGTAGCCCTGAAGAATAAAGAATATTCAGGACATGCTTTTATCTCAGGAAAGACAGAACTCGGTGCAGCTGCATAAGTTTTTAAAGTAGCAGTGTGAACACCAGCCTGCTACCTGGATGACAAGTAATTCAAGCACAAATGTTGTTGCTTTTAGAAAAGAAGTGGTATATACATTTTGTACCCAGTTAGTAATCCCTGCATGTTCTCTGTATGTGTATTATATTCTGTATTTTACATACACATGCAGGATACACAACATAATGTGTGAGTGGATGCTGTGAAATGCTGTTTCATATTTGCATGCTAATTTATTCTATCAAAAACAAAAGTTTTTTTTAAGGCAGATCATGTGATGAGTTGAAGCAGTCAGACTTGTTGCTCAATGTATTTTCTCTGTGACAAGCTGGAGAACTGTTAATCGGTAAAAATAGCCCTGACACCATGCTTGGAGCTTGTGGGGAAGAACTAGCGTTGTTCCCTTTTCCAGGTTATGATCACCATAATTAGAGCAATAATCATAGAATTTAAAGTGGTGTAAGACGCTCTCCATTTTCCTTTTCATTTTTCTGACAAAACAGGATTCCTTGCTGAGGTTTATTTTTATCTGTATTATCAAATCTGTTTTTATATTTCTGAAGAAATAGAGGTGAGGGCATCCAAGAATTCCTTTGGAAGACTATTGCTGATTGAGGATATTTTCTTGATAATTTAAAATAGTTACTTAAATCTCCTAGTCTCTTGCATAACCCCTCTCTATTCAGGTGCTCACATCCTTTTGATATTTGGAGGGATGGATTGATTAATTTGGGCACAGGAAGGAGGCAAGGCAGGGCTGCCCTTTGTTTAACCCAGTGGTGCCAGCTAGTCTGGGTCAGAAGCGTGACTAAACTCCAGCTGAGACATTTCTGTGGCTGATCAAGATGTTAGGGCAACACCCAGAAAAATAGCCCAGGCTAGCTTGGCAATGTTAAGACTTAAAGTGCATATGCTGTTTTCATCTCAAACATGTAACTTGCCTGCTCTGCGGTGGGGAGTCAGGCTGAAGGACCCTCCTCCTCCTCCTCAGCCTTGTAAAGCCCTCCTGAAAACATGCTGGTGCACTTAGCATGGCGGGTGTGCTCACCCACAGTTCCTGGGAAAGTGGCAGGGAAAGTGGCCATATGTGAGCAGGTGTAGCCTCTTCCCTCCTAGAAGAGCCCATGTAGGTGCCTATGCATTTGGCTTCCTTGCAGATACACAGTGACCCAGGAGGACTGTAAAGAGGCTGAGGGGGGTGATCCTTCTCCTCTGCTAAGCCCTAGTGATGCCTGGAATGCTGGGTCCAATGCCGGCTCCCCAGTGCAGGAGAGGCATGGACTTGGTGAAGCACATCCACCAAACGGCCCTAAAGATGATGAAGGGACTGGAGCATTTTCATATAAGAGAAGGTTATGAGAGCTGGGGCTGTTCAGCCTGATGTACAGGGACCAGAGGGATCTTGTCAGTGTATTTAAATACCTGAAGGGGGGAGTAAAAAAGATGGAGCCAAGCTCTTCTTGGTGATGCCTGGTTACAGGGCAGGAGGCAGTGGGCACAGACTTGAACACAGGAAATTCTATTTCAGTAAGGAACAGCAGGCTTTTTTACTTTTTTAAAGTGTGATCAAACACTGGAACAGGTTGCCCAGAGAGATCATGGCACCTCCATCCTTGGAGATAACAAAACCCGACTGGACGCAGCCCTGAGCAACCTGCTGTAGCTGACCCTGCTCTGAGCAGGGCAGTTGGACTAGACCAGAGGTCCCTCCAACCCCAGCTGTTCAGTGATGCTGTAATCCTGCTAACTGTTTGAACATGTAATTGTTGACCTTGTGATGGTCAATACTAAGGCAACGGTCATGTCCCCCTTCAAACTAACAGTCCTAATTTGTTTATGCTTCCAACTAGCTATTATATTAAGCCACAGTACAACTGACCCCCTGAGAAGAGGTAACTGAAGCTTTTGTTGAAGAATGTGCTCTGGTTGGCTCTATGCCCCTTTCTTCCGAGCTTAGAGGAAAAAAGGGGGCCACTAGTTTATTTATCTTGACTTAATAACTTCCTGTATTTGGTTGACCTTAACTCTCCGTTTTCTAATGAAACTTGAAGACGCTCATGAGCTGAATTTATTAATGCTTTCTTTTGTTGTGAAACAATTTACTTTTGTTTAGCCTTTATCACTTGCCCTTTGGAGTATATTCCTGAGGAGGAACAATGAATGGATGTTTCCTGCTCTAGGTGTGTGCAAGCATTCCTCCAAAATTTAAGTGTGGAAATGAAGTGAAGCTCTTAACCCAGACTATCCTCCCCTACCTATCAAAGGTATTTTTTGTGGGTTTTGACAACTTTAAAGAGTTCAGACAACATCCTACATTTACAGGAATAGCTGTGTACTGCCTCATCAACCCAGGAGCTGGTGGCAGTTCTTGTTGCTCAAAGGAGTTATTACTTGAGATTGTGTTTCAGATTTTTGAGATTCACTTTTTTCTTGCTTAATTGTTCAATCCTATTAATATTCAAAAATGAATCCAATTATTATTTGGCTTCATTCCTAATTGAGTTTCGACTCCTCACAGTGCTGTTCCGAAATACAGTCGTTCTTACAGTGTGAAAGTAGGGAATGTCTTGTCATTTTGATGGACTGATTTTGATAAAACATGGCTTAAATCTAGTCATCCCACAGATGTGCTTTTCAACCTGGTACCTTTTTTAATATTCTGACTTTGATTTCAATGCTTCAGAATTCATACAGTGCAGAAACCTCTGGAGGATTTGGGGACCAGGCTAGATTATTTGCCTACCTAAGAGTTTGTTTGGAAAACTTGCTGTTAGTGAGAGGTGTTCCTTTATGAGGAATCTGAAGAAAAGACTCTTCTGTGGGAATACAGAGGATGGTGGCTCCACAAGTAAGACCCCCTCATAGTTTCTGGAATGACCCTCTGTTTTAATTGATAATATTGGAAGACAATCATGGGTGTTCCCCCTGTTATCCATTTAACCCCCGATGCTGAATCAAGATTATAATGTGCCTTCCTCTATCTGCATTCTCTATATGTCACTGTGAGCGGCTTTAGCGCTTAATCAAAATCAGTGGAAGAACATTATATGTAGGATTTGGGTGGGAGGTTTTTGTGGGTGATGTTCTGGTGGAGGTAATTCTGTGCGTCACACAACAATTTCCTTTGGAAGAAACCTCTGGAGGTTATCTGGCTCAATGCCCCACACTCATGGCTATGCTTTTAAAAGTCCTACATTCCATTTAGGGAGGGGATTGCTGACATGGAGCTGATGTGCTCAGCCCTACTGCTGGCTTTAGCAAGGGGTGAACCCACTGAGATGGTGGGTACAGTAGTGTCTCTGGGGCTTGTACCTGGCCCACCTCTGGCTATTTATGAGTGAGGCTGTTCTAACAGGAACTAGGATGAGGCTTGTTTCACGCTGGCTTCTCAAAAGCTTTCAGGAGGTGGTGACTTCATGACCATGGCTGATAAACAAACTTGGCTTTTATAAAAATAGACTGATGGTCTGGCAGGAATTCCAGCCTGTCCAAATGGGTTTGCTCCTGCCAAGTAGCACGGCTGCTGCTGCGTGAAGAGGGTGTGCCCCTCCTGCTCCCTCCCAGCCTTCACATTTCCCTGCTTTTTCCCAATCAGATGGTAAATACGTCTCTGCACATAGCATTAGGGTTGGTAAATCAGTTGTGCAAATACTGCCAAGTAAGTAAATACAGTAGAAAATGGAACATTCACTCCTTTTGTTTAGTTATCAATACAGATTTAAAGGCAAGTCACTCTAAGTAATTGTGTTTAGGTCATAAAACATGGTTTAATAATGACAATAGTAGGGTGTGTCCTGAGACAGGAGGCAAAGCAGTGCACCTATAATAGCCTAAGAGTGGGTTATTTCCGATAACAAACGTATCTCCTTAGGATTAGTTCAGAGGAGAGCAGTTTGATGAACACCCACTTTTAGACAAATCCTGAATGTTCTTATTGTCCTGGTACTCATAAGTTGAGCCCACTGAAATGTAAAGATCTTTTTAGCACTATCTCTGTTTACCAAGTTAAACATTGAATAAAATCTCTCTTGACATAATGATCGTGGGTTATGTGCAATGTATGACTGGAAAAAAAGAAGATTCCCTACACCATAGAGCATAAAGTTCCTATCCATATTATGTGGGGGTTTTTTCCAGTCTAAGCCAGCAGCCTCATTCTGCATGTTGGATCAAGATTACTGTTGGATCAAATAAAGTGTACAATATTATAGTGGTAAGCAAGCAAATCTTTCAAGGCTAATTAAAAAAAAATACGGCTGTTTTCTAAACTTCTCAGGGATTTTTAATCTTCGAAACCAGTCTCCGCAGAGATGGATTAGTGAGGAGAGAACAGATGAAGCAATCAAAGGTGCCAGATAAATGCAATTTATCATGTTTCCACAATTTATCGCCTCATTATCCTCCTCCTTGTGTGTGTATATGTGTCTATACGTGTATATTTATATAAAGTGTATGAGTATTAAATGTGTTTATGGAATGATACTGCTCCTGGATTTTCCACGGCATGTTCTATAAACTGCTGGGGGTGGCACACTTTCTTTTTTTTAATAAGTGCAGTATGTGAAATCTCACCAGACATAGCTAAACCAGAGTGCATTGCTGACATACCAGCTATTTTAGAAGACGTGACCTATATGGAATTAACAAGTCCAATCCCAGTCTCTTAAACTCATATAATGAAATCTCATAAACTTGATAACATGTGTAATTCTTTTAAATCATAAAGTAGTTTTTAAATACAGCCCATCATTTCCAGAGTGTGAATTTTTGCATGATGGCAGTTCTTTCCTGTCACAATATTATTGCTAGTTTTGTTGCTGAACAGGTTAAGACTCTAATCCATCTCCTCAGCTGTGTGGCTTTCCTGGTTGAGATGGCTCTTCATAAGCCAGGATACAAAGTTCAGCACTTACCAGCCCCACTCCTAATCCTTCAGTCATACAATGACTTTTCCATTTCTCAGGTCCAATAATATAACTATGATCTCACTTCTGCATAGCACTTCAACACCTTGTTTTTCTGTGTTGGACTGTAGTTTACACATTTCAAGAAGATCTTTTGTAAATTTGATTCTTTGCAGGCAAATAACCTAGTAAGGCTCTACATTTCTTTAAAGAAGGAGTACATGAGCTTAAGATTTTTTCTTCCCCCTCAGCCCCCCTTATCCTATTAGTGTGTGTGTTCTGTACAGGTCTCCTATACATTGAGGCATGTTGTCATTTCTACCAAGGCCTATTTAAAAACTTCATGTTTGGAAGAGTGGAGGCAAAGTTGTTTCCGTATGGAGACAATCAGTTGTGTCTTACTTTTAATGCATCCAGGTCCCTCAGAGACTGGTCAGATAAGATTGGAAGAGTGCATCTCATGGTGCCTGTAAGAATGGCTCAGTGAGGATGAGACTTAGTGCCCACCTTGGAGGGAGGTCCGCCCCAGCTGTGGTGGGCAGTGCCATATAGCCCAAGGAGAGAAGATACATCACATCTAGCTCTTTGAAATGAATATCAGAGCTGTGCCTTGTCTCAAAGGGGTGAGATGAACTTAACAAAAAGGGCTACGTGTTTATATTGTACTAAAGCAGAAGGCTGTATTGAATACAGTGCTAGTTTCACTTTTCCAGTGAAGGACAACAGGGGACATTTAGTTAATTCTAGACTTACTTTTCTCTTCGCAAAGTCCAAGTTCTGATTTATTCTTTTACTGTCTTTCATTTTAACCCCTAGAAAAATCCTCCCAAAGAGGAGAGGGAGGGATGAGAGTGGTATCTCAGCCTCTTCATCCTGCTTCCCAATCTCCAGCCACCTTCTGCCTGACAGGCTCTTCACTCAGACCCTCAGGTCCAGGCTCTGGCGTCAGTCTTTCACCTCTTAGGAAAACAAAGTTGTCAGGGAGATAATACTGGATTTAACATGATCTACAGGATTGGGGTCAAGGGTGATGACGAGGGCCTTCAATCAGTAGACGTTCATTTGAGCGTGTCATCACTGCTGGTGGTTTTCAGATCAGGCTTCTGCTTACAACAAGCTGAAGTGACAAGTGAGAAACCTGCTTCTCACAGCAGGCAGGGAAAAGATATTGGGTACTCGTGGTCAGGGACAGATAAACATAGCTTGAAAATAGAGGCAAACTGGTTGCTGCAAGGGAGGAGAGCAGACGTGTTTTCCTTCTTTCCAGTGAACACGGCGCTGTTTGCGGATGTGGCTGGGATGACCCCCCCTGATTCTTTTTGGAGATGTATTTCCAGCTTAGAAAGAGATGAGAAAACCAGCAGCGATGACAGCAAACAGCCGTACAGAGACTGGACGGTGCAACACGAGTCTAGAGCCCAGTCCAGCCCCTGGGTGGGGTGTTGGTGCAGGTGTCCCCAGCCAGCACGTGGGCATGTTGTGCACATGGCTGTGCTCCAACAGCAGCATGTCATCAGGCCTTGTGAAATACCCAGGCCCACCCTGGAGATGACCAGATGGGAAATAACAGCAATAAAATAACTTTTCTGACTTGTGTAGGGTTCATTAAGACTTTTTGGTGCCTAGAGCAGGGAATGAGAACCCTGTATGGGAAGGAGGAAGAGGAGTTAAAGACCTGTCTCTTCTTTCTTTCCCATTCTATCGCAGCACAAGTGTGATGCCCTCCCTGCTGTCCCTCCTGGAGGAGTGAGTGGGTGGACTCTAGCACGGATCTGCTGCTTCTACTGCTCGAGTGTCACTTGCATGGCTTGTTGGTCTGCTGCTTGAGCTCCTTCATTTTTTTCGTATTTTCCTCTAAGCAGATATAAATATCCCTGATAAGAGAAAACTAATCCCTTTCCCAGAGCTGTTTCATGCAAACTAAATGGGCTTCAGAGCTTTTTAGGTCTCGTGGTTTGGCTTGGATTAGGGGAGAGGGGGGATTTAGGTGACAGTGGCAGGAGATGGAAACCCAGTGGTGTCTCGTCCCCAGAGCGGAGCAACGGAGAAACACTGTGTCAGCTGGCATGGCCTGGACATGCTTGACTGAGTGTGGTACAACACTTCTGCTGTTTGCTCTGCTCAGGAAGGTAATTCCTCTGTAATCTAATTCCTCTCTTTGTAATGACTGGAGACCTGCAACTTCAGCTAAGCAAGAAATTTTGGTAATTGATCCCAGTGTATAAGCCAACGAAAGAGAGGAAAAGCAGAGGGAGAGAGTAAAGAAAACAACAGCAGCTGATTTTGTATTGTTTCTGATTTCTGTGTTGTAAGAGGGAAGCAGTTTTCCATCTGGAAATGGAAATGTTGCAAGTTGGAAAGGATCGTCTTGAGTATTAAAACAGCAGACTGCAAATCAAGGAGGTTTGTTGCCCTTTTTGACTTTGGGTGTGTCACTTAACCTTGTAGTTTCAGTAGTAGAAATGGTCTGTCCCTGTGCAGCTGAGGTGCAAAAGCATCCTTTGTTATCTGAAAATGCAAGTGGAAGACCCCTATAGATTATTCTTAATCGTACAACCACCATGTTCTGTGTAACAGCCTGTTGCAGGTCCACTCTCAGAGCTAGATTTGGTCAAGTGTTAAATCCATTACAAAAGAAATTAGTCAGCTGCAAGTAGGACACTGAGTTTTGTGAAGAAAACTCTTGGGCTTGTATGAGGGTTTTTTTGACTTTTTTTTTAGCTGGGTGGTAAAGGCAAGGGGAAAAATAATAAATCCCTTGGTTTTGTTTGTGTGTCTCTACGGGAATGACTGCAGTGATTTTCCATGCTACATTAGTAGATCATTGATGGCCAAAGTGCAGTCAGCCCTCTTTCTATCCCTGATGCTGCCATGACACTACCCCACTCCTCACTGAAAGTGTTTGCATGAGGCGTCTGCGCGGCCGCGACCGCGCAGTGCAGCAGCCAAGTGCTCAGTGACCTCCTTCCGCTCGCTCCCATTGATGCTTCGTGTTAATGGGCAGAGAGGAAGGCAGGAGTTTGGCCAAGCACAAAGCAAAAGAGAAGGGGGAGGAAACCTGACAAAAACCCCAGCCTATGTTGTTGCTATGCCAAAAGCAGGCAGAGAATGGGAGCCACAACCAGGGTGGTCAAGAAACGAGCTGGCTGGTGATGGGTCAGTTGCAAATCACAGCAATCTCCAGGCAGCTCAGCCAAGAAGAGCTTGTGTTTGTAGTGGTTGTGTGGCTCCACATACCAGAAGCGTGGCTGTCCTTTTCTCTTGGGATAATGACTAGGTGGAGCAGCTCAAATATGTGCATGATATTCTTGGTGTTCCTAGCCAGGAAAAACAAAGCCCTGGAGAAGTGTGCTTGATGGTAGAATTCTTTGTCTGGTTTTATTACTGCTGGTGTGAATTGCTGACAGGTGTGTGAGGTGCTCCAGGTGGATGACAGTGTGGGGTTGGCACCCTGGAGACCTATGGAGTGCACTGGGGAATTGGGGTGTTCTATGTAATGGGTGGAAGCTGATAACCCTTGGACAGGTGATGATGGAGACTCTTTTGTGACCCTTTGTCCCAACTTATACAGTGGACAGGAAGATGGTAGTGGCAAGTAAAGGGTGAAATATCAATTTTAAGCTGTGGTGTTGTCGCACCTGCAGATGGGATAATAGCTAGTCCTGTGGTTCGCAACCCAGTTTCCATGAATTACATTTCTGAGCAGTACAATAGATACCCCCCTTTTTCAATTGCCATCTGAAACATGATATATTTTCCATGAACTCCCACGTAAATAGGTTTTTTTGGTGACAGGTTGCATGTTAAAGCACTGGAAGATGAAAGCGCCAAATATTTGCTTTAGAAAACCACAGTGAAAGATTCTCTCATCCTCCTTACTCAAACTGCATCAGCCAGATTTCCATTAACAAAAATGACTCTCTGTACTTAAACTTCTTGGCACCCCCTGGGCATCATTAAGACTCCTTCTTTCCCCCTGTGTCTTTTCCAGGGGAGGAGGCATGGAGGGAAGCTAATATAGGACAGTTGTGGCTTGTGCTTGAATCCTACTTAATATTGTGGGATGAGTCTCCTCAGCGGAGCACAAGCAGAGCAGATAGACAGCCCTTTCCTGAGCCCCCAGCTGCTTGAGTCAGGGGCTTCAGTAAGTCAAAAGTGGCTTCAATAAGTAAAAAACATCTCAGAATTATGCTGTACCAATTGTCTGCTTGACCTTGGGCCAGAGCCCACCTCACTCCATGCCTCAGTTTTCTTACCTAGGCAATAGAATTAAATAATGCTTGCAAATATCACATTGTTGCAAAAAATAAACTATATCATTGGCCACACAGAGTGTGACTAATTTTAAACCTACTGTGAATTTGCTCCATGATCTCCGAGGAGAATGGTCAGCCCTGCCAAGTAGTCTGATGCCTCCCGGTAGATGTGCTTTAGGAAATGTGAAGTTGGGGGGTACTCTTGACATCCCACATCTGAAAATACATCCCACCAGTAACTGGATATTGACAGCAAATCAAGTTGCTTAAAAGTAGAACATGTTCCTTTATTCTCCTGCTTTCTGCAGGGCCTCATCTTCCAAGCCATGAGCCATCCTGCTGATGATGCATGTTGTAGATTGATAGCCTCCTGATATACTTACTATACTTTCCCTCTCTATTCTCTTTAATCTTTTTCTGCCTGATTCCATTCAGACCTTGCCTCAAACACAGATACTTGATTCTGGAAAACCAGTGTCTGTTTTGGCTCAGCAAAAGGCAGATGCTTTGGCACTGGCATTTTGAGGGTGTGAGTGGGAGCTGCGGAAGGCCTCCTTGAGCAGGGAACGACCTCCTGCTCCTCCCTACATGGTCCACCCCTGCGTGCCTGGGCTTCCAGACCAGCGAGGGTGAGTCATTTGCTGATATCCACACCCAAATGTGAAACCATGAAGGGGTCTGGCATGCTTGATAAAATAATGTGTAGAAGATTTTAACTAATATTTTCTGGGGTTTTAAATTCAAAACTTTATGTACAATATGCAGCACTTTACAAAGTGAATGGTGAGTCTGAGTGTGTGTTTGTCCTCTAGTACACGTGTATACACAAATGTGTAGCTTGTGCATTGTCAAAAGAAAAGAGGAAAAACCCAGAATATGTATGGCTTTACATCTGCTATATATACATGCTTGCTGACAAACATGCTTACTGCTTCTCTCACATAATCACTTCTTCAGCTCAGCTGACCAGCATGCAGATGAACACAGCATTTACCCAAAAAAGTATTAATTTGGTTTTGAGGCTTACGTACTGTTATTATGATAAGGCAAATTTAGTTTCTGGAGACAGGAGAATCATTCCTCAAGCTAAAGCACTTGCTCAGAGTGAATTTTAGCTGCTGTCTTAAGGTTATAAGTTTGTCTAGATATTTACTTTCCACAAATTAAAAATTGTCACTGGAGCACTTACTGTTGACCATTTTTAATAATCAGATGTTGTTTGGTTTTACTTGCTGATGGAGACATGGATCCTGAATGCATTTTCCAGCACTAGTCTGGGGGATCAGTGGGACTAAATGCATGGAGCAGTCCTCTCACAATAATTCCTGTTTCTTCCCTGGCACTAGAATATGCTCTCAGCTTCAGTGAAAAAATTATGCGGTGTTCTACAGTGACCTCCTGGCACTTGCATTTAAGTACATGCTAGGCTTGGAAATGAAATTTGGATTTGAGTGCAGTATTTGGGCAGAATTTTGTTTGGCAAAAGGTTTTCCTTTCCTTCCACTCATGTAACATTTTTGTCATGAGGATCTTGAATAAGTTTGTAGAAGAAGAGATTGCAAGTGTTGCAGTAGTTCCATGTCCTGAAGCCAGGGTAGTGGCAGAGCTAGGGCATAGAAATACTGCTTTTGTAGGTCTCAGCTCACTATTCTAGAGAGCTATCAGAACATATTTTTCTATGTATAATTTTTGTTGTTTATTTGAGTTCTTGAGTTAGTGTTCTCTTAGCCATTCATTAGCTTATGGCTCATTAAATTAAGTAGGTCTGATATCCATGTTTGAAGGGTGTTTGTGCATAAATCCTTTCAGGGAGGTAGAAATTATATGTGGAAATAGTCACCTTACTGCCTAATGGTAGTTTTTCTCTGAATAGTGGGACTGTCTGCTGGATTAACTTCATCAGGGGATCTAATTGCTGTAGAGGTCACTTGCTCCTCTGCAGATCAGTGAGTGAGTAGAAGGGAGAATTTCCTCATCAGTTCTGTCCGTAGTTCCATCATCTGGGGAAAGGGTCTCCCTTAATGGTCTGATTTTGGCTTTGTTGGGATGGTTCATTCAGTTACTGACTTTTTTAAGGCAGGGTTTGGGTTCTTTTTTTTTATTTTACCTCCTGGTGAACAAAGGTTCCCCTTTTCTGGAAGCTACAGGGTCCTGTGGGGACTCCCATGAGCTAGTCCCAAAACCAGAAGTCAGAATCACACTGGTGACAACCTTCTTGCACTGTGCCAGAAGCTATGGCCACAAGTGGAAGGAGGGAAGGAGCGGCCAGTGATGGGAGAAAGCAATCATCCCTGCTGGACTGTGCTGCCACATCCTGCTGTGTCGATACAGCAAAAGGATGCGGTGACTGTGATGGCAGTGTTTGGTATGGCAAAACACCCCACCTGCGGGGGTGTCAGCTGGAAAAACTAATCTAGTTCTGCTTGTGCTGGGATGGGTAGATGCTAAAATTGGATGAGAGCTTGTGAATTCTCAGGATTTTGTTACCAGTTTCTGGTGAGCATGCTGAGAGTACAACTCTGTCTCTACCACCATGTTTTTTTAGACCAGGATCATTGACGTTTTCTTTGCAGCCCTTCTGGTAAATCCAAGGATGCTTTAAATGTGTATTTACACTCTCAGAAGCAAGCTGTGGCAGTCTGGAATATTTTTCTTCAGACTTCCTATATTTTTGCATCAGCTTTGATTGTCAGTTTTCCTGCACACATCCATCTGGGCTGAGTCAGGATGTCATCTGTGCAGCTATTCTGGGATGCTGGGGCTGCCATGATGGTGCCTTGAAAGAAAACTCCCCTGCTGGTAGTTCCCAATCAGCACAGGGGTGCCAAGAGAGGAAAAGTAAAAGGAGCCAAGACCTGACTGTGTCCTGGCTTTGCCTGTGTGGCCACAAGAGAGATGGAAAGCAGGGAGAGAAACCACTGTCAGCAGAGTCTGGGCTGGAGAGAGGCAGCTTTCCACAAGTGCTGCCCCTGGGGAGCTCACTGTCTAGGCACAAAGGCTGGCTGTGGCCATTCTCCTCCAGCTCGAGGTGATATATCTGCTTCTGGATTAGCTACTCGTGTTGATAAAGCATTCCTCCATCCAAACAGGGCCATGGGAAGGTCGTAGGTTGTTCACGTGGCTTGTCCTCATTTATAGTGGTGAAAACCAGCATTCCATGAGGAAGGAGGTATGGAGGGGACAAAGAGCTGACTGAGCCCACTTTCTTCATTAAAGTGGAGCCTGGTATTGCAGTCCTTGGGAGCTGCTGTGTTAGTTCTGCATGGAGCAGACACAAGGACACTGTGGGTGGAAATTGTGCCTGGCTTGTATTAAGAGCAGCCACGGTCTGGGAAAGACTGTGAGGCACACGGGGGCAGTCGACGTGGCTGGACCCCAAAGCCTGTCCTTCTGCTCTGCAGCGCTGGGTGGGTGTCACCTCAGCTCACATGGGATTAACTGGGCACTGCCCTGGGCCCCTATTCCAACAAATGTCCTCGTGTCTGAGACACAGAGGTGGCAAATAAGACTAAAAAATGGCCATTCAGGGTCAGAAGATGTTATTCCAGTATTTTTAAGCCACCACAGTTTATTGTCTGTCTCGGACAAATTACAAGGCCCTGGGATTTGCCAGTTGAAGATGCGTGCTGCAGCCTGCTGCCTGTAGTTGACGTAGTTGCTCTTGCTGCAGATTTGTTGGATGGTCTTGGTGGGGAGCACTTAAACAGTGTGGTTAAAAAGCTACTGGGCTAACTTACAAAAAAGTCAAAAATTGTTGGCAGTTTCCAGCCAGGAAGGATAGATAGTCTTGTAATTAGCAGATACCGCAGGGAGTACAAGGTATGAGTTTCAGGGCCTTGACCCACAAGCAGGCAGCAGATCTGCCTGCCCTGGCCCACCATCAGAGCACGAAAAATTGCGGAGCAGGATGGGTGCTAACTCCAGTGCGTGACCTTAAACCACCACCAGCGTGTAGGGGAGCAGGCTGCAGCTGATATATGGACACATGTTGTCTTCTGCCATCTCGGTGAGGGTATCAGCCCTCAGGAGAAAGATAGAACTCACAACATCTTAAATTAACCCAGTGTGAATTGCTGGAGGTCATAAGTTAGAGCTGATATTCTCTACTCTACAGGGTGTTTAATTTATTAATATTATTTAAGTTGCTTGGTAAAAGCACAAATGCTTTCAAGAAACATAGCAGAATCCTTTTCTCTCTCTTTTTCTCCGTAGTGGTAAGTGGAGTCTATGCTTTGTAGAGATACCCACTACTCTGAATTCAGGCTCCTCTCCAGTAGAGAAGTGATTTAAAAAAGAAAAAAAAAAAAGGAAGAAGACAGAAAAAGCCACACATCAAGCAGTTGTGCCCTTAACTCTGGATTTGCCAGGTGCAAAGTGGGAAGAGAGTTCTTCCTTGACATTGCAGTTGTAAAATGATAAAGAGGTAATGTTAAACCTGCATTTATTTTGTGTTGCCCATTTTAGCTCTTAAACAGGTTTTAAAACTTGCACTTCGCCTTCAGGAAAACAGAGTGGCTCTTCCTTCTCATGTAAATTCTCCTGATAACAGGGACAAAGACACAAAAAGTTCCAGGAAGCAAGATACTGCAGATGTTTCTGGATGGAGTTCTCCAAAGTTTGTCCTTTGGCTGGTGACTGGAGGGGGCTGTGGAGCTGGTGCCCCTGCTTGGCGCTGGGGCAGCCATGGGGCTCTGTCCTTTGCCTGCCAAAAGTCAGCAAAGTGCTTACTGAACCTGGAAACCCTCCGTGGTGCCTCCACGTTCCTTGGGCAGGCAGCGAAGGTTGGGGATGTGTGGATACTGGCAGGAGAGGGAGGGGGCTGCTCTGGTGTCATGGTGAGTGCACTGAGGCTCTTGTTTTCGGAGTGAAGGATGTGGAGAGTCTCAGCAACCACACTCCATCTCTTCAGCAGCAGCTATAAAGTAGAGGAAGAGGCTTTCAGGAGCAATTAATTTGAATTTTAGTGTGAGGGTATGGCACAGTCATGGTCACGCAGTAAACATGTCTGTCCAAGTGTAAGAACATACGTGTCTGTGGTCCAGCTAGCAGCTGGTGCCTCCTGTGGTTGTTGTTGTGATGGGTGTCATCCCCACACAGTTACCTCTGCTCTTTCCTCATGCAGCCCATCAGCCGTGACTCGTCTCTCCCAAACTGATTTTCCCAATAACATCTGAAGATACACTTTCTAATTTTATACCTGTTTTTATCATCCATACAGGGTCTGCCAATCAGCATTGACAGGAAGACAGAGTTGCTAACTGTGGGGGCTAAATTAGGGCGCCTGTGTATGGCTGCAGTTACACCATTGGTAGCCAGCAGCTACCCACCTATATAATGGTTTTAGAAGCCTGAATGCATGCTTGGTAAGGAGAATTCCTGTTATTGGCAATAGTGATAAAAAGTTTCGCACAGCCAGGATTCCCTCTGCTTTTTGTGAAAAATTGTATCTACAAAGCCTGTTCAAGAGGAAGGCATTTGGTTTTAAACTCCCCCCTGCAGTATTTGAAATCCATCAGGTCTGTAAACCTGAAAATGGGGATTGAGTATAAGCAGAAGTGAAAATAAGTTGGTTTCTATTGCATGAACTGTAAGGCTTAAACTAAGCAGCAGAGGTAGTGGAGAAAAATACTTTATCTGATACGAGGGGTGATGATAATAATACAGGCCAGGTCTGCTTTGAAGAGTTTTGCCAACACACTACATTAGTTAAAGGATATGATGAAGTGCGATTTGGGATTTTTTTGTATTGGGATTTTTCTCTTTTGGGTTTTGTTGTTTTGGTTTTTTTTGTTTTTTTTTAAACACCACTGTAGCTGTTCACGCAAAATCCCCCGTGATTCCATAGATGCAATTATGCCAGCAAAACTGTGCTTTTGATGATATGGTTGATTTTGCTCACTGGAGGGCAAAATGTTGTGAAGCCACGCTGGCTAAAGCTTGCTTTCTCCAGTTTAAACTGTGTGTGCTCCAAGGGTATAGTTTGACAAGGTTTTCTTTCAGTGCCCATGCCAGCTTCAGCAGTCACCCCTCATGCACATTGTCTTTGGGATATGGTTTTGCACTGTGGCTGATACAGCATCCCACTGAAGCAGCTGAAGGGAATGGCCTCACCGTGGCTCTCCTGTGTTTCTCCTTACCCCAGTGCTGATGTTTCTGACTCCTGTCACCTAACTCAGAAAGCTGTAGTGACAGATAACTTGGCAGCGAAGGGCTTCTTTTTTCCTTCTTTACCTTTTTTTTTTTTTTTAGTGTATGGATTTGGCTTCTCAAAGTGGTTCATTGTGGGCTTAGATGAGCAGTGAAGGAAACTATAGAGACCTGCAAACTTGGGCTTCTGCCCATGGTTGGGCCCACTCAAGCAGATGATAAACCATGCTTTCATCTGTACTGCCATGATTGGGAAACCAAATCAGAGAAGGGCTCTGGGCTAAAAATAGCCCACCCTCAAGTTACTCAGATGGATGACCCTGGCTGGGGTCGGTCCCACCGTCTGGTCCATTGTGCATCTTGGCCACCAGCTGCACGGCCAAGATGCAGGCAAGGGCAAGACACGGGTGAGCAGCCGGGATCGACGGACCTGGCGTGGCTGCCTGGGGAAATGCGAGACGAGTTATGGTTTTAGAGTACTTAACTCACTGGCAGAGTGCTGCTGGAGCAGGTCTATACTGGGAATGTCTCGCACCACAGTCTAGGAATGCTGGATTAGCCTTAATAGTCTTCATAGCGCAGATGGAGCTTATGCCGTTGGAGCTGCATTTTTGTGGTTTCACACAACCCATCTCAGAGTGAGACAGTGCACAAAAGCGTGTCTTTGCAGGTGGAAGGATTTCTACCAGATCAGCTGTAGGAAGAGTCATTCATAGGTATTTTCTTTGTGGATATTTGAGCCTTCTATGGGGCCCCATAGCACCGGAGTCTGTTACTTAAATAGAAAGGCAAGACTTTGCATTGAGGACCATATTACAGGGTAAAGGTCTAAGACTGACTGAAATCAACAGCTACCTCTTAAAACCTGTCTGTAAAAAAAAAAATAAATTCTTTTGCTCATACCGAGGAAGCAGTATCAACAATTGTTGACATCCATGGACAGCAGATCTTGGGGTGGGGACAACTCCACTGTATGTAGTATAAGCTATTCCCTTGAAATGCTATGATTTTTTTTAATTAATTTTTTTCCCAGAGGTTCTAATTGTTTTTAAATTCAATCTGTTAGTGAAGGTACAAGAAAATGAAGCTCTTCTCCCTTTTGATAGCCTCCAGTATTTGAATACCTGCTTCTGTGAAATGCAAAGAGGAATCCTTTACTTCATGTTCTGCCTGGTGTTGTCTTTAAAAAAATGGGCAAAATCCTGCCCTCGGGGAAAACGGGTTGCAAAGCTTCTCGTTCTTTGCTAGGGCCAGGTTTCACCCAAAGTATTCCCACTTCCCATATTTGCAAACCAAAAAATGCACTTTAACCAAGAGTTAGAGCTGTCAGGCAAGGCTGGACTGCAGTGTAGATCATGCAGTGCATCTAACTCGGACTCTTTAAAACATTAGTGCTGGCTTCCCTCTACTCCATCGATCTGCTGGAAGGCTCTCATACTGCTCCATGGAGAAGGGGCTACACCCCTGTTTCTGAGCTGGAAGAGGTTGTGAGGGTATGACAGTTCAGCAGGTTAGATTCCAGTAGATTGTGCTTGAGGTTTACTTACATGTGGTGGAGTTGCAGGGTGGGCAGCAGCGTGGTGCTGTCCTGAGCTGTGGTTGTTTCCTCCAGCAGAGCCCATGGGCTGGGAATATCCTTTGAGCTGGGAGCCTCCACAAGGGTGACTCGCATTTTGCAACAGCAAGGCCTTAAGTAACTTGCACAGCGAAGGCTGGAAGTTAGAGCTGCAGGTTCTCCTTGCTCTAAAGGGCATTTGATGATTCAGCACACATATGTAAGCACACCATTCATTTGTGAGGATCTCTGCAGTTGTTGGGCATAATAGAACATGTTGGTATACTCTTTCTTGGTGAATAGAGTTAATCCGCCGACACAATAGACTAGAATGTCTCTTGAGCCCTACAGAAGCTATCACGTTAAAACAGGTTTATTCACTTTTAAAAATATATTATGTAAAAACTTACTAAAAGAGTTCATTAAAAACAGGATTTCTTTGTCCTTGTAAGACATTGGGGCTCACTAAGAAAAGCCTCTTGAGTGTGAGTTTATTTTTCAAGCGTGCGATGTGTGTCTGATTCTAAAATCTTTCTGAAAAATAGTTCTTCTGTTTATGCAGGAACCACATTTCCTTCCATGCTAATGTATTTTCTTTAAAAATATTAGTGAAATGCTGTGAAGGTACAAAGTTCCTCAGTACATGTATTAATCTTAGCATACAATCAGCAGTTCTACCTTACTGACAACTAGTTCATGTCTTGCAGAAATGTGAGCCTGAAGGGAAGCATATGGCAAGAGCATTGTAACCTGCTAGGATTGCTGCCTTTGTTTGCCTTTCAACTGTTGGCCCAAACTTGTACATGAAGATTTGGTTTTAAAATGTGGAGATATGCCACAAAGATGCTTTGACAAGTGTCTTAATGCCAGAAAGCACCATGATGAGTTGTGAAAAAAAAGACACCTGACCAGATGAGAATAGCTTTTGTGATGGTAATCTCTTGCAGGTTGTTGCAGTTGCAGATAAAACATTCCTCTAAGCTCAGAAAAAAACCAAAATTTAGAGAAAAATTGTCTGTGTGACAATCTACTGGGCTGCTGCTACAGGCTGTGGCTGAGCTGGGTCTCAAGGTACCGGTCTGATCTTTGGATTATCTGTGCTGCACCAAATGCACAACCTGCCCGGTAGCTCTTAGTGCAATTGCCTGCTCGTTCAGTGTACAAAGTGGGGTGAGCTTTGGTGTACACCCTGTGCAAGGCTGTAGTGTGATTTAGGAGGTTGAAAAGCACTGTCTCCATAATGTGGGAGAGCAGTGGGCACTGCTTACACGTTCTTAGTTGGTCACCTTGCATGCTTCTTGCAAGGTCAACTTCAACCTATGACTAATTCCTCTGCAGAAGAAACAGATGTCAGGATTAATTCATTTATATCTCTATATCACAGCACGATGTATTTTCTTACTACTGTAATTTGAGTCCTGTAATATATTTGCTTACTTTTTCCCTGTAGCTGTTATTGAAGTATGAATATCATTAATCTCCATCCCCTCAGAACAATTGGACTTTTGGGGGAGGGAGGAAATAGGAAGAAAGAGAGGATATCAGGTTGCTCTGGGATAGCAACTGGGTTTTTGACCATATTTAAGTATTACACATCAGTTAAGGCTCAAAGCTTTATCTTGTCTACAGAAATAACTGCATTCAGCCTGCCCATGGATAAATCTTGTTATACTTTATTTCCATGATAAGAGAACAAGAGGAAGAACTAATTTTTAAACAGTGAGTTCCTACTATTTGTTTGAGGTCAGACACATAATTACTTTCATTGACTGGCTCCTGGAGTGTTAGTTCCAGATGTGGGTTTGGGATCCACTGATGGCCAGATGAGGTAAATTACATGGTCTTCCTCATGTCTTGTCTCCTTTCGATAAATTGGGGATAGTGGCCTTCCCTGTGGGGCAGAAGTGTTGAGAACATGAGTTTCTTTAAGATGAGAAGATTCTCACATACTGAGAAGGTGGCTTAAGGAGAAAGGAGGGACCTTTGGCAATGCCACCCTCTTAAGAAGAATTGCCACTTAGATCCTTTGCCATTGTACAACTTCTAGCTCTAGACTGCCTCCACTCTTCCTGTGTGTAGGTACAATGTCAGCAGAAATGTCAAGAACTGTGTGTTTATTGGTAGATAGTCCATCCAGCTCAGCGCAGAGGGGTAATGCAAGAGACAGTGGTACTGCCTCTGTTTTCCATAGAAAAAGGGTTGTAATCTAGGCTATGCCAGTTTTCCTAATACTTGAGAGCCCATCTCACCACAGAGAGCAACTGGTTTCTCTGAAAAGCCTCAAATACATTAATTCTTATTTATTTAAAACATTTTTAATAATAATTTAATATTGCTGGAAACAGATGTTGCCCAGCTATATTTCACCTCAGAGCAAAAGTTAGAGGCTAGGTTGTAAACACATGAAAACCAAGGCTTAAATAAGTTTAAGCTGTGTTACAAAAGAGCCATTGAAATTTACTGTTATGTGTGCAGATATGTAATAGCAATTGACTGCACATGCAGTCTCTAGACAGACAAGCAGCACATGTGTATGGGTAGTCCTCCTCTGGATAACTGCTTTAAAAAAGATTCATTCCAATCTTTATTTTTCTTTCCAGGTTACTTTTCAAGATCCTGGCTCACTGGTTTATTTTGGCTTGTGTATATTTATGCTCATTGTATTCAGAATAAAATTCTGAAAGTGCGTGTTAAAACATCCAGGTTTTTCTGGTTTCGAGTTGAATTTGAGATGAGAACAAGTAGTAGAGTTTGGATCAGGTTCACATTCAGAGCATTGTCTGGAGATGTTCAAAGCCTTGTTTAGCTTGGCCCATGTCTAGATAGTAGTCTGTAATAACACTTGTTTTCAGCTTGTAACCGTCATTTGGCTCGGACTCTCTAAACTGCGAAGCAGCTCATTCAGAATTTGAGTCAGTTTGTCTGAAAAGCTTTTACTTAATTATTTTTTTAATTAACAAGACACTTTCTAATTTCCTCCTTCTTCTGTTCTGTGTTTTACTTGGAGTTGTGGTTGTTCCATTTTTTTTAAACTTGCAGTGGGTGTACTCATACAAACAGGATTCTGTAGAGGGAAAAATTGGTGTTGCTCGCCAGTAATCATAAAATGAGGATGGTTTTGGGGTGTGGGGTGAATACTAGAAGCCTTTCTTGATGTCTCCTAATCTAATCTGCTCTAGTATGGTCCAAACTCATCAGCTTGAGGGTTTGGATCCCCTCCTGTGGGTTTTGCTGGGCTGTTCAGTGTAGCCCTTGTACACCTGACAGAGGCTGACACAGAGCATTACGGTAACCCCAGGACAGCTTTGAGTGCACATACAAGGTTATTATTTCCTTGCATTTATCAGTTCTAATGACCCAGGTCAGATGTTTTGTACCATTTGCTTATCAGCTGACCTGAAATGCTCCAGCTGGTCACTGCTTGTCTTGCAGTGTCCCATGTCCTCTCCACCTTGTCACTCATTTCAGCTTAATTCTACTTGAATTCTTAAAGTAGCCTTTAAGGACATAACTGCACATGGCTCTAAATTGAGGATTGCTTCCTGTTTGTTAACTGATAAAGAGTTTTGCAGCTCAGAAATTCATGCTGCATAATCATCTTAACTTATAACCATAAATACATACTCTTGAGACAATGTATTCTTTGCATATTGATTAATGGACATGCTCTCTGTATGTAGTCCCTACTTCTGTGCAGTGATTAGAAAATATGTGATTGACATGAAGATCTCTGTTGTTTGCTGATGGGGATATATTTTTTTTTTTAAAAGCAACACCAAATCTGTAAATTCATATAGCAGACTTCTTTAGTGAATTGCTCTATTGCAGAGTCTTGTGCATCCTGCGTGATTTTTTTCTTGTGTGTTTTTAATTATTTTGACTATATGCTTTCAACCAACCCTATACCTATTAACTGTTATATCTGTTCAAAGTCAACTCAGGAGGAAGTTCTCCAAATAAAAGTCCTTTAATAGCCCATCAACAGCAATGCCTTTTTTATCCAACATGTAGCAGTCAAGCAGGGAAGCACCGATAGCTTACATGCTTTGAATGAATGCTTTGCCTGCTGGTTTATTACATGAAAAACAAAAGACTAACTTTGTGCAGGTATTTTCTATAGGTTGGTGCTCTGTGGGTTTGGTTTGACTAGTGTGCCATACCCCACTGACGAGAGCAGGCAGGATGCAACACTTGCCTCTAGAATTCATTCAGGAAAATAGAATGGAGGAAAATATGATAAGTGTCAAAAGTGAAACCATTTTACTCTTCCCCCCTCCTTCTCAACATCAGCTTTTTCAGCTAAGTATAATTCTCATGCTAGATCAGACTTTAAACCCCTCATTTAGTCATCATTTGTATTTCTGAAAACTGTTATTTAACTATTATATGGAAAGCCAGCAGGATTATAATTTGAAATAGAAATGCATGTTGGTTCCTTGGCTTTATAATGACATGTTTATCTGCACCTCTAATGCTCTCATTGCCCAAGTCTGCACTTTTGATTAATATGTTTGCCATTGAACAATTGTTTTGCCTCAAAATTGCACTAAAACAAATTCATTATGTTGCCTGTGTAATTTGTATTCTCTATACACACCCCTTCCCAAACATTTAGCTTAAATCTGTTTGTGTTCAGCATGAAATGTGCAGTAATGGTGGCGTGCTCGGCGCACATTACTATGTAGCTTCAGCACCGTTAGGTCCTTACTGACACCAGTCTGTAGGTTAAGAACACTTCAATTGGTCTAATTTGCAACCTGATCAGAAACACTGACCTGGTTAGTCTTTAACAATGAATGTGTCTAATGATAACTTGTAGACACCCTTAGTGAAGGCAATGATGTGTATACAAGGAGTCATTTCCAGCTACGCAGCACTAGAAGGTCTCAGGCTGCCTTATCTGGGATATCGCCTTGTCCTGCATTTTTCTGCAGCGTGATGCTTTGTCACTTCTAATGATACCTATCCGTCAGGCTGCATTGATTGAAATGAAGATAAATTGAATTGATACAAACAGGAGTTAGATGACTCATTGATATAATTAGGCTGTCGGAATATCTTGCCACATTTTACTAATGTTAATTATATGGTCTTTTATATGGGAAACTTCAGTTAATTTTGTTCTTCACAAAAAGAGAATACAACCATTTATTAGTTGTGAGGTGGCTGTTGGCTTTATAGGAGCCGTTTTCTACAGGAGAGGAGGTACGCTTACAGAATTTCCTTTAAGCTGTCAAAAGCCTGAAATTGATAACAACTTAAAAGAATCTAAACTGTTAATAGTTTACATTTATAATTCATCTAATGTGATAGTTTATAACATGAGAACCAAATATAGAGTGTAATAAAACAAGCTATTTATTGCAAATGGAAACGTGCTGAATAATGAAACAATACTAATTGCAGTTTAAACACTTTTGATATAAGCCATTTCTGAGAGGATGTTCCAGGAATAGGAGATGAGATATTCATCATAATAAGGATGCAAAAACCATTCAAAATATTTTCAGAAATACAGATAGGCTGTACATCTCTATGCCTCTCTTTTTTCCTCCATCCCCCCCCCCCCGAAAATTCTGGGTTTTATCTTCTGTCAGAATTGATCACAGGAGTCAGTTTAATTGGGAAATTCATTTAAAATAGTTTCTAATTGGCATCAGAGAGTTGAAAGTTCAGTACAAAGGTGAGATCTAAGCTTTCTAATTAGATTGAATGCAGTATGACTTAAAGAATAGTCTTGATAATTACAGAATTTAATGCAAAATTATATTTTAATGAAATATGGTGATTTTTACAATGGGAAGTCCTGGAAATCTTATTCAGTCTTTCATCTTTTTAAAGAGGAGATAAATTGTTTTGTGCATCTGTGTATAAATTCTACCTTAAAACATCACATAGTTTTATTAAAAAGTAAGGTTATTATCATTTTAGTTTTTCTGTATGAAGCTGACAGGTCTGCAGTTTGGATGCAAAACCTTATTCCAGGCATGCTGAATTTTTTTACTCAAATATAATTTTCTTTTGCATAGAATTATATTATAAACTCAAGTTTTCCTCCCTCCCTTCTCATTCGCCCCCCCCCTTTCCAAGTTGTTTGATGCAGCTGAAATTGAAGGCTGAAGTAGAAGGGGCCACTTAAGTAGTGAAGGGTTTTTCTTTGTAAATAATAGATCAAGAGCACCGTAGCTGTATCTAATGGAACCGAATGCAGCCTCCGTTCCAAGGACAGCGTGGGGTTTAAAAAAACATAACCATAGTTCATCCCCCTCGCTAACCTGTGGTCAGTTGGGCTGCTGCTGTTGGCCAGTCACATGTTTTAATTCATCAGACATGTTTTTTTTATAAACCTCTGATAATATCAACACATGAATAGCAGGGATGATCGCTGGGATTTCCGGACTGAAATGACAAGGGAAAATAAAATAGAAGGGGTATTTTGTAAAATCTGTTTCTTCTTTTCAAGCCCAGGGGTTTACCTGGACACCGATGAACTTTACTTATAAACAGCAAAGTTAAGGTATGCTTTCACAGAAGCCGAACTAGCTGTTCTCCAGATTTCTTCTCCTTCATATATTTTAAGCTGATAAAAATGTTTCAAAGTCTGCACCTGCTTCTTGGAGTTGAACTTATTTAAAGGGGGGGGGAGCTTATTCCTGGCATGCACTGCAGTGTTTTAGGAGAAATAATTTAGTACTCCTTGATATTTTGGAGAAAATATTTTACACATAACAGATACTACACTTTTCTTTCTTTTTGTCAAATTTCCTTATCTCTATTCTACTAAGTGGATGCAATTTCAACATCAAGATAAACAGCAATGTCATTGGCAAAATGAGTTGATTCTTATCAGAAATATAAACTTGATAAAAA
Source organism: Neopelma chrysocephalum (assembly GCF_003984885.1). Lineage (NCBI taxonomy): Eukaryota > Metazoa > Chordata > Aves > Passeriformes > Pipridae > Neopelma > Neopelma chrysocephalum. The sequence continues at coordinate 4,038,464 of NW_020897747.1, read as the reverse complement.
AAACAAAACCACGTTCCCTGCTCGTGGTCCAGCAGATTTGTTTGAATGCAGTCAGAGGCTCTGAAGCCCTTTCTCAGGCAAAACTCAAAACGCCCATTTGTAATTGATTACCAGGATTGGGCTCTAACTTGAAAAGGCATATTCCTAGAAATTTCAAATGCAAAACAACATAAAAAAAGCTGTCGCAGGACAAATTCATTCTGTTTTACACTCCCTTCTGTGCTTAAAGTGTCTGTTCCTTGAATGACACTGGTAGATTTGCTTGTAAAATAATTCATCTTTCTTGTGCCACTCACTTCTTTGCTTTATGAAATCTTGTAAAATCAAAAGAAGCGGTTTCTCTGGTGGTTTTTTCAAGTTTTGCATTCAAAACCAAACACAAATATTCGCTGAGAATTTTTGCATAATTATCTTCTGAAGATTTATAGTTTGCCTAGAATTTTTTTATATTTTACTTACTATTTTTCTTAAATACAGACCATTTCATTGTGTGTTTCAATCTGATTCGCTTGTATTTTGAAACAATTGTGTTTTCTGACTAATAATTTAATCATTTAAATCAAAAGCCTTCTAAGCACAGGTTGCAATCATCTGCTGCAAATTATAGGAGATAAAACATAAGCTGCGCTTCACCTTTGTTCTGATCAGAGTTGGCAAGGGTCGTGGCAAACAGTAAAATGTCCAAAATGAAATTTCAGAAATAAAAAAACCCCAAACCAGGCAGATTAACCATCAGTCATGAGTGTCTCAGAGTTTTTCTTTTGTCTTCTGCTGTAAAATAATCATACAAGTTTTTCAAGCGCCAGCTGCCTCTGTTTCGTGTCCAGCATCCCTCCCAAGTGCGGCCGAGCTGAGACGCTCTTTCTGCGCCGGGTTCACTTCTCTGCACGGGCAGGAAAACACTGCGAGAGAGACGGAGGCACCTCACCAAACCTCCCAGGAGTTCTTCTGTTTTTCCTCCCCTCTGTCTTCTCTAGTTTCTTTTCATGTAGCAACAAAAATTACAGAAACCCGTTCAGTGTAACCTTTTTTTTCTTCCCCCTTTCACCTTCCAGCTGCTTACCAGAGAGATCAGATGTGGAAAAGCCAAAATCCCAGAATATGATGAGCCCATTAAATTAGATGATTCCTGCAATTTGTTTCCTTGCCAGTTCTCAGCTTTCTGTTTTGTGCTTTCTTAGCCAGTGCCGGGAAAAAAAAAAGGCATCTTGACAGCTAATAGATAGCCCAGGCATCAATTGCTGAGACATTTTGTCTTTTGTGACATTGAGGAAAAGACAAGGAAGGGAATGGAAGCAACTAAAAAAATGTCAAAAGATCAAAAAATCAATGGGCTGAAGGAATGTGATCTGTTTATCAGGGTGTAGCTGCTCTTTCTGTTTGCATTAAGTCCGAGTGAGTGTCTTTGGTCACCACTAAACTTGCTTTTATTCACTCCCTAGGAGATGTAATACAAGCATGAAACGGTGGCTCACAAAGCAGGCGCAGCAGCAAAGCAAATAAATAAATAAGTAAAGCAAGCCAGGGCTTCTTTAAAGACCACAAAACCAGGTTTATTGCCTTACAATTTTTTTTGCCTCGCATTAAACACGCTTACCTTTCTCTTGAAACTTGTTGCTGAGCGCAGCAAATGGACCATGTTGTGTTGACACGGGTGTCTTGTTTCTGTGTTACCGGGAGGTTATTTTTATGTATTTATTTTTGAAAATGTCAATAAAATGAAAAGAGGGCGAGAGTTCAGCAAGCGGAAGTTCTGGCAGCTGATTGAATGCATGTGCTTGGCGCTTGACAGTTCACGTCAAGTCTTTGGTTGGACTTTCCCTTTGCTTTCCTGGGCAGGGAGTTGGGTTTGTTTTCTCTGAAACATGAAAAGAGTTGGGCGAATGCAAATGCAAGGCAGCTCTGGCGTGCGCCTTTCCCCCGCACGCCGGTAATGTAGTGTTTGCTGGGGTTTTAAAGTCGCTGGATATTGCATAGCTCATAAATTCTTCACAAGCATGGATGGAAGGGGGGGGAGATGTGTGTGCATGTATCGGGAGAGTGCGCGCATGTGTGTGTGTAAGTGCTGTCCCAGCCTATGAGAACTGATGGAGCAGACAAGGCAACGCTACAATCTGTTGGACAAATTTTTTCTCACCCCTTGTAGTTGTTATGTGATAGGAAGTATGGCAAGGGCTGCATATTTTATAAACTTTCTATTAAAGTTGTGGCATGTTATCATAAAACTGAATTGCGATACTTTGTATTACACTCTGGGATTGAGAGATAGACATAGGATTAAAAAAACAATTTCTAGGCATTTCTAGATGATAAATTTAATTTTCTTTGCTATTTGGAGGTCTTCTTTGAAAATGCAATTGTAATGAACGCATTCAGAACTGGAGAATAGATTTACCCTTGGCTTCAAATAGTTGACGTTATCAGGCTCTGTCATTCGTTCCTTCCTATTTTCGGGCTGCTAATTGATGTTTTTGATGTCAGCAAGAAAATTGAAGAAAATGTCATGTGTGAACCAGTGCGGAAGTTAATAAGATTGACTTCGTTGACAGAATTTACAATGAGCACAGAGACCGCATAATGGGACCGCTGCGAATTCGTGTGCTCTCTTTGGAGTCAAAATTGACACCTCACGCTAGGCCAGCGGTCGATAGGAAAGATGCAACATTTGGGAAGGTTCCTAATCTCAATTTTTTTTCCTCTTCCTTTTTTTTTCTCTCCTTCTTCTTTCTTTCTTCCCCCCCCTCCTCTATTACCTTTTGGTCTGTGGAGCTTATCTAGTTGCAGAAGCAGCTGTTTATCCAGAGGGCTACTGCTTTGGACCAAGCCAGAGCCTTGGTTCAATCTCTCAGCGCTCCACAACAATGCTCATTTTTTATGCTGTTTTGAGTCTGAAAGCAAAAGAGTCTTGAAAAGGTTAGATTAAGATGTGTCCTAAGGAAAGCTATACTAATATTGGACAGGGTCATTGCATGTGCTTGGGCTATGTGCAATAAAGCTGAAACGTAAATCCCCTCTGTATAAAGGAAGGAAGCTGTGGGACACCTACCTGGGCATTAAGCATAGGAGAAGACTACAGCTAAGCCTTACTCTTCCTCTGGGCTCCAGTGCGCGTGCATCTATGCAAGCGTGTACGCCTGCATGTGCAACCTCCAAAACTTCTGACTTTCACAGAGGTGGTTTTCCCCCCTTTTTTTTCACTTGGATAAAACGGGAATTCGAACTTTTTCAAAGTAGCAAAAGGCTTCACTGTAATAGTTTAATTTTCCAGTAATGTGACAAAGTTTATTGGATTTGTGTGTATAATTATGGAATGGATTAGCCGAGTTTGGTTCAGTGAATCTGATTATTTTCTGGCCTTTAGGGAAATGCGCTAAAACCCTAATATGTCCACTACCCCCAAGCGGTCTCTTTTTGAAGGCGCCGCACAAAATGTGGTCTCTACTAGCGTTCAGCCTCCAAGGATCTTCAGTGAGAGACATTATTCTTGGAATATCCAATTAATTCCACGGGCAGTGATCAGTTAGCGCTTCTTCTTCCTTTCTCGCCATTTGAAATGCTAACACAATGAATATTTTCTCATTGGTCTGCGTCCCTCGGCTAAGCTGTTGCCGCGGGCTGAGAATTTCATCGACTGATGAGACCAGAGGCTGCGCCGATAAAAGGTTACAGTACGTGATTTGCATGCCAAGTGGGGTTTGGTTTCATGAACTTAAAAGTTCTTTAACTTTTATTTGACTTTTTTTCTTTTGTACATAGATGAGGGTTGTCGGAAAAATTTTTTCCCCCAAATTTTCCGGTTTGTTTCCCAAAAAATCACTGAAATTAGCTATTAGTGCGCATTACAGTTTTGGTTTGGATCTTCTTAAGCAAACAGGTATGAAACATGAAATCTTTTGTACAAATGAAACCAAATTAAATGTCTGTTCCAACAATCATTGAAAACTTAGTTTTAGAAAAAGGCTTAAAAATTGTAAGAGGTTTCCAAATAGATCTGGCCAAGTCCAATGTTTCCATTTTCTCTTATAGTGCAGTGTCAGAGTATATTTTTAAATAGGCTTTAATTCCTCAGCAATTGCAGTACGTTCTGGGAGGCATAACAGAATGAAAGTGAAATATTTAGCTTTCATATATATTAAAAGAGGGAAATCTCCATGTCTTTTGAGTGATGGGAATGGGAGCCATGGGTTAAAACGACACTAGCACATTCCTGGAGAGTGATTAAGACAGACTGTTTGGCACTGTTATTCAATGGTAAGTTGGTGGAAGTTCTTGAAGTATTAATTATGTTCCATCAAGCACGAGCAAATATTCCAACAGCAAAACAAGGAAGCTGTTATCTTTGTCTTCAACATAGTGCTTTGCACAATTGCCTGTGCAATTCATTTGTAAATGTTGGCCATGCCAGCTAAGACAGGGTTCCAGGACTGAACGATACCATGATCCTGGGATAAACGATCTGATTGGAAAAGTTTTAGAGGTAAACTAAATTGAAACAAAGTAAGTACCACATGTCAAATGCAGGCTTTCATGATTTGGTGAGGGTGAAGGAGGGTGGTGCTGAAATAAAACCGCGCGCAGAAGGTCTATGCTCAGTGTTGTTCTTGACTTGCAGAATGTCTTAGATGTATGTTGTAAGCCGTTGACAAACTTTGTTGGTTTGGAGATGTGACGGATGTATTTTCTGATCTGAGAAGTATTTGGGAGATAGAGATAATTTTTTTTTCATCCTCTTTTCCCTCTCCCTCCTCCCCCCAACCTTCCCCTCCCCCCCAAAAAAAAGAGCATCAGCCTTCTGCGTTACTCTAATCTTAGAGGCTGGATAATACGGTTGGAGATTTGACATATTCCTACTGAATAAAAATCAGGAGACCCTTACCAAAATTGTTAGCAAAAGGGACTGGCAGAACTAGGTACAGAGCGGGGTGGGTTTTTTTTTCTCCCCTTCCTTTCGCTAGCTGTCTAGGAGGAGTAAAGCAGGTGGCTCCCCGTGGCTGACTTTTCATGACAACATGCCATTAGAAATTGCGGTCCTGTTGATCAATCCACTCGACATGACAGCTTTGCCGCAAGGCCTGGCTCTTTGAGCACCAGCGCTCTGGCTTTTCCCTCCTTTTTTCCTGCACTAATTGGTGAAAGTTTTTACTGTGCTTGTGGCATAGGAAATTCTTTTGAACATTGTCACAATCAAGTGTTGACTTCTTTAGAATTGCAAGTAGGTTAAGTGAGTATCAACATTAAAAAAAAAATCCACAAAAGGTATTACTATCGAAATTTATTAAAGTAAAATTGGGAAAACACACTGATTGAATTATATAAAAAAAATTTGATGCAGAGGAATCAATTAAACTAACGTTCCTTTTCAACTTTGTATAGCCAAAAATGCTACCATATTTGTGTCTTAAAAAGCGGAAAGGAAGAGATAAATTTAGAGTTCTTATTTTCTTTCTTGCTTAGTCAGAAGCACAGAACCAAGCCATATCTCTCACCTTAAATACAGACAAATGAATGCATCTTAGTACTTGGAAATTTAATAGATAGTGGATTTTTCAGTTGATTTAAGATACTTTAAACCATTTTGCACTAAATAAGATATTTTAAAAAATTCTGTTTCTTAAAAAAACAGAAAAGAAAAAACTGTAAATTCAGTATTCAGGAGAAGGAGGAGGATAGCCGTGTGTTCCCACATACTCTGGGTAAGCTCATGGAACGTTTGTGTAATTCTTCCATCTGAAATGCAGTCGGGAAACTTCTGTAATAGATCTTGTGAGAAACTCCCTCAGCTGAAAAATGGGATTATGGATATTTTCAGATAAAAGTTTATTAAAACATTGAATACTTATTGAAAAATTCACATGAAAAAATAAAAAATGTTTATAAAATATTATTATTAATGAGGAAAATAATCAATTTCTATTACAGGAAAATACAGTGCATTTGTTTAAAATGTACATTTTAATTATCACAGATAGAATGTTTTCTTCGTTTTGCAGGTTGCTGCATGTTCATCCCTAAACATGAAATCTCTTTCTTTTTACCATTCATAAATGTAGAAAAATCTTATTGTTAGTTGATGCAATTTCAGACATGCAGGTGTTTTTAAAATAATTTGTGCAACCGCACTGCAAGAATTTGTAGACTGAAGATGGGAAAGAAATCAGGAGAGAATGAGTGACAAAGAACAAGAAAAAGAGATATCTAAAGCGTGGAGGTGGCTTTTCTTTAATAATGCATACACAGCAATAGGGGACTTTGGATAGAATTCTTTCAGCTCTCTTAAACCCAATCTAAGGTTAATTTATAATAAATAATTATAGTTTTAGCAGCAAAATGAGACCCTGTGAAGCTGAGAGGAGAAAGGCAGTAATACAGTTTTAAAAGCTGAACGTGCTCACAGTTTCCGTTGCAAGTGTAATAGCTACGACTATTTTTTTTTTTGTAGATCAGACATCAGCACCGAAAGAAGCATAAATTCATATAATTAATTTTGCCATTGTAAAAATCATTTGCTAAAATTTGCATTATTAACATTATCAAGTCGCTGGTTGGTGAGACATCAGACATGACGAGTGAGAAGGGCAGCTTAGGGAGAATTGGGCTTTAAACCCTCAGCAGATCGGAGTTAGGATCAAAGGCGCTTGTTTTATGTGGCTGTGTGACACTTTGAAGTCTTGACTGCACCTACAGCACTCATTTCATCAGGTTCACTGGTGTCTTAATAGCAGATCAATAAGTTTCAAAGTCGGAGAGTTAATTTGATACTAGTGCTGATGTGGTCGTGCTGGGGAAGCAGAGAGAGGCAGGCAGAGAAAGCAAGCCTATTAACCGTCTTGATAGGGAGAGGTGTGTGCCGATGGTGATGGGTACCTGTAAAAACCCAAACTGTAAATATTGACCTTAAATATGAAAGCTCCCCGTACTAAAGGCATGGAGTTGTTTACATTGTTGAAATGGATTGTATGCAAGAGAGGTTGCTGTGCTAGCACTGTGCTCCAGCCAAGCAATGTGAAGTTGTAAGAAAGTTCCCCCAGTAACGAGAATAAACGCATACTCCTAAGCCCCTAAAGCATCGCATCCCTTGGTGTTATTTCCCTCATCAAGCTGCCTACCTCTGCCCCCACCCCAAGTAAAAATAAAGACATACATGTAGGGGGGGAAAGGGGGAGAGAGAGAGAGAGAAAACACAGTGGGCAACACGTTATAATAGCTGTTCATTTTTTTTTCTCATCCTTTGCCAGCTTGTTTGCTTTCCTGCTGTAATGCAAATAGTTCACAAGAAAATGGATGTATTTTTAGATGAAGTGGGGTCAGTGATGCTTTGTTTTCCTACCAGGAATATTTAAATATAAATCTATATATTAACTATTGTTCTCCAGTGCCACTTTTTACCAGTTCTGTGATGGTGAATGTCATCAGTCCCTTTCCAGCTCTCCGTATGAGTGCTTGCATGTATTTCCAAAGCAAAATTTTGTCCCTTTTCAAATAAATCTGGCCATGTTAAATCCCGCTTCTTCTTACTTCTTCGTTCCGCTTCTTCTCTACCAGTGAATCACAAACCTAGGGATTATTTATTTGGTTTATTCGGGTGCCGGACAGCTCCACGTAACACAAAAAAAAGAAGAAAGAAAAAAACTTCTGTGGGATGTAAACATACCGGAGGCGAGTAGCTATTTAAAGAACAGCAAAACTGTGCTAAAGCAGTGCAGGACTTTCTTTTATCTTTTTTTTTTTTTTTAAAGGCGTTTTTTCCTTCTCTTAGGATGGTGTAATAGTTGGGGACCAGGGGTAAATATGGTTGATGCAAACCATGCAAATTGTGTGCACAGACATACAGACGCTGAACCCCCCTAAAAGAGAAACCCTTTTTTATTTTCATAAGAACTTTGCCATCTGTATGTACAGCAGAGGTTCCCTGGCACCAGAGGTCAAATTCACACCCTCTTTGAACAAAACTCTAATTTAGATTGTTCATCTAAGGGTTGATAATGGTATTAGGGGGCCAGTGGGGTGGTCAGTGGGAGCTGTAGATTAGCGCAGTAGCCCTGGCGGCTTTACCTAGACCCCCGCGATTCATTGGCCAGATTAACTGTCACATCTGTCATTTTATCCCTTTTAGTTCTCCCCTTTTTACCACATTTAAAATAAGAAAGACGGGGTGTGTGTGGTGTAGGGGGGGGAGAGAGTGAATTAAAAAAAAGTGCCTTCCCAAGGACAAATTTTGGTGAAAT